>NC_084821.1:10565525-10902946 GCF_958449725.1 Rosa rugosa
ACTATTGTTGGTGTATTAGACATTCCTGTGTGAATGTCTGTATATATATTATTACGTGAAATAATATGTATTGTTGGAGTTGTGTTGAGTTATTGTTGAGAAACAATATATTGTGAGAGGTGTTGAGTTTTATTGTTGAGGAACAATAAATTGTTGTGATCTGTGGAGATCACTAGGTCACGAGGTGACCATGGCATCTATTAGTGAATCACGCTCTCGTACCGGGCTGGTGGTTATTAATAGTATTAAATCGTAATCACGTCTGTGGCCGGACGAGTGGTTACGTTCAGTTAGAGCTCTAGTCTGTCTGCCAAATGTGGAGTGACCTTATGAGTGAAATTGAGAGTAACTCATAAGTGTCAATATATATATGGTAACCTTATGAGGGAAATTGAGAGTAACTCATAAGGGTCTATATATATATATGAGTCTGTCTACCAAATGTTGGGAAATCTTATGAGCGAATTTGAGAGTAACTCATAAGTGTCTATATATATATATGAGAGTGAGGGATCTTATGAGCTAAATTGAGAGTAACTCATAAGTGTCTACATATATATATGAGAGTGAGTGATCTTATGAGCTAAATTGAGAGTAACTCATAAGTGTCTATATATATATATGAGAGTGAGAAAGTAACGTGGGTTTGTGGTAGTCTTGAAATCTAATAAATCAACAGTTCTTTCTTGTTTACTCATACTGGCTGTAAAAAGCTTACCGGGTTTTGTGTTGTTGCAACTCCGGTACACTATTCAAATTGTGTAGCGGGTAATCCTACAGGACAGGAGAACCAGGACGGTGATCGTGCGGTTAGAGCAATTGTTAGAGTTTTACAACAATTGTAAGTTGTGAGGTGTGTTATGCTCATTTGAGCTTTATAATATATTGTGAGAGTGAATTGTAATAATGAACTCGAAGTTTCGAGATTTGGTTTTTTGTAATTGTAATTATTCAGGTTTCGGATTTGAATTTATTATTGCAAAATTCGGGGCGTGACTAGTTTGGTATCAGAGCGTAAGGTGCATATTTGGTGATGTGTCAATACCTTCCGAGTGATGGCCTGTCTGCAGCGGATCCCCATCGTGTGCTCTTTGGTATTGGCTAAGTCATTGGGTATGCGTGAGTGTTGGGAGTTGTTTAGGCCGCTAGTCGTTTAGGGAACGTGAATACATTCCCTATAGTATTGACTTGGTTAATATGAATTTGTATTTGACTTATACTGTGTTTTAAGTGTTATACAAGTATTAGCCAAGCATACTATACTCCTTAGGTGATGGATATTCGAAGGGGTTGTACTTAGAACCTTACAGTTGTCTTGTAGGTTCGTATGAGAATAAGTTCAGTGGCCGCGAGTTACAATCCTTGAGGAATAGGAACCTCTTGATTCAACTCTGTTAAGTCAACGAGGATTGTTTTATGGAAATGAGGTTCTTTTGATTGTTGAAGTGTTTGGTTGAAGGCCATGGTCTGGACCTATGCTCGTCTGTAATGTGGATACGAGTATTAATCGATGGTAATTTTGCCTTTTTAAGTTGGATATACTAATGTTCTTGAATAGATTCTTGACTCATGTGGAGTTGTGAGTAGTGTTGCGGTTAGGGAAGGAATTATTGCGGTTACTTCTTCCTTGTGCTTGTAAGTTGTTAAGCAGGGTTTAAGGTGCGAGACAAGAATTTTATTTTGTGCTCGATGGTTAGAGAGGAGAGACCATTGTTTTGGGTTGTCGTTGAGTACTATAATTCCTTCAGAATCAGGATTGTTGGTAGAATTGGAATTAGTAGTAGTTTTGGTGATTCTGAATTTGAATTGAGTTCGCGAGATGTGTCTTATATACGTGGTTGATGTTACTTGCATCATTTTGGAACGATACGTTACGATTCACAAGGAAAACTGGATTGAAATTTATTCATTTGAACACCATGGGTTGATGACCTGACCGTGACTTGTGAATATAGTTTTGTTCAAGTGAATGAAATTGAATTTGTGGCCTTTGTGTGGTGAACTAGTTTCTTAAGTTTTGGATCGTAGTATGGAGATGGGCTGCAGTGAATTTGAAGTTGTTGTGTGTTTTAAGTTTAAGTAGGCGGGACACTTAAAGTTTTGCAATGGAGTTGATTTTGGTGTAATTAATTGGGAGGAGTTAGAATCAGTTCTTGTGAATGATGTTGGATGAGAGTGTGTGCTTTGGTGATTGATTTTAGGTGTTATAGTTAAACGCAATTTCGGATATTGATTTTAGTGATTTTGTTAGGTATCCATAGTGGTTCAAGTGAATTACTATGTGATATGGAGTTTGATTTGATTTCTGAATCGCTAAATGTTAGGGATTGAATTGTGGTGAGTTTTGTTGAAACAATTGATAGATGGAATTATCGAGATTCTATAAGAGTTGTAAGAGTAACTCTAAAAACGTGGGTTTTTCCTAGCTAACTCAGGATGTGTTTAGCTTTATAAATCCCTAATCCTATCGATGAAATTGTTGTGTTTGGTTTGACTCAGAGGATACTAGCTAGACCTCGATGCGACTTAATTGATTGTTGGATTCTTTTTGAGTGATTGTTTTTATTGCATCATTATGAAAGATGTGTGCAGTAGAGTTGTTTATGGTTTTGAAAACAGTATTGGGTGACCAAGGTTCGATCCTTGGTGTTGTTGTTGGTTAAACAAACAGGAAAGAAAACATGCACACCATCTTATTGAGTTTATATTACAAAAAAAAAAAAAAAAAAAAAAGCGAGGACTATGCTATACTAAGCCTAGTCAGCAGCTCCGGATGGGTTGAGGCTGAGCTCAAGAGAAACGTTTGAGCCACTGTGGTAACCGCCTGAGCCACCAGAATAGTAACCAAAAGCGCTACCTTCCTCGGAAGTAGCCTTCAGGTTACCAAAGACGTCCTCGCCGTGCACGGGGAACAGAGGAAGAGTTTGAACCTCCTGGTGATCTCCTCCTCGTTGTTGCAGGGATGTTTGTCCTCCTGTTGTGCCAAAAGAGTTGTACTAGTATTAGTGTTGAAGTGTGAGGAAGAATATGAAACAGAATTTAAATCAAGAAATCCTTCATTACCAGTAGAATAGGTGGAACCAAAGTTGAGATCAATGGATCTACCATCATCAGTAGAACTAGTGGACCCAAAATTGATGTCAATGGATCCACCAGCTGGCCCAAAATTGATGTCGATGGATCCACCAGCACCAGTAGAACCAGTGGACCCAAAATTGAGATCAATGGATCTACCAGTACCAAGAGAACTAGTTCTCATGGGCACTGGAGCAGCCTGATTACACCTATTCATCTGCTTCTCTCGAGCCCTGACGTTCTGGAACCAAAAGTAAATGTTCTTACCCTCAACATACCCATACTGGTTCAGCTGGAGACAGATCTCGTGAATCTGCTCTGTAGTTGGGCACTTAAATCCCTTGACATAGTAAAGATCCTTGAGGATTCTTATTTGTTCTGGAGTAGGAATCCACCTGGTACGGCTTCGCCAGAAATCCCATGTTGGCACTACTTCCAGCTGCTTGGGTGTTTCCTCCCTCCTCTGTTGGTTGCTGTTGTTGTGGTTCCATTTGTTGCGGGGTTTGAGCTCCATTAGTTGCAGAGTTCGTGGCTCTTGGGTCATGGGGTGAGAGGATGTGGAAATCGAGGAATACATGGTTTAGTGTTTGAGGGAGATTTTGTTAGAAGGATTGGAGTTGTTGAACTGGTGATTGGAGATCTGAGATTCTCAGAGGAAAGATGAGATCGAATCTTCAAATGGAAGAAAAGATCTGAGAAAGAAGGATTGAAGATTTGGAGGAAAAGATTGAAGATCTGAAAGTTCAGAGGAAAGATGGGATTGAATCAACTAGATGGGAGAGAAGATCAGAAGAGAAGGATTGAAATTGATGAAGAAAGGATTTGAGAAGAGAAAGGCTGAAGAGTTGAGAGAGAAAGGCTTGAGCTCGGAAGAAAATTTCTTTTCTTTTGGAGTGAACAGTTTTTCCCCAGAATGCACCTATTTATAGAACAAGGTGAGCAGATCTCCACCGTTGGATGAACGATCTCAGAATTTGAATCCACGCGTTGGATTAAAGTCATCCGAAAACCCGGAAAAGTTGTTGGCGCGTGGAGAGCGTGTAAGGGGACAGGCCGAACCTCGAGATGCTGTGGCAGACAGCTTTAGCCGAAAGCAGATTTGACTGCCGTAAATCACGGAAGGGATAAGCCGTGACACAAGTGGGCCGTACTTGGGCCTGTCTCGGATCAAGGCATCACTGTAGCTGTGGGTGGAGGCCTGATGGGCCGAGTTTCAGAAACAGTTTTGGACATGATGGGCCGAGTTTCTGAAACAGTTTTGGATACGTTGGGCTGGGTTTCTGCAACAGTCTTGGATGTTTTGGGCCGAATTGTTGAAACAGTTGGTTTAAATAAAAGGATTGGTATGGATAATAACGTGAGCAGCCGTGCTCGAGTGGTTGAGTGTACAGTTCGTGTACAAGAGGTCTGAGGTTCGAACCTCGCCTCTCGTTTATTTTTATTATGTTCGTTTATGACATAATAAGTATAAAATTTGTACACATTATATTAAGCACAGCTTGTGCTCCAGTGGTTGGGGGACAAAGGTTTCGTGCGGCAGGTTGAGGTTTCGAACCTTGCCTTCCCCGTTATTTCATTTATGTCACTTATGACATAATAAATATAACACGTGAGCATATATTAATGAAGGCAGCTCTTGCTTCAGTGGTTGGGAGCAAAACCTTCGTGTTTGAGGTCGGGAGTTCGAACCCTACCTCTTACAAATATTTTTGGGTCTCGTATATGCTTGATATACAGACGTATATACGGTATGTACGGTATACATACGTATATACGGTCTGTACAGTATGCATACGTATATACAGTTGTACGGTATGCATACGTATACACGATCTATACGGTATGTATACGTATATACGGTATGTACAATTTCATACCGTAGCCGAGCTGGAAGTTGGTGGGCCGATTGGTAGGCCCAAATAGTAAGCCCAATTGTTCGGCCCGAATAGTAGGCCCAAATGTTAAACCCAAAGTGGTTTGGGCCGGTTCGAAATGTGGATGGTTCGGTTTCTTCGGCCCAATTGGCCAGCCCTAGTGCTTAGCCCAAGGATTGAGCAAGCCCAAGTCATCATCATTGGGTGACATAATTAATTGGCGTGCTTTTGGGGATGATTTGTTTTGAGTGATGCATCTCTATGGTTGTGAAGAGTGGTGCATGCTTAAGTTTTACTATGGAGATTTACCGTGATGCTAATTGAGTAGCGAAACACTTTGTGGGAGTGTTTACTGTGCTTGTATGCCAGTACAGAGTGAGGATCTATGAGATGATCCATGTGACGATTTTGTGTATGTGATGTGGAGTGTTGTTGAGCAGTTGTTGTGTGAGTTTACGTTTGTGATGAAAGGATTTAGTGGCCATAGGAATGTATTTTTATACAAGGGTTGAGGCTTTGTAGATTACTACAGCTTTGGGAAAGATGGAGATTCGATGGTTAGGTCAACCTTAATCAAGAGGAATTGACTTACGCTCAAATTTCGGGACGAAATTTCTTTAAGGAGGGTAGACTGTAATACCCCGGAAAATCCAAATTAAATTCCGTGGTTTTTTTTAGAAATGATTTCACGATAGTAGGAGCGAGTACGAAGCTTGGAAAAGTTGTGGAATTAGTTCGAACGATTTTATTTTCGAAAACGAACGTTTTTAGGGGGTCAACAAAGTTGACTTTTTATACGTTCAAAATTTGGGAAAACTTCCTTCATGAAAGTTGTAGAGCTCGTCGATACGAGTTCGTGGACATGTGGAACGCAATATTCGGAGTTCGTATGATTAAGTTATGAATATTTGAAAATTGGGAATTTTCTATAAATAGGAAAAATATCTGATTTTTTTCATTAAGGACAAAAAATTTGTTTTTTTGCGGAATAGTCCCCCCTCTCTCTCTCTCTCTCTCGCGCAAAACCCTCCCCACCCTTGCCGACCCGCCGACCCGACCCGACGCCAGCGGCGCCGTCGCTCTTCCTCCGGCCACGACCCGGCCCTCCCCGAGGTCGCCTCGAGCCGCCCAGCCGCTCCCTGCCACCGCCTTGCCCCGCCGCTGCCCCCAGATGGAGATCGAAGACACCCCAGCTAGGTGAACCCGACCCGACCGGAAAACCATTTTTCCGGCGTTGCATGGGCCGATCGTCCCCATTTTCGTGATCTCCTCCTCATGCTGATCATCCCCATGTAAGCCTTTCATCACGATTTTTTGTATAGAACGCTAGATCATGGTTTGACTTTTTCGACGTCCCTGATTTAATCTGGAATCTGATCAGACGCTCCGGATTAATCCAACTTCAACGCTTGATCTAGGACGATCTAGGCCAAACCAGACTTAGCTCCAGGTATGGAAGTCGATCACCCTTTCATTTTGAACCAGTTTGTAGTTGGTCACTTTGCCATCTGAGGTGGTTGACCGGCGTTGACCGCCCACTGACCACCGCTTGTGGCGGCGCATCAGACCATATTTCGAGTTTTCATTATCTAGGCGATGATCTATGCATCCATACGAGCGTTTTGATATATAACATGGTCATGTTAGAAAAAGTTGATAAATAGTGGATTTACGTTTTGACGTTACTATTTAACGTTTTTACGTTTATCTTCGGTTTACGATCTGTGAAGATCTGACCATCGGTTTTGCTTCAATTTTGGATATGTTGATCGTATGACTGTCCCGGTGACCTTGTGAGGTCACGGGCGAAGATCCGACCGTTGGATCTTCGTATAATTGAGAAATAGTGATTCGGAAGGCGATTCGTGAGAATCTGACCGTCGGATTTTCATATAATTTTGTGGAGATGTTAGTAAAGGCGATTCAGGAAGATCTGACCGTTGGATCTTCGTGATAATTTTGGAGGATGATCCTAAAGGCGATCCGTGAGGATCCGACCGTTGGATCATCATTAAATTCAGATCCGACCGTTGGATCATCGTTTAATTTGAATCTGAGTGTTGGATCGTCGTTTAATTACATATTTGAGTTGTTGGCTAAGTCAAGATCATTATTGGACTAGGTGATTGACGGTTTGAGTTGGTGGACGATTGTGGATCGTATTTTGAGCTGAATTGAAGACGCAGCGGGATTATCGAGGTGAGTAAACCTCACGTGGTTCATATTACGAACCCAATATATTTAATTGCTTTATTTTGCAATCATATGAACTATTGTTGGTGTATTAGACATTCCTGTGTGAATGTCTGTATATATATTATTACGTGAAATAATATGTATTGTTGGAGTTGTGTTGAGTTATTGTTGAGAAACAATATATTGTGAGAGGTGTTGAGTTTTATTGTTGAGGAACAATAAATTGTTGTGATCTGTGGAGATCACTAGGTCACGAGGTGACCATGGCATCTATTAGTGAATCACGCTCTCGTACCGGGCTGGTGGTTATTAATAGTATTAAATCGTAATCACGTCTGTGGCCGGACGAGTGGTTACGTTCAGTTAGAGCTCTAGTCTGTCTGCCAAATGTGGAGTGACCTTATGAGTGAAATTGAGAGTAACTCATAAGTGTCAATATATATATGGTAACCTTATGAGGGAAATTGAGAGTAACTCATAAGGGTCTATATATATATATGAGTCTGTCTACCAAATGTTGGGAAATCTTATGAGCGAATTTGAGAGTAACTCATAAGTGTCTATATATATATATGAGAGTGAGGGATCTTATGAGCTAAATTGAGAGTAACTCATAAGTGTCTACATATATATATGAGAGTGAGTGATCTTATGAGCTAAATTGAGAGTAACTCATAAGTGTCTATATATATATATGAGAGTGAGAAAGTAACGTGGGTTTGTGGTAGTCTTGAAATCTAATAAATCAACAGTTCTTTCTTGTTTACTCATACTGGCTGTAAAAAGCTTACCGGGTTTTGTGTTGTTGCAACTCCCGGTACACTATTCAAATTGTGTAGCGGGTAATCCTACAGGACAGGAGAACCAGGACGGTGATCGTGCGGTTAGAGCAATTGTTAGAGTTTTACAACAATTGTAAGTTGTGAGGTGTGTTATGCTCATTTGAGCTTTATAATATATTGTGAGAGTGAATTGTAATAATGAACTCGAAGTTTCGAGATTTGGTTTTTTGTAATTGTAATTATTCAGGTTTCGGATTTGAATTTATTATTCAAAATTCGGGGCGTGACATTAGATATGGTGAATCTATTTACAATATGAAATCATTTTTCCTTTTATTTTGATTCTGCTGGACCAAAGAAGGAGTGGGCTTGATAGTGAAGCCTATCGGGCTTAGTCTGCAGGCTTGTGACCCGGGCTTTCATGCGTAAGTCAAATGGTGTGTGAGGCCTGCTGGGCTGCTAGGTCCCGTAGAGGGAGAGTGGGCCTGCTGGGCTCAGGTTGGTCTGCCAAAGAATGAAAAATTATTACTCAACCATTTCGGTAACTCCAATTGAATACGACCAGGTAAGGAAATATGAGGTTTAGGTGGAGCGAGGCTCTCTTAAGTACACAGCCTCATCTAAACCTTGCCTAGACATCGCATCCAACTGGATGAGCCTAGTTTGAGAAGATTCATAACTTTTGTCATGGCAACATGTTGTGAGCTTCTGTTCTGGTCTTGCAACTTGGGTTTGAGCTTCTGGCTCGGATTTGTTGTTGTGACTTTGGGCTTGATTTGAGCTTCTGACTCAGCCTCATTTAATATTCACAATTATAACATAATTAAATTCAATATATGTTATTAAATCATAACATAAATAAATTAATACAGCGGTTATGTACCTAAGGAAATGGGTTCAAATCCCATTAATGCTTCTGGCATTTTGTATAGGTAATAAATTGGGTAAATGCTTCTGGCATAATGTTAATGTAATAATCGCGTAATAATTTAGCCCATAATGTTTCTAGCATAAGTAATTATAATGGCATAATTCAAATTAGTGTAACCAAAAATTAAGCCCATAATTTGCGTAATATACAATATTAAAATGTAGTAATAAAGGATACATTATGAAACTACTATGGTAATTGTTTTGGATAAATATCAATCAAAACCAAAACATGAATTGAATCAATTGATCAATCACCAATTATATGGAGTTGAATATGCTTCTGGCAGTATTAATATTAAATGGTGGTGATAATTACCAATTTGCCATAATGGCACAGTGGACAACATGATGGGTCGGTACACATTGTGGCTGGGTTCGAATCCCAGAAATAGCAGACTTTATTTTTGCATGATTGATTGATGCTCTCTAGTTGTGAATTGGTGCTACTGGACCAAGTGCTAGAAATAGCTACAGCCAAAGTATCCTAATTTTTTTCTTTTTCAATCAAACAATCCAAAACATGAACAGGTATATATATTCCAAATAAAACAATCAGAATTTAGGGTTCATGCATCATGGAGGATTTTTCATGTTCAATCAATAGGCTCAATAAGCATGAATAAAATTAGATTTTGGAAAACATTACTTGATGAAGGACGGATGAATCTTCAGGTTATGTGTGCAGAACTGAGAAGGTTGTCTTCTCAGCCAATCCAAGAGCTATTCGCCTCTTCTGGTAGGAAACCCCGAATCTCAAAGCTATTCGATCCAAATCTTAGAGTTAGTCGTGAACACGGAGCAGATTCTCTTCTGAACATCTCCCACTTCGAATGGTGTACAGGTCTCAAAACGACTCCAATAGGGCTGAAATTTGGAGGTTAGATAGAAGAGGCAGAGACGAACAACTTTGATGAAGGAAAGATTTTGATCTGAGGTCCCAATCAAGAGGTTTCGGGGCGTGCAAATAGGCTGATCTGCACAGGAACTAGTGTGCTGCTGTGCTGCAGGGGCAGTGGGGGCTGCAGCGAGGTTGCGGCAGGGGCAGCAGGGACTGCAGGGAGGTTGCGGCAGTGGGGTTTTTTCCTCGCTAGGGCTTGGGTTAGAGCGTCGTGCTGATAACGTGTTGTAAAATAGAAAAGTTTTTGAGAGAGAGAGAGAGTTTGGACACAGAGAATAGAATGTGTGTCATATTCATCTCACCATGAGGAGCCTTATATAGGACTACATGGTGTACACAAAAGGGTAATGCTTAATTACAATCCAATCACTCCTACAATTACAACCTATCAATCACCAATCTATAGGGATAGGCACCTATTACTCAACATCTATTTAGATGATTATCCACAAATATTTACAACACTAATAATAAAAAATAGGATTAAATTATGTTTAGTCCCTTTACTATGACCATTTTTTTGTTTCAGTCCCTGACATTCTCAATTAATCTGAAAAGTCCCTAACGTCAAAATTTCCATCTGATTGGTCCCTCCCGCGACAAATTAGGAGTTGGCCTTAGGTAAAATGTCCAATATACCCCTATGTTATTTCTTTTTCCTTTTTAATTTCTTTTTCTCCTTTTATTTTTCTTTTTTCTTTTTAATTTCTTTTTCTCCTTTTTTTTTCTTTTTTCTTTTTAATTTCTTTTTTTCCTTTTTTCTTTTTTTCTTTTTAATATCTTTTTTGCTTTTTCTTCTTTTTTTCTTGTTCCTTTTTAATTTTTTTTCCTTTTTTTCCTTTTTAATTTCTTTTTTGCTTTTTCTTCTTTTTTTCTTGTTCCTTTTTAATTTCTTTTTTTCCTTTTTTTTTTCTTTTCATTTTGCCTACTTTCTCCTTCCTCAACCCACCAATCCCATTCCGATCAAACTCCACAACCCATCTGTTTCTCTCCCCAAATTGAAACCAAACCCAGCAAAGACCTAGCTTGTCGGTGCAGAGATGGACATCGAGCAAAAGCAAGAGGCTAGGAGCTGATCGATCAGTTCTTCACCTTCTCTGAAGCCATCTCCCTCTGTTGGGATCCGCCCTCGCCTCCATCATCGCCGACGCCATCTCCTAAACACAAGCAGATCCCAATCAGCTCGGAAATTCGCCGCTAAACCACTCCCCTCTTGTTTTCACAGCCTACTTCTCTCTCTCCCACTCAAATCTCACTTTCTCTCTCCACATCAAGCCTCAATCTGGAAACTTTTCACTGAAAACTACCATTTTTTCAGACCCTGAGGTTTTTGGGTCTTGCTCAAAATGGTGATTTGGATTTTGGGTCTGGTTGAAATGATGATTTTTGATGGCCAAGTTGACCAAAACCAGAAGTGAAGAAGAAGAATAGTGATGGAAAAGGAAAATGGTCTCCGACGTGGAGAATAATAATTGGGGTTTCGGGTCGATTTGGATTGGTTCGCCGACGTGGCGCTACCGATGCAGCATGATACGATGGTCATTAAAAAGGAAAAAGAAAAAAGAAAAAAGAAAAGAAAAAAGAAAAAAGAAAAGAAAAAGGAAAAAAGAAATTAAAAAGGAAAAAGAAAAAAGGAAAAAAAAAAAAAAAAAAAAAAAGGGCCGCCGGCATGGAGAACAAGAATTGGGGTTTCGGGTCGATCTGGATTGGTTCGCCGACTTGGCGCTACCGATGCAGCAGGATACGATGGTCATTAAAAAGGAAAAAGAAAAAATAAAAAAGGAAAAAAAAAATTAAATTAAAAAATAAAAATAAAAAAATAAAAAAGCAAAAAAGAAATTAAAAAGGAAAAAGAAAAAAGAAAAAAAAATTAAAAAGGAAAAAGAAAAAAAAAGGAGAAAAAGAAATTAAAAAGGAAAAAGAAATAACATAGGGATATATTTGACATTTCACCTAAAGCCAACTCCTAATTTGACGCGGGATGGACCAATCAGACGGAAATTTTGACGTTAGGGACTTTTCAGATTAATTGAGAATGTTAGGGACTGAAACGAAAAAATGGTCATAGTACAGGGACTAAACATAATTATTTAATCCTAAAAAATATATATGCAATTAGCATGTTATATGACATAAATTGTAATAAGTGTTCTGAACTTTTTTTATGTAAGTAAAACTATACCTGGTGGCACTTTGAGTCCATTTCGTCTAGAAATCGCATCATTCAACACTTTTGAATCATGAGCGGAACCCTCCCATCCACTAATTACATATATGAACTGTAAATCAAGGTTACAAGCTGCTAATACATTTTGTGATATCTTCCCATGGCGATTTCGATATCTGCTAACCTCACGTCCAACTACCGTTGCTGGAATATGTGTGCCATCTATAGCTCCGACGCAATCCTGAAACAATGAAAAAAGATATAAAATAGTTGAAAAGAAAAATGAAATAATATCTTCATTACTGTACAATGAAATAAATAACCATCCATAAAAGTTGCATTGCTTACCTTAAAGTAAGGATAAAACCTTGTACTTTCTCTTATGTTACGTGGCACGGACTCAGGTTTAGCCATAAACTCTGGTGCTATTGTATTCAGGGCCTTCAAGACTTTGTTGAAACTTTTGCTAACAGCGAAATGAGATCGCTCAAATATCAGCCGAGCTTCACTGTATCGATTGTTTTGGCCGACAACAAGTAGAAAGGTTGCGAGCATTTCTTCAACACAAATGTGTCTTGTATCCCGCAAAGGTGTTTTCACTTTTAGGATGCTACATAATTTTTGAAAAACGTCAGGATACATTCTATACACCTCTCTAAAGATTTGAGGGTCTCTGTCCAATATTTTGTGCATATATATGTATCCACTTGATGTCACTGGTCGCCGAGTCAGTGGACGTCTAATACGTTCACCACGTATGCTGAATACAAGGTATAACACATAAACCACTGCTTGTATTGCCATTAATAATATCTTAACAGCCTCGTAAAACTGTTCTTCCTCTTCATCAGCTACATGTCCATTTCAGACATTGCTAATAGAGAAAGCACCTAAACATAAAAATGTCACTATTTCTATTAACATTCATTCAAAAGCAAATCAAATATCATAAATATTCAAACAAAAAAATAAGTTGTAATCCATCACACACAAGTTTAAAATCATTCAAAACAAGCTGCAATTTTGAAAATCAAACTCCATAACTTAAAATTAATAACAGAACATAGCCTATTGCTTATTAGGTGTCGCTGGTGGAGATTCACCCAAACCTATTGCATTTGTTTGTAGGTGATCCAATTAAGTCGCTGTTCAGGAGTCATCTTCAAGAAGAAATCTTGCTTTGCTTTAGTATTAAGCAAATCAAGAGCCATAAAGCAAGCTTCATTAGTTAATCCTGGAGTCTCCTTCATAGCATCCAAAAGATCACTCTCTCTTGATTCTCTCTTCTCCATTAAGCCACAAATTTTATCAAAACTTGTGACAATTTTACCAATGCCACTTGATAAGTTTTATAGAACCTCAGCTTGGCCAGTAGCCCCTTTTGAGCCACTATTATTTTCATAGTCAGTTCTACTCCGTTTTCCTTGAGTCCTGCTATGTGGTGGAGCTGGAGCATCTATACTGGTACCTTGGGAGGGTTGTTGTGAAAGAGATGGTGAGTTTTCTTGGTGTGATGACTCATTTTCACTTTGCATGAACATGTTAGTATTTCGATAAAAAACTAATCCATCTATGCCACCAATTCCCCAAGATCCATTTTCCTCCGCTCCAAATGTTGTTGCATCTGTATCATCACCTAGACTAATTGAGCCCATTCCAGTTGCAGTTCCATTTCCAACTGCAATTTTCAAGTCCTCATAGTCTGGAAAAGTTTCTGACCGAAAGTGCACATGCGTTGGATGTGACTAGTAGGAAAAAAAAAAACACAATTGTCAATATGATGATGATAAACATTTGAAATAATTAGAAATCCAAATTAGAATAAACGAAAAGGCAATAAGCTCACCTTCAAATAATCTGCCCATACTTCATCATCAGCAGTGAATCTTTTTGTGATCGGATCCCACCCAAATCCAGAACTATGGCGCATAAGTTGAGAGTAATTGGTGTACTGTTTCTTAAACCATTTCACTCTGCTTTGGTAATGACTAAAAGTTATTTCATAACCAAGTTTTTCCTTAAGTTTAGGAAGTAGCTTCGCCTCTACTGTTTGTTTGCTTATCACACCATTAATATCACGAAATCCAAGTTTGGCGCCTTCAACCATAAGTTGAAGCAAAACGTTGCTTTCTTCAGTGTTCCAAGTTTTGTAATCCTTTCTTTTACCATTCCCTTGTGAATCTCCCATCTATACGATTGTGTAGAAGTAATCATACATGCAACTTTTATCAATCAAAACATTATAATTCAAAGCAATGTATGTACAACTTTGAAGTATCAGAAGCTATGAGAAAATGAGTCTTCAATAATATATATATATATATATATATATATATATATATATATATATATATATACCGGAAAAAAATTACAAGACCACTTCTGTGTCCTCTATATTGAAATTTACTACAATTCACATGCTTAAAGTACTATCATTGTTGTCTAATGCGTAAAAGTGAGGGAGAGAGTGCTAGTCATGTTTTTGTGCACTGCACAACCACTCACTTAAGATATAGAGATTAATGATTAATGGAGACCTCACCTACCCTTTAGTTAATTCCCTTCCCTCACTCAGTAAGGGCTTAGGCTATGTAATTTAATATTTTAATTGATAGCAAAAGGCTGTTCTTATTGATTATTACCCAGACACTAGCTTCTCTTTGATTAATGTTTCTTTTTCATAATTCATTCAATTACGCACTTGTTTAATCACACTTCTTTGTTTTCTATCAGTAGAATCACACACACTTTAGTTATAGAAAAGAAGGTCTGGCATGCATACACACACACCAAAAACAAAAAAAAAACCACACACACACAAATACCATTCGGCTTATCTACCCAAACTTAAGAGCCACAAGGGCAAACCAACAGCAAATTAAACAAAGAGAACCAGGCCAATATAGGACGGCAACAAGTAATAAAAGAAACCAAAAATCTAGAGAGAAGAAGAAACAGACACAGCAAACAACAAAAGAAAAGGAACTTCTTGCAGAATAGTCTAATAAGGATGACAATTGCAATAACAAAAATAGCGCAAGACGCAGGGCTATGATCAAACAGTAAAAGCATAAAGCATATACGTATTGACGACAATTTTGGGTTTTAGGGTTTTGAGGAGTAGGTGATAATATTTAGGTTATTAGGGTTCCAAGCATCACAATTGAAAAACAAAAAAAATCAAATTCAACAACAACAATGAACATGTTAGGTATTAGAAGTTGATACCACAAAACATTAGAGAAAAGACAACAAAAAATTTAAGAAAGAGAGATGATGGAGGACCAACCTCTTCGCGCGCAGAGAGAAGAACTTTGATAGACTTTTCCACGCTCAAAATCTTTGCTCTGATGGCTGGAAAAATATTGGAGTTTGGTATTTATACTAAAGACTATAAAGTCCATGATTTTCCATGATTCTCTAATTCCATATGTATGAATGATATTTTGAATACCCCTAAACTTCTATTCATTTTTAAAAGTCCTAATTGAATACCCCTAGACTTTGGTGGAATTCATAAAGATTTTTTAAAATCTTAATTGAATACACCCAGACTTTTATGGATTGTTAAAAGTCTGTATTGAATACACCCAGACTTTTAAATTCCATAGACTTCTTTAAAAATGCCAGTAATTCCATATACAATACACCCCCCTAAGTGTGTGTAATTTCTTTACCAAAAAAAAAAATGTGTAATTTTGTCTTTTCACAAAATCTATAATCATCGACAATCAGTTGATTACATGAATTAAAAAGAAGAAATGATTTATCCTTACAAGTAGCGAGAAATTTTAAATACACTCCCTCAATTACTTAATACACATCCCTTATATTTTTTTGTCTCATTTTTTCATCAAATTTCCATCTATGTCCCTCCTCATTAAATAAACAAATGAGAAAAACTTTTTAAAAAATTAGGTCGGCTGTGTATGACAAATTTTTATTTAATACATTCTTTTACTATAATTTTTTTATTTATTGTGGAATTAATTGCTAATTAATTCCAGGACATATCAATATGGTAATTATTAATTATATTTATTCTTTCTCACATCAATAATGTTGGTATATTGCTAGAAAATTGAATAACTTAATTTTCTTACCTTTGTTGTTCTTCAAGTTGAAAAACTTCATGCCTCTAAGATTTTTAAAGATTCAATATATGTCAATACCTTCATGATCCATATAGTTAGGGTCAATAGTAGAATCGGTAAAGAATGTCGTGGTGGTTGTTTTGTAAACGAAGTGATTGATCATTTCTTTTTTTGAAATGGGGTTTGGAACCCAGTCAAGCTGGGAGGCTCAACCCCACGCTCATATTATTAACTAAAGAAGAATACAACGGGGGGGGACATATTGCCTAAACCCCGTGAGCTAGAGATGACAGATAAATCTTGATCAATACAATCCATGAGCCAAGAAGGCCCTTCCTCTAACCTAAAAGTGACACCCACTATTCCGGACGATGAACTTGGCAATCGAGTGAGCCACCTTATTGCACTCACGCGATCGATAGAAAACTTCAGAAACATTAAGTTGCCTAAGGAGACTCTTAATCTCAGAGACGATAACACCATCAGTGGCATAACAATCCTCTTCCTCTAACGAAGTGATTGATCATGTATCCAAGATATATTTGATGGTTTTATAACTTATTTCAATATGTTTCATCCAATTTGGTTGCTTGCTAATCTTCATATAAACTACAATTATTTCATCTGCCATTAACGTTCATGTATGATCTTGAAGAAAGATAGATTATATCATAATCAAAGACGAGAAGAAAATTTTAACTTATAAGAAAATATTTAATTAATATTTAGATATATAAAGCATTTAATTCTTATTTTATTTTTCTGGATTTTTTTTATTATTATTAATGAGGAGGGGTAAAAATGGAAGTTTGATGACAAAAAAATATAGGCGTGTGCATTAAGTAATTGGGGGTGTGTATATAAAACTTCTCATGTTAAAATAGAAAAGAGAAACAAATTAAGAAGAATTTAAGAATGAAAGAATAAGAGGTTAGTCATATATGTGTGATGTACTGATTTGGTGAACTCATTTGCATTAATAGACTGGAAAAGCAATGGATGTTAATTGTGAGAAGGCAATCAAACTTCCCCAATCCAAATGTTCTGTCTTATACAGAGCAGCATAACAAGTCCACATATTTTTGTTATCCCTAATGCAAAAAATAGTAATTAGCAAATAGGGGTCATTTGAGTAGTGGGAGACGGGGAGATGATCATGTGCTAAAAAGAAGTTACTATAGAAGACATCGAGTACATTGCAAAAGGGTGAAAGTCATATGAATGAAGCAGTGAATTTGGACAAAACCATCTGCCCAGAAACTGCTTTAACATCATCCCAATAAGCATGTAATTGAACAGTCCACCCGAATGATCTATTTGTTGCATTACTACAAGAAATCTTATATTTGCCGTATTCAAGTCACAATCAACTACTTTTCCACTTCTACTGTATCAGCCGACTAAGCACCAAGTATAAGTTCATCAACCTCCCTCTCACATCCACTCAAAACATGAAAGATAAATGATGCTCTCATGAGAAAATAGATGAAGCACTAAATTGAAGATGAAAAAGAGAGGAACTCGACAAAACAGAAATATCTTGCCATTTTTTGGCTTTAATTCCCGCCGTGTATTACTAATTTGAGGGTTCTCCTACATGGTTGGTTTGCAATTTTACAGTAAACCTCAACTAGTACCTAGTATTAGTAAAAATTGAAGCAATGCCAGCAAAAGCATGGGAGTAATATGTCAACAAAATACAAAATACCAATAATCAATTGTATCCCCCTAAATCCGAATTTAGCCCCAATCCTTAAATCACTGATCAAATCACTCCCAATTGAAGAACAGTCAAGTATTACAATCATCTACAAGAAGACACTGAACCCAAAATTAAATCTGCATAATTTTTACAATATGAGGAGAACTCAACAGAGAAAAAAGAATAGAATTCTACAGAAATAGAAGCATCAACTATCAGTTAAGCGACACCAGTACCTTACGTGATCAAAGGCGAGGCTTGAAGAAGCGAGTACCAGCCACGCGCGGAACCGGAGCGTTAAGTCTCTTTCTTCGAATGCGTCTTCGCGCCCATCTCTCACTTTTTTCATCTTCAGTAATCGGGTCCCCCAAACGATTATGACCCGACCCATCACATTGGGCTTAGCCCAGTTTAGCTACCCCATTTGTGTGAAAACGTTTCATTCTGTTGCTTCCAAGTGAGCCCAAACATCTACTTGACTATGAAATTTTTTGTTACTTTCTTCACATGTTCTAATTAGGACTACTAAAATAAAGATTAGTTGAGGACTTTCTAATCAACTGTTTGAGAGTCCAACTTTTTTATTACATTATGACAAATTAATTGTTAGATGTTTATGTATGCATGAGTAGATCACTTCTGAAGAATTTCTTCCAAATTGCTAAACGTACGTTAAAGTACCAAAATAGATCAAATCAATGGACGAACCAAATCTGTCAAATATGAACCGTTCATGTTTATAATTGATCAATCACAATTATAAATGTCTTAACGATTTTCAATTTGGTTGAAAATTTGCATAAATGATCTACACATAAATATCTAAACATCTAACGGTTTATTTGTAGAAATTTGATCGAAAAGTAGGTCTAACACAAAAGTCCTCAATTAGTGTTTATTTTAGTGGTCCTCATTAGAAGGGCTCCCATGTAACCAACAATATATTGGGGTAGGAAAGAAGCGAAACGCATTAAACATTCACAAATGATTCTTTTCTTTTTCTTTTTTTAAGAAAGGACATCACTCCAATATATTAACAAATGTAGGTAACATTATACAATGATCCACTCCAAAGGGACTACGTCAGAATTGAACCACTGCTTAGGAACTAAAAGGACCCTAACATAACATCACCATGAGATAAGCCCCAGGAACTAAATAACCAAAAAATACTAAGGCTAAAACCGAACAATTCAAGTTATAAAGATTGATTGTGAATTGTTTGATGATCTATCTCATAGAAAAAAGAGAAACAAATTGATTCCGATTAAGACCCCAAGTCATTGTTAAAAAATAAAAAATAAAAATAAAAACCCAAGTTGGAGCAGGTAATTTGGCTGAGAGAAGAGCGACATTTAGAGAACTAGCTACAAGCAAAACCCAAACTAGGGTTTTGTGGGTATAGGCGGCGGTGGCATTTAGTGAATAGCGATCATCTCCGACCGGGAAGAAACGCCTCCAGCGTTGACACAAGAAATAATCGAACAAAACCAGTGAGAAGAAAAGCTCCGGCACGTAGGAAAAAGTGCAATAGCAGAACTTGACGAGTATGAGTGCAGTAGCAGGATTGGACAAGTGTAGTAGCAGGATTAAGCGATGACGAGTGCAGTAGCAGAACTGGACAAGTATGAGTGCAGCGAGTGCAGTAGCGGGATTGGACGAGTGCAGTAGCAGGATTAGGTGATGACAAGTGCAGTAGCAGAACACGAGTACAAGTACAGTAGCAGAACTGGACGAGTATGAGTGCAGCGAGTGCAGTAGCAGAACACGAGTAGCAGAACTGGACGAGTATGAGTGCAGTAGCAGGATTAGGCGATGATGAGTGCAGTAGCAGAACTGGACAAGAGTACAAGTGCAGTAGCAGAACTTGACGAGTATGAGTGCAGCGAGTGCAGTAGCAGGATTGGACGAGTGCAATAGTAGGATTAGGCGATGAGATGAGAGTAGTAGGAGAGTGAGGTCTGAGATTCTTTCTCTTAGCAACGTGTAGAAGAAAGATTTTTTTTTTTTTTTTTTTTTTTGTGCTTTTGAGAAGTAACATAAATAGATTATTCTCAGAAGAAGAAAAAAGTAATATAAACAGATTATTCTCAGAAAAAGAAAAAAAAGTAATATAAAGGGATTAAAAGTCAAAATGAGTAGTTTTTTTTTTTTTTTATCAGGTGAAATATCATTCATTAAACTGCGATTACAACACCCAAAAACGGGCTTACAATTGAGTAAAGCAGCAATTAGTACTGCACAAACTTACTCTGAAGACACTAAATTGAACTGTCAATGAATTCAACGACGAAGACTGAAAAGGATGGCTAATCGGAGTAACAAGGCCAAAATAAGTAGCATTGTCGGGGATGGGGTCAAGCCACAGTAGATAACTATAGGGCGGGCCATCCCAGGATCTCCCTGAAACGTCAGCACAGGCTGATAAGAAGATGCGCGGCCAAAAGCCGGCAAAAGACTGGATCCTAGTAACCCAAAACCAACCATCCAACTCAAACCATTCGTCAGAATCCATGACAACTACCCTAACGAGTAGGGACTTATTGACACTGCAGGAAACAGAAAAACACAAACCAAACAAAACTAGACGCAAACAGAGGCCGAAATAGCCAGGCCCAAACACAAAGGCCCGGCCCAACCACCACTCCCAGCAAGACTCCAGCGCCGCAATCTACCAAGGCAGCACCGCGATCCACCAAGGCTGCCAACGACAAATCGTGCCCCGTCGGCAAATCACACCACGCCGAATACCCACTTCACCCGCTGCACCTGCACTGTCGCTTCCCCACCACTCCTGCTGCTCCACCACCAGTGTCAGATCCCCAGGACCAGCACTCCCCTGCCAACCTGTCCTCACGCACTGCCGTAGACCCAAACACCCAAAACCCATGGATCTGCGAAAGGAGTAGTTAAGGGGGAAAAAAATAACATAAAGGGATTATTCTCAAAAAAAAAAAAAGTAATATAAAGGGATTAGAAGTCAAAAAGAGTAGTTAAGGGTAAAAAAGTAAATTAACTCATGACATGTGGTAAGTGGAGAGCAGATTGTCCTTATTTGTAAGATTTAATCCTTATAAAGAGATTACAAGTCAAAATAAGTAGTTAAGGGTAAAAAAGTAAATTAACTCATGACATGTGGCAAGTGGAGAGCATATTGTCCTTAAGTGTAAACTTTTGTCCTTAAATGTTCAAAACCAAATGTTGTGGAGTTTTTTGTGTTTTGAAATCCTATAAAGGGGCCAAGGGGGTATATGTAGTTTGCTATTATTTTTAATTAAAAATGAATCAAATTTATTCATCTTCTTCGTTCTGATTATGTTCTCTCTGGAAAAAATCCTTCTCAATTCAGCAATGGTTATTCAAGGAATCAAAACACGGTTCCTTCCCTTACTTCTCTCTCATCAAACCCATGTCATATTTATTATACTCAAGTTCCTCACCATCAATCGTAGAAAGCCAATTTTGTTTGATTAAGAAATTCAAAAGTTTGATTGCATATTATTGTTGGAGAATTCAAGGTTTCAATTACAATCTGCATTTAGTGGAGGCAAAACAGATGATTCGGAACCTAAACTATTGTTATAGATCATAACAGATTATTTCCTTATATACCTGGATACCTAAATTCGACGTGCCATTGAAGAACCCAGGAAACCTTTATTTTGTTTTCCTTCCAAAGGAAACCCGACCTATCTAACTGAACCCACAAACCCCAATCAAATAATTGAATCTAAACTGTTAGGGAGTATTGAAGTGTTGGGGAAGTGTATCGCTTGGATTAATGACTCGTGGATATTCAAACCTAGAGAAGGAGAGGAAGATACAGATACAACCAAGAGGAAACTGAAGAGGCGAAGACATCAGATTCTTTTAACATGCTTTTTTCTTTTATTTATGTAGTAAAATAAGTGAAGTTTCCGGAAGGAGCAAAAAAATTTATTTGGAGGGTGACCCATGAAATCTTGCCAACGGCTTATTCTCTTCACCGTCGACATCTTCTTGGTTCTTCAATTTGCTCCAGGTGCCAGGGAGAAGAAGAGAGTATTCTACATGCCCTTTGGTCTTGTCCAAAGGCTAAAGAACTTTGGAGACTTACTCCCTAGCTTTAATAGTGCAATTGGTAGTAGGCAGTTTGGAACCTTCACGGACTTGTTTAGACTTGCAACGGAGGCTCTTGGCTGCTTTCGCTTTTCCTTCGAAAAAGCCGCGGCTTCTTACAGAAGCAGGCTGTTAGGATGTTTACCAAACACCAACCAGGGCTTTGCTTATAAGCACAAGAGCTGAAAAGCTCCTCCAAACGCACCCAACATCAACTCTTACTTTGAATGAATTGGGATTGGTGGTTCTGATTTGTAGGAGGATTTGGCAACTAGGAATGATGCAATATTCAATTATAAACTGTTCAGCCCTCACTTTCTATATGCCCAGGCTTTAAATTTGCAGCAAGAATTCCAAGAGCAACACTTACAATCTTGTTGTTCTGCTAGAAGACCTGCTGCTCAGGTTAGATGGACACGGCCTTCTTTTCCTTTTTTGAAACTGAATGTAGATGGTGCAATAAATAATGAGCTTGGTTTGCGAGGATTGGGAGCAGTGCTCCGTAATGAGAATGGTGATCTAATGCTAGCAGTTTCAAAGGGGATGAAGGGTGGATTCTCTGTCAAGCTACGAAATTATACGCAGCGGTGTTGGGCTTTCAAACTATTATCCAGGCAGGTTTTCAATTGACACATATCATTTTAAAAATGGATGCTTTGGGAGTAATCAAGCTTTGAATGCTACTGATGTTGATTTGTCGATTGAAGGTGCTTTGGTTAAAGAAGTGAGAAACCTTTTCCATTTCTGCTCTTCAGTCATATGTACATATAGCCCTAGGAAATGTAATCAGGCAGCGAATAGTATAGGCAAAAAAACTCTTTTGTTTCCTGCATTTCAAGTTTGGGTTGAGGAAAGGCCACAATATCTAGATTGCTTAGTAATGCAATTCACTTTCTCAAAAAAGAATGGTGTGAGGTTAATAAACAGATGTCAGCATATTAAACAAGTGACAGGGTTGGGATAGGAATTTTAGGGACAGGTGATCTCCTCCCCATCGTAGGAAGGCACCAAGACAACGTGGATTTTGGAAAAATTAATATATGGTCCCAAACCATATTACATGTACTTATTTCTGATTGGTTCTCTTAATTTAATTTGGGATTAAATACTTGTTACTCCTTAAACTTTTGCCTGAAAAACAGTTTAGTCCCTCGCCTTTCAAATTAAACTGGATAGTCCTTATTCTCTCTAATTCTCATATAACAAGTCCAAAATGATCCGAAATGACTATTATGCCCCTCATTTTCTATTTTTATTATTTTTTTCTCTATTTTTTTTTATTTTTCTTCCCTTTTTTTATACTCTCTCTCTCTCTCCCTCCCTCTCTCCTCGCTTCTTTTTCCTTCTCTGCATTTCAACTTTATCTCAAATTCCTAACAGTAATTCTCTCCTCTCTTCTGTCCACTTCTCTCGATCGGAGACCACCATTTCCGGCCACCAATTCAAAACACGCCACAGCCAATCGATTCTGGACCCGATTCCGATCAAAACCCAAGAAGATCACTGCCATCCACCGCCGTCAACCTCATCACGCGACCATCAAAGTCGCGACGGCGCTGCTCCCTAGCTCTCATCAAGTTTCGGCCATTTCCTCAACACACCCCCGCCATCAGCGTGCTCAGAGGAAGCCGAACATCAAAATCCAGAAGCCTCGCCGCCGGCCGTGCCTTGAAGGACCGCGCACGTTCCATCACCGGAATCCTAGACCCTGGGTTTCTCCGGTCTTCCTTCTCCAAATCGAATCGAGCTCCAATACCTCCAAGAATGGAGTCAGTGCCTCTCCTTTTATCAAAACCAAGGGCCCGACTTCTGATTTCAACCAGAGCCGCCGCGGACGCCGTCGGATTATCCTCTTCGTTCTAGGGAAAGGGTCCACTGAAAACAAGGGAAAGGGTTTTCTAGATGGGTCGAATATCGCCAGGCTTTGGCCACAGGTGAAAGCGGCGGCGGAGGAAATATCTCCGAGGCATTTGAAGGCCCTCAAAGGCAGCCATTTCGAAATTAGGGTTCAGCCCACTGACACCGTGAGCACCTTTCTTCTTCATCTCCTTTTTTTCGATTCAAATTTTGAATTTCTTTTGCCTTCTTTAGCATTTCGCCTTCTTTCTCTCTAATTGTGAGTCAAGTAATTGAACAATGCCCAATTGGAATGATGGAAATGTTGTGATGTAGAAGACTTGATGTAGTTATAGAGAATCAGTTTGACTTGAAATTTGATGTGAAAAATGCAGGTTATGATTGGATGTTTGGCTTGGTTGTTATGTTGCATATGAGAAGCATAGATTTGGCTTATGGTTTTTGAATTGTTGTAGTCTATGGAGTGTTACTTCTGGGCTATTGGCTCAATTGCTATCAATTGGATAGATTATGGATGATGGGTTGAAGAAAAAGAAGGTTTCGAAGAAGAAGAAGAATAAGGTTTCGACCCGAGGCCAAGAACAGCTCTGGCGAGAGAGAGAGAGAGAGAGAGAGAGAGAGAGAGAGAGAGAGAGAGAGAGAGAGAGAGAGAGAGAGAGAGAGAGAGAGAGAGAGAGAGAGAGAGAGAGAGAGAGAGAGCAAAAAAAAGAGAGAAAAATAATATAAAAAACATAAAAAATGAGAGAAAAATGATAAAAAGATGAATTGAAGGGTATAATAGTCATTTTGGACTCATTTTGGACTTGTTGTGTGAGAATTAGAGATAATAAGGACTAAACTATTTAATTTAAAAGGTCAGGGACTGAACTGTTTTTAGGAGAAAAGTATAGGGAGTAACAAGTATTTAATCCTTTAATTTGTTATCTATCCATGACAAGTCGCAAAAAGGTACTTCCTATAAGCCATAGAAACCTAAGCCATGAGGGAGCTCCTACTGCCGATGAACCTTGCAATCAAATTAGCAACTACGGTGGAGAACCAAATGTCCAATTTTAGATCTTAAGCTTATATAGAACAGGCAACCGATAATTAATGTCTAGCACATAGAGGCTCTATAATACTAAGCTAATGTCATCTCCAATTGTAGGTTCAAAGTCCAATTTTTAAACCCAAGTTCCCAAAATTCGTCTCCAAGACTCCAATGGATGGGAGGTTGTATTACAAAAAAAAGGTTTTGAGGGTTCAAAGTCTAAATGTCGGTCTACAAATAGACCATGCTATATTGCTATAGATGAAAATGGATGAAGAAAAGTTGAAGGTTGTGCCCACGTGCATTTGGTGTGAAGAATAATGAGCAAGAGTACTAACTTTTTCTTTGTTTTGGAATTAATGAAATCATTCCTTAATAATAACCCAAGGGTATGAACCCAATGGAAAGAGCCCAATTACAAATAAACCTAATAAGGAAAATTACTACTCAACCCAAATCCACATAGATATGGCAAAAGAATGTAACCCTAAAAATTAAGTAATACATCATCTCCTACAATACAACAGTTGTCGCCACCCGGAACCAAAAGGTCGCAAAAAGTGCCATATCGAGGAGATAAAATCCGAATAACCGCTGCCAGTACAATTCCAAAATGCAAATCCAATCGAAACCAAGGTAATGAGACGATTAATTGGAGCCAAACCCACACACTAACTTTCTCTTCCCCACCAGAGAGACTCAATCTACGAAGGAAACCGAAGCCACCGAAATTAGACATAAGCCAATAGCAAAGAAAAAATTCAATGGTAAATGGGGGGTGAAACTCCCATGTGTGAGCACCCTAAACATTACTAATTAATTAAAGGATTAAATACTCGTTACTCCTCATACTTTTGCATGAAAAACAGTTTAGTCCAAATTTTTTAAATTAAACAGTTTAGTCCTTATTCTTTCTAATTCTCACACAACAGGTCCTAAAATGACTATTATACCCCTCACTTTTTATTTTTCTCTCTTTTTATTTTTTATTTTTCTGCCTCTCTCTCTCTCTCTCTCTCTCTCTCTCTCTCTCTCTCTCTCTCTATATACACACACACACACACACACACATATATATGTGTGTGTGTGTGTGTGTGTGTGTGTGTGTGTGTGTGTATATAGAGAGAGAGAGAGAGAGGCAGAAAAATAAAAAATAAAAAGAGAGAAAAATAAAAAAACAAAAAGTGAGGGGTATAATAGTCATTTTAGGACCTGTTGTGTGAGAATTAGAAAGAATAAGGACTAAACTGTTTAATTTTAAAATTTTGGACTAAACTGTTTTTCATGTAAAAGTATGAGGAGTAACGAGTATTTAGTCCTTAATTAAACAACACTATACCAAGGAATGAGATATCGGATATGTTTAAAGAGTTATAGTTATAATGATATACAAAAAACATATTTTGGGAAGGATTTTGTTATACTATACCATATAAATACAAAGTCCTTGTGACCTCTCTAATCACAAGCAATTCAGTATTCTACCCGCATAGATAGTTTGCTATTATCTTGAGAGAATCACTGAAGATCCTTGTTCCCTTCCAATGGCTTTTTCGTCAACCAATGGTATACACCCACCATGCTACAATCACAACTTCTGTTTTGATCTTTTGGTTTATATGTTCATCTTGTGTTTGTTAATTCATGTGACTATTTTTATGAATTAATTAGTGTAAGTACAAAAGTTTGTACGTCTTAGGTGTTGGCATTCCCATACAAAAGCCTTATCCAGTTTCATCATTAGAAGCTGGAAAAAGAAGCCTACAAAGTTCATCAAAACTGGTCTCGGAGAATTTCAGGTAATTGCATCTAATGCATAAGCATGGGATTGCAACATCCCCGAGTCCGTCTGAGTCAGTCCTAGTCAACCCTACGTTTTTGGGAGTCCGATTTTGGTGGTTTTTAGATGTTATATTATAAAGATATTTTACTGTAAAAATCATGCTATTGAAGTCCTAATCTTTTTAGGATTTGGGTATTTTAATTGGATATCTTTTTATTGAAAGACTTTTCCTATTAGGAGTCCAATTAGGGTAAATCTTGATAATTGAGGATTTGTTTTCTTCTCAATATATTCAGAAGAAAAGAGTGTTCATGTTTGTGGGACTTAGACGCAAGAATTCATGTTCTTCTTGTTTGCTTAAAAAAAGTCGCATAGGTACTTTGAAACACTTGTTCCATGTAAAAGTGTCTCATTCAACATCATATACATGCATTGATTCTCTCGAGATCAGTAGAGAAGATTGGTGTTGCAAGAGGAGCGATATTTGCAAATCGTTCAAGTGAAAAAGAAAGTCAAGATTCAAGACAAGCACCTCTTTAGTGAGTCTAGAGATTGTAGCCACGAAGAGAGCTATATGTGTTTGTAAAGAACCGTATCCTTTACTATTATTGGATTGATTATATTTGGGCTCAAAAGTAAGAGTCCTGCAGTGTTTTTAATCTCAGAAGTTGAGGTTTTCACTGCATAACCAAAATTGTGCTTTCTGTGTGAATTTTTTATTTCTGCCCAGTAAGAATTGCAACATGTCTATCTATAATGCACGGATAAGTCAATTTGGCGTCGTATCCTATACCGATCTGGGATACGGGAATGATACGCTCGGATACGTACGGATACGCCCAGATACGTGTATCCAGATTTGGATACGTGCGTATCCAATGCAGATACGTAAGTCTGTAAATAAATCGGATACGTGGGGGTAATGATGACTTTTTACTCCAGAAAAAAAAAAAAAAAAAAAAAAAAAAAAAACCAGATCGGGACGACCTAATCTCAGATATCTCCTCTTCTCTTTTCTTCTGCTCCTCTTCGCAAGCCGCAAGACGTTTGTTCTGCACTTCTGCCCTTCTTCTCAGATTTCTACGCAGTACCCACCTCGTCTCTTGACTCTCTTCTGTTCTGCAGCTTCTGCACTTCTTCTGCAGCTTCTGGTTTTCTCCTCATATATGTTCTTCAATTAGTTGAATGCTTCAATTCGGGTACGTTTGTGATGGATTGTGAATTGTGAATTTGTGATCCAAGGCATGAGTTACGGGTAGTTGCTTGATAACCAGGGGGTTTAGTTCAATTACTGTGCTGACTCAAGAAGTCAAGATGAATGTGTTGGCTTTGTGAAGCCTGGGTCAGAAACAATGGAAGCCCGAAGCCATTTTATGAAATTAAGCAAAATACCATTCCATAGTATGAGTATAATTAATGGCTTTTTTTTTTTTTTGAGTTTTTCTAATTATATATATAAATATATTTAATTGACGTATCCTTCACGTACTCGTATCCTATTACATTTAAGATTTGCCGTATCTACGTATCCGGATACTCGTACCCAGAGGCGGAGGCAGTAAGGGACCAACTGGGTCCCGTGCCCCAGTAAACTTTCTTGACAAAATATATTAATTATATAACTTTATTGTTGGAAGATTCTGATTTGGCTATTATCATTTTAATTGCACAGAGTTCCCATGTGCCTGATCCTCTGCTAGTCTACTCTTTAATTTGTTCACCTTCATCTTTTCATGTATGTCAACTATATCTAAAGTATTTTATTTTTTTTAACGAAAATCAAAGGCCATAACAATCTAATTAAGTAATTAACTTCACAAATCATATTGAACTTCACAATCATGACAGGTTTTTAAATGAACAACCATGAAATATTCTCATTAAAGAACAATATAACAGAACGGGTTTCAAGAGGAGTCCTATAAACCAACCCAAGTTAACCTCAATTTTGAAGTGAAAATATTGAAAATCATTTTCAATATGTATTAGTTGATGTGTCCATTCTTCTACCCGTTACATTAGACGGAGGATTGTGTGATTTTAAGAAGTGCACATAACTTTAGAGAATTTAATTTTAGATGATCCATATCAAAAAATTATAGTTCTTAAAAAGAGAATTTTCTGCATTATTTTTGTATATTGAGAAACACATTTTTAAAAGTATAGATTATAAAAACTAATATGAAACGATTTCAAAATCTGAAATCTCATTGTACTAGATATAAATTTCATTTAGAGAGTTTTTATATTTGATGTTATTATTATTATTTTGTGCCCCAGTAAGTTTAAAATCCTGGCTCCGCCACTGCTCGTACCTGTATCGGTGTTTCTTAGGTGTCTATCAATCTCTGATTTCCAGAAAACACGTTTTGTTCTTGTATTTTCAATTAGTTTTCGAGTTTTCACATAAGCCTCAAATTCTCAAAACATTGATCTTGATGATGCTTTTTATAGCAAGAATTTCCGACTTAGATGAGCCAAACTTTTCAAAAAGAACCAGGTTGATCCACATTAGAAATCAATAGAACAAATGGGTATGTGGCTACTGGAATGGTTTGCAACATGTGAATGTTCATAGATATTGGCATTTCGTTATACAGAGCACTTTTGAACAAAAACTGAGGTTGCTCTAGCTAGTAGAGAATGATGATGAGAGAAGTGATGATTGTAATTTGGTGTATTTGAGAGAATTCGTCACTCAACCAACTAATAAGAAACTCACACTAACAAACGCAAATCCAAATTCTAGGGTGTTGAAGTTTCAGCTCCACCAGAACCAGATATACCTCATTTATAAACCAAAAAGGGAGAATTAAGTCAATGGTGCTATTGCAATCAATTTCAGATATCAAAACAATGGTGCTATTGCAATCAATTTCAGATATCAAAACTTGTATTTAGTCATCAAGGGCTCAGAACAATAAACCTGATCAATTCAGATATCTCAATGATCCAATAGGTGCATTCATAGCAAAATTTGTGCTTTTGTAATTACATTTAGTGCCATTGCAGCAGTATGCTGTAGTTTGATTTGAAAAACCTTCAAATACTTGCAAGGATCCAAAAGCAAAATGGGTTCGCATACCAAAGAAAGCTATACTACAGTCTCATTGGGAAGGCATTACACCAGTTCAAGCCAAATTAAGGTAAACTGATTACAAGGTCATCCTCCACTGACTCATAAGTAGTGAATTTGAAGGTAATAGATCTGAGAATATAACTAGCTCTTTGTGAAGGCTGAATATTGCAATGACCTACCTACTCACCGTGAACCTCAAAGTACCAACTCTCAAGCAAAGTTCATCCCTTAATATAAAAATGCAGAAGATCACTACTGGAATTGACTAAACCAAGCATACGATCCCAACTAAAATTATTCACACAAAAATTGAAGAGTTCAACTTCCTTTTCTAAGGGACTGATCTCAAGGCTTCCCCTTACAGTAACCAATCCAAAAACACATTACCCAAATCCAGCCAGTTAATTCCAAAGCACCAACTACCACACAAAGACCAATCACAATTACTAATATGTAAGAGTACTTTTAACAAAACACATGGAGTACAATAAAATAAGCCCAACAAAGATTAACCACATAAAATTCCAGATTTCCTCATAGACTCAATTCAAGATTTCCAATTACATTACCAATTCCAAAAGCATAAATCTACTGCCTAATCCTATTACCAAAGCATAAGATCTGGGGTCAACTCTAAGCTCTCTCACCCCTAATCCTCCTCGCAAGCTGAATATCCTTGGGCATAATGGTAACCCTCTTGGCATGAATCGCACACAGATTAGTATCCTCAAACAAACCCACCAAGTAAGCCTCCGCCGCCTCCTGAAGCGCCGCCACAGCGCTGCTCTGGAAGCGAAGATCAGTCTTGAAATCCTGAGCAATCTCCCTCACCAGCCTCTGGAAGGGAAGCTTGCGGATCAGAAGCTCCGTGCTCTTCTGGTACTTCCTGATCTCCCTCAGCGCCACAGTTCCCGGCCTGAAGCGATGGGGCTTCTTCACTCCTCCGGTCGCCGGAGCCGACTTCCGGGCAGCCTTGGTCGCCAGCTGCTTGCGCGGGGCCTTTCCTCCGGTGGACTTCCGGGCAGTCTGCTTGGTACGGGCCATTTCTGATATCTGAGGAATCTAGGGTTTTTGTGGGTTTGGGAAATTGAGAGGAGATTGGGTGTGGATTTGTGGATTTGGGGGGTTTGGGAGGGTTTGATTTATAGGGAGGGAGAGTGCAGAAGCGGGAAGTGAAATTTTTGGGGGGTGAATGTGTAAAGTTGTTTGAATCAACGGTGGAGATTCTCTGGTGGAAGGTTTGTGGAAGTGTGAGGATAGTGATCCGCGTGCTTTCTATAAGGACCAATAGGATTCATCGGCGAAAGGGCGGGCTGTTTTAAAATTTGGAACCTTAAAATTTTCAAGGTGGGAGATGTTTCAAAATTTTGAATTTCAGTTTTTGATGAAAATTTTGAAATTTTAGTTTTTTTTTTTTTTTTTTTAGAATGAAAATGTTAGTTGGAACTTGGAAGTTGAAACTCTTGAGCCTAATTTTATGATAAGTTTGTTTTTTTACGTGAAATTACTTGAGTGAAACATATGGTCTGGACCAACTAGAGCTAATTAGCCTAATTAAGTGTATTCAACAAGTGCACCCAATACTAAATAATCCATATATTTGTTTAAACAATATGAAGGCAGTCCATCTCAATTATCGAAGAAAACGTGTTGTGATACCCAAATATTTCATATAATTTTTTTTTTTGTTGATAATAAGGAATTAAAAAAAAAAAATGCAGTTCTTAAGAGACAAAACTGTACGTCATACATATCTATGCTTGAGCTTTCAGCACGTGAGGCCTACCATTTTCTTCATCCCACCCTTCCCCGTGTTGGTTGGATCGGAATCGGAGTCGTCTGATATGGTCTAAATTCATTCCTCCCCGCATGTCAATTCTAACTTGGAAGGTTCTCAAGGGGCGCATTCTCTCTGAAGATTTTCTCCAGAGACGTGGTGTATCTCTTGCATCAAGGTGCTTTCTATGCTTTACTCATGGTGAATCACTTGATCACATTTTTCTTAATATTGTCCTTTTGCGGAGTCACTTTGGCAACAGATTGCATGCATTTTTGATTAGGTGGGATTCGTGGTTCTTTGTTGGATAGGGCGATAGGCTGCATCATGGTTTATTAATTGGCCGAAGTGCACAATTGCATGAGCTTTGGCGTATTGCTTTTGTTGGGGTGCTTTGTCTCTGGAGGTTTAGGAACAAAATGAAATATGATGGTGATTGTGTTAATATGGCTGGTGCTTTTCAATTGGTTAGCGGGCAGATCATTTCCTCTAGCATGCTTGCTTGCTTCAGGTACCATGTTTAAGTGTTTAACAATGTCCAAGAGCTTTGCATTTGAAGGAGGCTTCGGGTCCCTTTCGGCCTAGACGTGCTCCCCGTATTATTGAAGTCAATTGGTTTCCTCCTATTATAGGATGGGTTAAAATTAATACGGATGGTGCTTGGAGGAATGCCTCGAATCAAGTGGGGTATGGTGGAGTTTTTCATGATTTTCGTGGTCATGTAATTGGAGCTTTTTGCTGCAATCTGGATATTCCTAGCTCCATTACTGCTGAAGTCATGGCAATAATCAAAGCCATTGAGTTGGCTTGAATTTGGGATTGGAAACATGTATGGTTAGAAGTTGATTCTGCTATAGTTCTTACCTTCCTCAAATCTCCCCATTTAGTGTCTTGGCGACTTCGTGTTTCTTGGTTAAAATGTTTACACCGCATCTCTCAAAGGCAATTCTACTCTTCTCACATTTATTGTGAGGAGAACCAAGTAGCGGATGCTCTTGCTAATCACAGCCTCTCTTCAGATGGTTTGATTTGGTGGGATGTACCTCCTGATTTTGTTCTTTCGCAATGTAGTAGGGATTACTTGGGTTTGCCCAATTTTCACTTTCGTTAGTTTGTTGATCATGTATTGCTTGTTTACTTTGTTTTTGTAGGGTTCGACTTCTATCTCCACTACTAGAATTTTCCTCATATACATCGGCCAGAAACCGATGTAAAAAAAAATTTGTACCCATGTGTTAGTGGGTGATGTAAAAGATCGCAAAAAAATAGACATCGTATAATAATAAACATCAGATTATGTTCCAGAATCGATGTTAAACTGCTATTATGATCACAAATTGGTGTTTTTAGATATTGTTAAACCTTCATATTTATGCATTTAATGCTTAACGAAATATAGGTCCAATAGCACTAGTATTCATTTTAACATCGTTACTCATTCTAGAAACGATGTGTTATATTCTCTTACACATCGGTGTTTTTGAAGTTTGCCTGCTGTTTATAAGCTTTATGGGTACTTGCCATATATCACACTATTTAAGATTGAATCTACATTCTCTTGTATTACGCGACCGATGTTCATTATTCTATTAAACATCATTTTCTTTTATGAAGTGATGTCCATTTTTCTATTAAACATCAGTTTTTGAGGTTGGCATTGATGTTCATACTTATACTAGACATCGTTTTTCATTTAATAAATCGATGTCCATTGATTTGTTTCACGTCGTTTCTTACACAATGTCGATGTCCATTGCGTTGTTTTACATCGTTTCTTACTTAATAACTTAATGTCCATTGAGTTGTTTTACATCGTTTCTTACTTAATAAGTCGATGTTCATTGGGTTGTGTTACATCGTTTCTTACTTAATATTTTGTTATCCACTGGATAATGTGACATCAATTTTTTCTTTTAGAACTGATGTATTAGTTCTTATATGACTTCATTTTTATAGTTATAAACTGATTTGTAACTATTGCTAGGAAATCTAATGAGAATACATATCGTAAGTAAATAAATTTTTATTAATATTGATGCTCAAAGTACATAACAACATCCCAAGTATTTCTATGCATAACGTGTCGAAATAAAACAAAATTTTAAGTCTATATGGTACATAATACTAGAAACATAAACGAAAGCAAGCCTCGCCATACTTATATCCCATTTGTTCTTCTGTTTTCACCTGCAAATAAAATTAAATGGACAATTAGCTATAACAAGAAAAACAGAAGGAAAGAAAGGAAAGGAAAAGGGAAAGACAAAAAGACATTGAGCTTACAAGACATTCCTATCCTAGCATCCATAACACAATCTGTTGGTTAACTTAACTATACCTTTCTGGGATATTTAAGTCCTTAATTATGATTAATCAAGTCAAAGGTCAACAATGCTGAACAAGTTACTATAAAAAAACTAGGCACAGACAGATTGCATGAATACATTTGCTGTAATACAGACAGAGACTGGCACCATTGAATCCAAAGACATAAATTTGCGATCAAAGATGAATATTCATGGTGAGATGCAGGGCAACTGTATTGACCCTAACAAAATTAAAAGCAAGTACTCATTTGACCATGGTCACTACACCATAAGATAAAGATACAGTTACTCCATACACAATGGCAACATTAAAACACATGATGCAATCACTCCACACCAAATACCCCAGCTGAGGGAACCACATTCACCATAGCAGCAGACACTTCTATCCAATCTCAACACCACTAGAAAATGAAGGAAAATGTTACCAATACCCTCAACTGCCTCTTTCTTTCAAGTGGCCAAAGTCAAACAGAAGGGCTTTGCTGTTGACCTCACAAGTATAACTCTCCTGTGAGCAACAGCCCCAAGCAAAAACTTGTACCTTAGGAGGGACTTTAGCCTACCATATGGTAAAAAAGGAACTCAAAAAAGTGCTTCTAGCAAACCCAGAAAATAGAAATATATACAGTTATACACAAAATTGTTCCAACTCGGTCCTTGTTTAGTACACAAAGATGCAAAGGTCAGGCCAACTAATCCAAGACTTATCTCTGGTGAAGTTAAGCCTCTCCGAAGGTATTCCTTGAACACATGTGAAGCAGAAATCTTTTATCCTAAAATAAATCAATTTGAACTTCAATTACAACTACTCAACATTCATTAATGAAATATGTATCATCTTAAACTATATATATGTTTTTCATTATATATATATATATATATATATAGAGGAAGTGCCATATCAATTAATTGAACAAGTGACCATTTCTCCTTGTCCAAAGCAATTGCAAGAGGTTCCAAGTATCTGAAAATCAGAAAAGAGAGATGAGATAGAAATAACTTGCTTTAAGCATCCAACAATTTAGTACAGTGAATTTTTTCATTTTCTGGTATGACAGTGAATTTTAAATCAAGAGAGCATTTCTTGGTGGAAATTTGCATACGATGCAATCTATCAACACCAAAATCTACCAATGATGATTAATAAAAGAAAAAATGTCATCATAAAAGTTAAGGATTCATTATACATACCCTGTTGCCAGAAAGCCATCAGTCAATCCACCAATAAAAATGATTTTCTGTCTATTCAACCATAAAGATTAGAATTACAGATATAAATTCAGCTAGCTTTGTCTTACAGACAAAAATACACAAAAAGAAGCTTTAGAAGAGTACTGCATCGATTCAACCATATCAAGATACCGAATATGACTTGAACTGTTTTCTAAGTCAAAGATTTTTATGCAACTTATTGTATAAACATGTCACAGGAAAATAAAGTAAAACTGTCTTTCCAAAGGGGATTATATTTTCACGGTGAGCCATCTTCTGCATGCCTGTAGGAGCAATCATGATGGGCATTGAAACTTTGAAGCCCAAAATAGTAACGCTGTGCTCAAGTCTATCTTGCTTACATCAATAAAAATTCGAGGTCGAAACCTATTTCATTTAAACACAAAAAAAGAATATACATTATACCTTCCAACTATTATAAGTGATCATGATAAGTGCAGGAGTATATAATTTGGCAACTTTAACCAGAAACATAAAGAAAAACCAGACAGTTTCTTAGCTTTCCTACAAAGCAAGCTGAAAGTTTTCCACAGCACAAGAGATCATGTTAATCTACTTTTCTTTTTAATATTGGTATAAAGTTCTCTCTGATCCAAAATTGATCACAATAACACTTAAGAATTTGAAACATATTAATGAACTGAACAGAGTTCTCATGAGTCAAAGAAGCGTACCCTTTTGAAGTTTTGAGCAAGTGAAGAATGGTTATGGGTCAATGACACGCACTTGAGCACTGCCCTGCTAACTGAATCTGAGTACATACGGGTCATGGGTATTATTGATTTTTGGTTCCTGCACCATTTCCATCTCATTTCAACGGTCTTGAAATCGAACTCGTCCAATGCTTTAAAAGACATAGAACAATGACAAAGAAAAAGGAACACTTACTGCTCCATTGGTCTCTGACCAGGAAAGCCCCAAATCGATATCCCAAGAGTTCCCCATTGAAAACGACATTTGAAATTGAAAATGAATTTTTGCGTCACCGTCAAAAAGCGAACTTGTTGAGTACCCAGTACTCAATTTGATAGAATGGTGCCGGTCGCCCCTGGGATGTTGTCTTGGTTCATAGAAGCAATCGATTTCCCCAATTCGAGAGGGAGATTGAGAGAAGGATTCTTTGCCTTCTTTCAGTCTTCCGAGATCTGAGAGAGAGAGATCTTGCTCGTGGAGGTGATGGCGCCGGCAAGGGGGCGGAGACGGTTAATGAGAGAGAGAGAGATAGTAGCGGGAGTGAGCGGAGGAGAGGGAATCGGTGGTGGCCGTGGAAAGAGAGTGGGAGAGGAAGGAGGAGAGGGCTAGGGTTCGGGGAATAGCAAGAGAGAAAATGGGTCGCCAGTTTTCAATTGTGTGGAAGTTAGAGATAAAGTGAGTTGAAAAAATAATAAGTGTGGGGAATGAAAATTTTGTTCCCCGCGTTCCTTAAAATTTTTAACTTAGTGTTTCCGCGTTTTTGAAAATTTTAGAATCAAAATATAGACATCGGTCAACAGTAAAAAACGATGTCAGTTATATGCATACAAATCGGTTTTTGAGGAATCGATGTTAATGACATTGTTTTACATCGCGTGTATTTCTCACCGATTTAATTGTCGTGATGTCTATGAGCATAATTCTAGTAGTGCTCTGTCACGCCCCGAATTTTGAATAATAAATTCAAATCCGAAACCTGAATAATTACAATTACAAAAAACCAAATCTCGAAACTTCGAGTTCATTATTACAATTCACTCTCACAATATATTATAAAGCTCAAATGAGCATAACACACCTCACAACTTACAATTGTTGTAAAACTCTAACAATTGCTCTAACCGCACAATCACCGTCCTGGTTCTCCTGTCCTGTAGGATTACCCGCTACACAATTTAAATAGTGTACCGGGAGTTGCAACAACACAAAACCCGGTAAGCTTTTTACAGCCAGTATGAGTAAACAAGAAAGAACTGTTGATTTATTAGATTTCAAGACTACCACAAACCCACGTTACTTTCTCACTCTCATATATATATATAGCCACTTATGAGTTACTCTCAATTTAGCTCATAAGATCACTCACTCTCATATATATATATAGACACTTATGAGTTACTCTCAATTTAGCTCATAAGATCACTCACTCTCATATATATATATAGACACTTATGAGTTACTCTCAAATTCGCTCATAAGATTTCCCAACATTTGGTAGACAGACTCATATATATATATATAGACCCTTATGAGTTACTCTCAATTTCCCTCATAAGGTTACCATATATATATTGACACTTATGAGTTACTCTCAATTTCACTCATAAGTTCACTCCACATTTGGCAGACAGACTAGAGCTCTAACTGAACGTAACCACTCGTCCGGCCACAGACGTGATTACGATTTAATACTATTAATAACCACCAGCCCGGTACGAGAGCGTGATTCACTAATAGATGCCATGGTCACCTCGTGACCTAGTGATCTCCACAGATCACAACAATTTATTGTTCCTCAACAATAAAACTCAACACCTCTCACAATATATTGTTTCTCAACAATAAACTCAATATCTCTCACAATATATTGTTTCTCAACAATAACTCAACACAACTCCAACAATACATATTATTTCACGTAATAATATATATACAGACATTCACACAGGAATGTCTAGTAACACCAACAATAGTTCATATGATTGCAACAAAATAAAGCAATTAATTGTATTGGGTTCGTAATATGAACCACGTGAGGTTTACTCACCTCGATAATCCCGCTGCGTCTTCAATTCAGCTCAAAATACGATCCACAATCGTCCACCAACTCAAACCGTCAATCACCTAGTCCAATAATGATCTTGACTTAGCCAACAACTCAAATATGTAATTAAACGACGATCCAACGCTCAGATTCAAATTAAACGATGATCCAACGGTCGGATCTGAATTTAATGATGATCCAACGGTCGGATCCTCACGGATCGCCTTTAGGATCATCCTCCAAAATTATCACGAAGATCCAACGGTCAGATCTTCCTGAATCGCCTTTACTAACATCTCCACAAAATTATATGAAAATCCGACGGTCAGATTCTCACGAATCGCCTTCCGAATCACTATTTCTCAATTATACGAAGATCCAACGGTCGGATCTTCGCCCGTGACCTCACAAGGTCACCGGGACAGTCATACGATCAACATATCCAAAATTGAAGCAAAACCGATGGTCAGATCTTCACAGATCGTAAACCGAAGATAAACGTAAAAACGTTAAATAGTAACGTCAAAACGTAAATCCACTATTTATCAACTTTTTCTAACATGACCATGTTATATATCAAAACGCTCGTATGGATGCATAGATCATCGCCTAGATAATGAAAACTCGAAATATGGTCTGATGCGCCGCCACAAGCGGTGGTCAGTGGGCGGTCAACGCGGCGGTCAACGCCGGTCAACCACCTCAGATGGCAAAGTGACCAACTACAAACTGGTTCAAAATGAAAGGGTGGTCGACTTTCATACCTGGAGCTAAGCCTGGTTCGGCCTAGATCGTCCTAGATCAAGCGTTGAAGTTGGATTAATCTCGTGCGTCTGATCAGATTCCAGATTGAATCAGGGACGTCGAAATCTTCAACTCGTGATCTTTCACTCCACACTCCAAATCGTCAAGCAAGGCCTATATGGGGATGATCAGGGGGAAGAGGAGATCACGAAAATGGGGAGGATCGGCCCGTGCAACGCCGGCACGGCTGAGATCCGGTCGGGTCGGTTACTCCGCCTGGGGTCGCTTCGATCCAGCTCTGGGGGCAACGGCGGTGCAAGGCAGCGGCACCAGGCGACTGGGCGGCTTGCGGCGATCACAAGGAGGGCCGGGTCGTGGCCGGAAGACGCCGGAGGACGAAGATGGGTCCGGGTCGGGTCAGTCGGGTCGGCCGCGTGGGAGAGGAGAGAGAACGGAGAAAATGGGGGACTGTTCCGCAAAAAGAAATTGTTTCGTCCTTAAATGAAATTTCTGATTTTTTTTCGATATTTATAGAAAATTCCCAAATTTCAAAAGTTCATAACTTATTGATACGAACTCCGAATATTGCGTTCCACATGTCCACGAACTCGTATCGACGAGCTCTACAACTTTCATGAAGGAAGTTTTCCCAAATTTTGAACGTATAAAAAGTCAACTTTGTTGACCCCCTAAAAACGTTCGTTTTCGAAAATAAAATCGTTCGAACTAATTCCACACTTCTCCAAGCTTCGTACTCGCTCCTACTATCGTGAAATCATTTCTAAAAATCCACGGAATTTAATTTGGATTTTCCGGGGTATTACATGCTCCCTAAATTTGGTGTATGCAAACTCTAGCTTCAAGATTGTTATCCCACTTCCGGCCTGGATACTTCCATGATGCTCATCCAACAATAGACGTAAGTATACGTCCTTGAGAACAAGAGTATGCATGGCTTCAACAATTATTTAAGGCTTAATTTGGACTATATATACATACGCACACATCAATATTATATATATACACACACACATGACCCTTCTAGTGAGGGATCTCATTTTATTTTGTCATTTTAAGGGATCGCTTATTAGACTACTTTCCGATCACATATTTACATCTCAACCGTTCAGTTTTTAGGTCTATATGACTAGATCATCTCTGCAAATTTTCAGCCAAATTTATAATCATTATGGCATTCATAACAGCTATTTACAATTATGAACACGAATGGTTCAGGTTAGACAGATTCGGTTCGTCCAATCTTGTTCGATACCTTACACAATCATCAATTTGGTTAAAAATTTGTAGAAATGAACTATATATTAGGACTTAAAAACTAAACGCTTGAGATGCCAAAATGCAATCGAAAATTGGGTCTCACAAGGGATCTCTTAAAATGTTAAAAAAAAAAAAAAAATCCCTTAGTAGAAGGGCCCTCTATATCTATACTATTATTAAGAGAAGAAGGTTTGTTAGCAAAAATGAAAAAAATTTGACAGAAATTACCCTAAAAGATTAAAAAAACTTTGAGAATTAATTAAATCACAAGGACAATTATGACATTTATAAAATATATTTTTATTATTAAAATAAACAAAAAAAGAACCATAACCCATTTTTCTCTCCCATTATCTTTTGTCTACAATAACCGTTTTCTTTTTTATTTTCTGAAAAAAAAAAATTACACATTCTACTTGTATAAATATATAAAAATCAAAGGTAGAGATCGATATCATTAATTTTTTATATTTTCCCACCATATAGAATGTAAGCCAACAATTATTACAATAAAGATTGAAGAGTATTGTTCACACGTGAGCCATTATTAGTTGACATGTGAGTCATTAGAGAATATGTGTTTTAACTTTTAAGTAGTTACATTATGGGAATTAGTTTTATATATTGGATTGTACTAGTACAAGTGTAGTACAAGTATAGTACACTAGGGTTGTATATATACCTCTTACACAATTGTGAATAATATTGAAGTATTCTCACTCTCAATTATTTCTTCTTTTCCATCTCAATATTTGACTTGGTATCAGAGCAAAGATCCGAGAGGACTCTGTCTCTTTGTTTTTCCTTCATTTTTCTTTCCTCACAATTCGGGGAAAGATTTATGTTCCTTCCTCTAATTCGGAGGTTAGGATTGTTTTTTCTTTCTTTCAGAAGGTATACTACGGTTTTGTCCTTCATCTGATTTTTTGCGAAACCCTAACGTTTCGACTAGTCGATCAATTCCTTTCGACCAGTCGACATGCCTTCTGTCTCAATTCCGCTGCACGTTATTTCTGTTGGTATTCCAATGGTTGGCCCTGATGTTCCACCTCCTAGCTTCTCTACTGCACATTTAGGACTTCGTCCCATAACTCAAGGTTCTTCATCAGGAGTCAATTCTGGTGGGTTGGTGATTACACGCATTTATATACGTGTAATTATATCTAAAACACTATAATTAAGTTAATCCTCAAGTCAATTATTATGTAATTAATCCATTTTTATTTATTATGTAGGAAATTAGCGGAGTTGCGGAAATGAGATAAGAAAGTGCGAAATTGGAGCAAATTGAAATATTCCGACAAAAGGACCAATAGTATAGCATCGGTCAAGCACTAGTCGGCATGGTCAAGAAATGCGGAAGTAAATTGGGGAAAAGAAATAAATTGAAGAAAAGGAACCTTAATTAACCATTAGTTTTAATTAACCAATTAAGGCCAATCATGTGATGCATGCTTAGCTTAATTAAATGGGCTTAAAAATTCTTTTAGGCTTCAGTATGTGCTGCACGTGATGGCATGGTGGTTTTAGGGTCTTTCTAAATGTACCCAGCAAATATCTAAGTATACCCAACAAATTTTTTACACCCAGCAATTTTCCAATAATACCCATATGTTTAATTAAACCCAGCAAAGACGAAGAATTACAAACCCAGCAGTCAAATCACCAATACCATAAGCACAAAAACTCAACAACACATTAGAGTTGATATAATTACTCGACTATCTCCTCGCAACTTTCGTATCATCGTGCCATATGATTTCCTCCAAAATATTCCTTGCAGTATTGCCCTCATTCTCCAATCAAAACTTGAAATGCCCAGCTCGAAAAGCAACATATCAGCATTTGGAAGGTAGATATAGGATTGGTCTTCTTCGTTTTAGAACAGAAGAGTTTGTTGGGTATGTTAATCTTCATCTTGATGAAGTTTTGCTGGGTTTGAAATAAGGGTATTATTGGGAAATTTGCTAGTATAAAAAGTTTGCTGGGTATACTTAGATATTTGCTGGGTATATTTAGAAAGACCCTTTAATTAAGATGGCTTCCAGCTCCTTTCATTTCCAAAACGTATAGCAGCAACTGTGGGGACACGTGCCCATTTCTTAGAGGAGCTCCAATCTCTTGACCTCATCCTAGCCTTTCTTTTTCTCATGAAGATATCCAGCCACCCATTCCTTGATGACTCATATATACACCGCCACTAGTTTCATGAGGGAAGAAGAGAGCTTCAGTGCCGCAGACCCCATTATTCCCTATCCTCTCTCTTCTGCTACAGTAGCCGCAACATCTCCATTCGACCACTCTTCCATAACTCTTTTACCTTCGACCACTCTTCCATAACTCTCTTACCCACTCTCCCATTTCACTCACTCTTCCACATTAAATTATTGAGCTCTTCTCAAATTTCATCAAGGAAGATCATCAAGACCTTAATTTCATCTTGGGTAGTTAGGAGGATTCAAGCTAGCTTAGTTTTCTTTGCTTTCTAGTATTGTTGAAATTAAGCAAAGCTTATCCTCTCTCTTCTCATCTATTTTAATTGTACATGGTTTTGATGTTAAATCTTGTTTTAATTATGAGTGAGTAGTTCAATTTTGGGAGTTAGGATTGTGAAGCCCTAACTCATCTTGTATAAATATTGATGCTTTAATTTTAATAAATGCAATTTCCATTGTGTATGCTTTAAATCCGAATTTATTGGTCCTTAGAAGCATGTTTATAGGCTTTGCATGTCACCCTTTGAAATTATGTTGTGGGCAATTGTGATGAGTAGATTGATAAATTGACAACTTATTGGTCTTGTTGCATCTAGGATTTAAGTGTGGTGACCATTAGCTAGCTTAATTGTAGCTAAGCTTACTTGGGTCTCTATTATCTTGCTCTCTAGGCCTCTAATTTTGGATATTGCAGCCTTAACCGGCGTAATGCCCAAATTAAAGAGTTGATTGTGGCTTTAACCGGCATAGTCAATACACCGAAAAGATAATTGGTTTAGTAGCCTTAACCGGTACTAGATACGGGACTCGACACATATAGGAAATGCATGCATTTGTGAAATTGGCATCGATATTTGGCTATTTGCAAGATAGTTAGTGTGAATCACCCGACACTCCCATGTTTCCTTTAATTTGAAAATCCAAGTTTAAATTTTTGATTGATAATTAGTTGTTTGCTTTTATTTTAGTCTGCATTTAATTTAGTTAATTCCCAATTCAAAACTCCCAAACAAAATTCTACCTTCCATTGTGCATAACTCATATGGGTTACAAGTTAGTGGCTTTGATTAGGTTTAGTGTGAGCTAAGCCGAGCATTGTCGAGGCTTGGTGCCTTGTGAATATTATTTTATTTTTATTTTTCATTGTATGCTTTTAAGTTATTCTAGCGCCAATTACCTCGGTTAGGTCCAACGCCTAATCCTCGAGGTACGATAATCAAGGTTCAAATACTTCCCTTATTTGACAACGATTCGTACGCTTGCGAGAGTATATGCATCAAGTCAGTTGGTATGTCAGCATTGCAATCTGAATGGATACACCAAGAAAACTTGCTATAAGCTGGTCGGTATCCTACTGGATACTTTAGCAAGCATAAGCCAATTGGACCTCCAGGTGCCGCTAGGCAAAATCCTACCACACACATAAATAGTAATCCTTCAGTATCGATGGTTGGTAGAAGTACTGGTAAGCTTGGTATGGCTTTAAACATTTCAAACTTTGTAGGTTCAGATACTTGGATTATTGATTCTGGTGCTTCAGATCATATGACCTATGATAGGAATTAGGAAATACTTCATTAGCTTATCCATTCCTGGTGTATCATATGTCACAAATGCCAATGGTGAATCCTTCCCTATCTTAGGTATTGGGTCCATAAGAGTCACACCTACCTTGGTTTTACATGACGTCTTATATGTGCCTGAATTATCACATCATGATCTAATCTCTGTTCCCCAGCTAAATACTCAATCCCTATGTTCTGTAACATTCTTTCCTATATATGTTATTTTTTAGGATCTTCTGACCAGGGAGGTAATCGATAGGGGGTATCTGAGGGGAAGACGTACTGTTTCATCTGGATCAAGCATATGCAGGGGAGAGGCCAAGGAAGACTGTCCTAGTCACTTTGATTTTGAATTCTAGAGAGTTGAACAAAGCGTGGTTATGGCATAGACGCTTGGGGCATCCTTCTTTCAGTACGTGTAATGTGTAAAGCTATGCCCTCTTTATTTGTTGGCATTAATGAGTGTTCCTTACATTATGAAACCTGTGTTTTAGCAAAAACTCATCAAGTTAGTTATCCATTGAGTCTTCCTAATAAAAGTTCTCCTTTTGAAACTATTCACTCTGACGTGTGGGGACCTTCCAAATAACCCACTGTTTCTGGAATGCGTTATTTTGTTCTATTTATTGATGATTGTACTCGATTGTCGTGGATTGCATTGCTTAAGTCTAAGGATGTTGTGTTTCCTGCCTTTTAACTTTCAAGCCTTTCAAAAAATGATTCAAATATAGTTCAATAGCCTTATCAAAGTTTTTTGTTCTGATAATGGGGGTTGGGGGGGGGGGGGAATTTGTCAATAGAGTGTTCCAAGAGTACTTCCAAGAACAAGGCATAGTTCATCAAACTACTTGTCCCTAAACACCAGAACAAAATAGTGTGTCAGAGCGTAAAAACCATCAGCTCTTAGACATAGCTCGAGCGTTATTATTTGGTGAGCATATGCTCAAGTATCTATGGGGTGAAGCTGTCCAAACAACATCCCATCTCATTAATCGTCTTCCTTCCAGTGTCCTTCAGGGGCGTATTCCCTTTGAAGTCTTGTCAACTCATGTCTCTATCCCTTCCTCCCATAACCTGCTTGCCTGAGTCTTTGGATGTGTTGCCTTTGTCCACATACCCAAAAATCAGCTGTCAAAGTTGGATGCCCGGACTCTGAAGTGTGTCTTTGTAGGCTATGGTTCTCATCAGAAGGGATATAAGTGTTATCACCCACCTACATAGAAGTTCTACATCACTATGGATGTGTCCTTTTATGAAGACATGTGCTATTTCTCCCCCACCAACCCCTCTCTTCAGGGGGAGAATGAATTTTTTGAAGAGATGTATGTTGGTGGAGCATTGAAGAAGAATCAAGATGTAGTAAAAGAAGAAAGAGCTGCTGAAAATCAATCAGTCGACCAGTAACAGGGGGAGTTAACATGTCAATCCCTAGACTTGAAGTTGTTGATGATCAGTTGACAGGGGAAGTTGTTGATGATCAGTCGACATGGGGAGTTAACCTGTCAATCAAAGAAATCTTACAGCGAACAGTCAAGCATTCCAACAATCGAAAGAAGGGGGAATTGACATGTCTACCCCTAGATAGGGGTCATCATTTGACCATGATGACCCTTTGGCCTTAAGCCCACCATGCCCGTAGGGCCGAAGCCCGACCCGACCCTTGCATTAGGGCGGGCCGGCCCGATCCTTTCTCAAATAAGGTAGGGTATGGATCATGCAAATGAAGCCCGGGCCGTTTGAGTCCTTTAGGGCCAAGCCCGGCCTGACCCTTTAAGCTCGCCCAATTAAGCCCTAATAATTTTTGATTTTTTCTATTTTTTAAATATATTTCTCTTTTTTCTATAACATACAACTTATCTCTTTCTTTGTAATTGATTTCATAAGCTTTATTTTCTTTATTTTTTTGTTTCCATTGTTAAAGAACAATTAATTTTTGGAGATTTAGAGACATAGTTAATTGAATATAACCACCTTAACTAATATTTATAAATGTTATAATTCAATTCCAATATATATGTATGTGTGTGTGTGTGTGTGTGTGTATTAAATATGATCAACAAAATGAGTCTTGTATTACCTATATAATCATTGAGCTACATTTTGAGAAAGAAAAAAAAAATAATGTCTTTCTTTTTGTTAAACAAAATAAGACCCTTTTCGGCCCTATTTGGCCCTCTTCAGAAGGCCGGCCCGACCAGACCCTTTCAGCCCTAGCGGTTCGGGCCTTTCAGGCGGGTAAGGTTTAACATATTTAAGCCTCGGCTCGACCCTAAATTTTGTTGACTTTTACTAGGCCCGGCCCAACCCTAAGCCCTAAAATTTAGGGTAGGGCCGACCCTAGCTCGGCCCATGTTGACCCCTACCCCTAGACTTGAAGCCATTAATGACCAGTCGACAAAAGGAGTTGACCTATCAATCAAAGAAATCTTACAGTCGACTAGTCAAGCAATCGACCAGTTAGAAGAAGGGGGAGTTTACATGTCAATCCCCAGACGAGAAGACGTCGACGTCTACCTGTCGATTTCTGAAGCTGAAGAAGATTCTATACAGGCTTTCCCCTTATTTGATACTCCACCCCCTAATGTCGAAATCTCTGGTCAAAAAGCTCCAACTCAGGTATGTCCAGTATCTTCACCTAGTAATCCTGTAGAGTCTGTCTCTTCTACATATTTATTACCTAGGAGAACTGTCCGTGGTCAGCCAGCAAAGAAGTATGAACCTTCCATAACTTCTAAAGCAAAATACCTTGTTGCTAACTTTGTGTCACACTATAGGTTGTCTAAATCTTATGCATCATTTGTGAATCAAATATCCTCTGTATCTGTACCTAACAAAGTGCAGGAGGTTATGAGAGACCCAAAGTGGGCCAAGGCAATGGAGGAAGAAATGGAGGCATTAGAGAAGAATCACACATGGGAACTTGTATCATTACCACGTGGTAAAAAGCTAGTTGGATGTCGGTGAATTTTCACTATGAAACATAATGCAGATGACACAATAAGCAGGTACAAGGTAAGGTTGGTGGCTAACGGGTTTACTCAGACATACGAGATTGACTATGATGAGACTTTTGCTCCAGTAGTCAAGATGAATATTGTTAGAGTGTTATTGTCACTGACAGCCAACCTGAACTGGCCACTCCATCAGTTTGACGTTAAGAATGCTTTCCTTCATGGAGAGCTAATGAAGAAGTATACATGAACTTACCTCCTAGTTATATACCTGATACGCTAGGTGATATTGTGTGTAGATTGAAGAAGTCCCTTTATGGACTGAAACAGTCATCCCGTGCATGGTTTGGCAGGTTCACTCAATCCATGAGACGCTTTGGATATAAGCATAGCAATGCTGATCACACCTTGTTCCTGAAACACCAAGAGGGGAAGGTAACTATACTCATCATATATGTGGATGATATGGTAATTACCGGGAATGATCTAGCAGAAATTGATAGCCTTGAGAAAAAATTGTCATCCGAATTTGAGATGAAGAATCTAGGTGACTTAAAGTATTTCTTGGGTATTGAGGCCAAGGGGAGAGATGGTATCTTCCTATGTCATAGAAAGTATGTGTTGGACCTCTTGGCAGAAACAGGCATGTTGTATTGTTGTCCAATTGATATGTCAATTGAGCAAAACCACAAACTGGCAGAATACCCTGATTAAGTTCTAACTGATAAACCTCGATACCAAAGGTTAGTGGGACGTCTGATTTACTTATCACACACTTAACCTGATGTAGCTTATGTCATTAGTGTTGTGAGTCAGTTTATGCACAATCCAAGTGAAAGACACATGGAGGCTGTTGTGAGGATCTTGAGGTATTTGCAGTCTGCACCAGGAAAGGGCTTAATGTTCTTTAAACATCAACATCTTGATGTTAGTGGGTATACAAATGCAGATTGGGCTGGTTGTATCACAGACAGAAAGTTTACATCTAGCTCCTTTACCTCTGTGGGAGGAAACCTTGTTACCTTGAGGTCCAAGAAACAGAAGGTTGTTGCACGATCAAGTGCTGAAGCTGAATATAGAGGTATGGTACATGGAGTTTGTGAACTCCTGTGGTTATGTAATCTACTCTGAGATTTGGGCTTTAAGCCTAAGTTTGCTATGCAGCTATATTATGACAACAAAGCTGCAATTGAAATTTCTCAGAACCCTGTGCAACATGATCGAACGAAGTACGTGGAAGTTGGCCGACACTTCATTAAGGAGAAGTTAGATGCAAGGTTGATTACCTTTCCTTTCGTTCCCACTGAGGAACAATTAGTAGATATACTTACCAAAGCTGTATCTAGCAAGTTATTCCATGACTCACTAGACAAGTTGGGTCTTCGAGATTTTTATGCCCCAACTTGAGGGGGAATGTTGAGACGTGAGTCATTATTAGTTGACATGTGAGTCTTTAGGAGAATATGTGTATTAAGTAGTTACCTTATGGGAATTAGTTTCCTATATTGGATTGTACTAACGTAGTACAAGTGTAGTATAAGTATAGTATACTAATATTGAAGTATTCTCATTCTCAAATATTTCCTCTTTTCCATCTCAATATTTGACTAGTATGAATATAATGAATATATGAATAAAACTCAAAAAGTTCAAGATCAATTCATAAAATGATATAACAATTTAAAGAAATTTATTTTCATAGATTCATGAATAATAAAACACAAAGCAAGTTCAAGTCCAAGCAAACAAAAAGAAGAAAATGAACACAGTGCCAGCCTTAGCGCGCCAAACACAAAACAATAATATAAATTAAAACAAAATATGATGAATCTTATTCAAATAATAAAATAAAGCAACTGCGGCCGATTCATGAATGAAATCTGATGTGAAGCGACTGAGCGGAGGCTCCTGGTTCTGGTTCCTCTCTGATTATGTAGTTTTATTGAAGTGCAGCCTCAGTTCCTTATTTCCTCCTGCAGCCACTCCCAAGCTCGGTTTCACATCGAGCGTTTGTTCAGCTGCCTCACTGATCTGGTTCTGCAAATTCTCTGCTGCTGCCTTTTCTCCACTTTGTGCTATACAAAATAGGAAAGTTGTGAAGTTAGTAATTATGTTTCGTTGTATTCCAGTTATGTTTCCATTATGTCGCCGCTTTGTTAAAGCAAATGGAGTAGCCACTAGAGCACTCTTTGCTAGTTGATGCATGTTAGAATACATATATTTTGTAGAGACTCCTGATATCATTTCAGAATGTTCTCTAGCTAGATGCTTATTGTAATCAGGGGTTTAGGTTCAATACCCCCCCTTGTATTCGACAGTTTCATTAATCAACACTTGAGGGCAGCAGCAGCAGCCATTTATTCACAAAAAAAAAAAAAAGGAGAAAGAGAAATAATGTCACTTCTTAATACAACACCAAAGCAATCTTCATAGCAAAAGAGAATGACTGCATGTGTTATGTTAATAAATTTGGACTTAAGTAGTCCGAATTCAAATAAATAAATTCAACACCCCACAAGGAAGAAAAAATTTATGCTTTCTATTAGTGTTATGTCCCAAATATGAACAGGTAGGCAGAGGTTCCATGAAAATCTAATACAAGCATACAACTAATTATTTTGTTCTGGAATAAATATAATCTGCCATAATTAGTTACAGTTACATCCACTCTGTGTTACATGCATTGCTATACAGCTAAATAGCTAGCAAAATAACCGTTCCCACACATGTTTTACTCATTTGCTTGTTTTGTCCTAATTCAACACAAGTTTTGACTGGCAATTAATTACCCAGCAATAATCATGTTTATGCAAAACACTTGTTTCAGAGTTTCTTACATCCTGTCTTCATTTTTTTAACTCCTCCAATCAATTTGTCTCTGCTCTATCTCATTTAAAAATCAATCCAATTGATTCATACTTAATAGTAGTTTTCTGTAGAGTTAAAAGTTTAAAGGAGCATTTAAGGTAACATACATTTTAAAGAAGACCTAGATGCGACATTAATTATGTGTTCTATTTTTGCTATTGCTGCCTAAGATTTTCTTCCTTTTTATGTTCTGAATTTAGATACATTGGATTAGACCTCAATATTCTTTTCCTTAATTTGAAATTATGTCATATGACTCATATGTAAGTGTTACAGGTGCTATTGTGTTTTTCCTAAATAAGTTTGCCAGGTTGCTGGGTTTTCTTTCCCCAAGTAAGGAGCATATTTCTAACAAATTAATTATAAACAACAATGAGCCAAAAATGGTTATGAAATATCAGTGTTCTGGTATACAGGCTTACGTAGTAAACGTAACTTTGTATAGCAGACAAGTACGTATTAACTGATGTGGCAATGCATGTCAGTAATATATATATATATATATCAAGATGCAATATATCGTCTTCTCAAAAAAAAAAAAAAAATTATCGCAAAATTGGTGAGTACGTTTATGGAATCTATGTTTGGGTTTTACCTTTTTTTGAGTCTGAACTATATAACGTCTTTCCCAGCTCAGATTGAGTGAAACCTGGATAGTTCACCATCTTCGGGTCCATTGACCCTACACCATCCATATTAATAAACATGCTTGCCTGCATTTGCTGCTGTTCAAATATCTTCAATTGCAGTAGCCTCAATCTCTGCACCTTTTCTTTGTTTGCTTCAATTAGAGCTGTGAATCAAATTACAAACCACGTACTTTCCATTAAATTTATTCACCCCACAATCGAATAGACACCCCAATTTAGCTTCTTTTTCCCATAAATTACAAGTTGAAAAATTATGAAACACTCAGTTTGGAGTGCCTAAAGGGCAGGCTTACATACCATCTTTATGTAACTTGTCAACTGCGCGAGCAGATATTGATTCGTTCAAGGCAAGTTGCTCCATTTGTAGAAAATAATTCTGGTTTTTAAAGAACTCCACTTGAGGACTTAGCAGAGCTACTTGAGCCTGCATACACATAAAATTTCAAATATAAATTTCTGATGTAATGGAAGTACTAAATTGACAGATTTATCACGTTTTGGAGTTCAATCAATGACGTCTGAGAATAATATCTGATTTGTATGGTCACCTCCAGAGCCTTTGCCTTCTTTTCCATTTCGGCAACATATTGAAGCTTCTTTAATCTAGATTTTTGTGCGGAAACTCGGTTTGAAAGGATCCTACAAAAGAAAAAGAAAAAATATATCAAACATAAAATCTCAAATATCTAGCAACCCATCTAACATAATATCATATAAATATAATTAATCTGGTGAGTATATGAATACCTCTTGAGCTTTCTCGGATCCAGTGACTCAGGAGCTACGTTACGACCCACTCTAATTTGAAGAGGAGCACCAATCAGAGTGTCGTCTGTCTCCTCCTTCTCAGTCTTGACAGTAACAATTTTATTATCATTACCGTGGTCAGCATCACTCCCAGATTCTTCCTGGGGTTTCTTGCCCTTATCCTTTATTGCTTCAACTGCAGGGGTGGTAGTGGTGATTGGGGTGGTGGTGGAAGGGGTAGGGGTGGTGGTAATGGTCGTGGCGGTAGGGGTAGGATTAGTGGTGGTGGTAGGAGTAGGGATAAGGGTAGTGGTTCTGGTGTGGATATCTAAGGGCTGGAAATGAGTCTTGGCTCCTCTACTGCCTTCCCCATTTTCAAAATGGTTCATCAAGTAATGTCGTTTCCACACCAGAGATGAACTAGGGGCTAGAGGAAGGGTTGATGGAGCCATCATCGAAAAGGGGCTGTTTGCCCAGGGTGCTACTGTCTCCAGCTGGCTAATTTTACTGAACTTCTTGTCTGCCTCCATTTTACAAATCTCTTTGTAAACAAGAAGATGCCAGCAGAAAACAATGCAATAGGAGAGAGCGACAACGTGCTTATAAAGGGAAGGGTTTTGTATTAGAAATAGCCCCTCCTTAATCAATTAATGTGTACAAGTAATTTGGACACTAGGATTGTGAAGGGCTTGCCTGGCCACATGTTCATACAGAGAAGATTTTGTAAAGTTACCAAATATTACCATCAATACGTTATTGGCCCTCCTTGACCATTTGAAAATTCAATAATTTAAACTAGCCTCGAAAATCTTCAGAAGTCATGCTAGATATAATAGCTGGTGAATTGGGTACAATAATTGGTCAATTTATTTGTACAACAGCATTATCATTAGATTGAACTTGGTTGTACGTTTAATGTTTGTTCTTATCTCCTATAATGGTCTTCTAGAAATTAATTTTTGCGTTGCAACGGTCATATACAACGTTCGTCTCACAAGCTCACCACTAAATGTTCACATGTCGCAACTTATCTAATATATATATGGTCGTGAGAAGAACGTTGCATGAAATTAAAAATTACAGCTTTTTCCTGCTTGTACGTAAGACACCCTAATCAATATGGAAATACCAAAAATGATAGAGAAATATAAACAATTTTAATGCATGCATGGAGGGATGTGTACCAGAAAATTTCAAACATATGAATAAAATCCGGCAAATTAAGTATGCATCTCTAACTTCATTAGCAAAATTATACCCCACCAGATTTCCTACCAAGTTCTCATTTGTGTTAGAATAATGTTCAAGAATATTGATATTAGGACATATCTGCATTTAGTGAGGGGAAAAAGCACGCTTGAAATTCTTTTAATTATATAGAAAAAACTCTAACTTGTATGCATAATATGTGCGAATTGCATGTATAGTTCTCATATAAATCCAAGTCGATCTGCATTCAAATATTTGGTTTTTTCCTATGTTTTTGTTGTTGTTGAAAGAATAGATAATTTCATTACTTATCCATGGCCAGAAGGCACGTTACATCAATTGTTGTCTCATTCTAAAATCGTAGATGACATAAGCCGCCAAACAAAGTGACCGGTAACCCTCATTGCAAACAAAATGAACTCACTTATTCAGGCCTAAAAACAAAAGGACCTAAACCCTCACAACTTAACTCTCATTTATAGTAAATCTAGTCGCCTAGAGACCTCAATTGGTGTACAACTAGAGAAACTAAGAATTAAGCCGACAAAGACCCACATTCAATTGCAGGCAAAAAGAACTAAACTAGATTGGGACAAAGCCCACTAGCTAGAACACCAAAAAAGGCATAGAGAAACTAGAAAATAAAGATTGCTGGACTAGCTAGTAGCTCAATCATGGTCCAAAGGAGAACCTAACCCAAGGTCGAAGCCCAACAAGGCCCAAACCTGTCTCCACCTCTTGCGGCATGTATGCCTGAGCAGCAGCCACGAGCCCCGTCAATGCCCTTCCTGAAGGAATTGTGTCCTAAAACAATCATTTTGATATAATTATTATTGTAATTATTATTAATCAAAAGGGCAAGTTTATTGTTCATTGCTTATATTTAATATTTGATTGAACAAGGTCCAAGGAATATGAGTTAAAGAGAAAGTAATCTAAAGAGTTAGATGTGTGAGACCTTTACTCTTTCACACTCTTATCCTAAAAGGTTCATAGTCATAGGATTATCACTTGGACATTGATAATCCGGAAAGACTAGCACATACTATGTATGCTCAATATGGAGGATGATATGTCTCTTGTCATTTGTGTAGAGACACTAATACAAGTATGTGGGTGCTCTTAACTTAAAGAGTACACTGAACGCGATCATTAGAGTTCTTGTATGGAGTCTTACTTACATGTCAAACTTGAACTCTAAATTGCAATAATACAAATTAGTCCTTTGACCTGAGACACCATAGTTGTCTTATGAGTGAATGGATTATCACTTGATGATGCAATAATATTGTGTCCCTTAATGGATATAATAGATGCATTCATTGGTATAATCAATTCGGTCATGGAGACATGTGAGTGTACAACAAGGAATCTCTATCCTTAAGTAAATAAGGTGTATGTTCAAAGATGTGATTCAATGAGTCTTTGGCCAAAGCATTGAATGAGATTTAAAAAGGAGTTTTTTAATCACATTCTAAGAATCACATAAGAATGAAAATCACATTAGGGGATTGACATATCAATTCCATACCCCGATGATGTGATTTAGAACATCGTGTTAGAGAAGGACCGTATTGTATTGTAATTCCAATTGAATAGGTTCTTTGTCATTCTACATTAACTAGGGTAGTCATGATATGTTGCAAGACGTCACTCATGACTTGTGAAGTCCCCGAGGATTAATAAACATTTATTATCCTAATAACAAGGGAGAATCAAAAATGGAGTTTTTGATTCGTAAACAAAATAGAATGGTTTCTATAAACTTCACTGCCTTGTTAATTAGAACCTAAGAGATCGCACACCATATAAGTGGATCCTTGAGATAGTATATGAAGAAGATTAAACAAGAGTTGGTTATGAGCAAATAATTAATTAGATTTATTATTTGAACATAATTAGGATTTTCGGGTAAAACCGAACCTATTGGGCCTAAACGATTGTCGGGTTTTTTTGGTGTGGACTTGGGCTTCACTAAATGAGATTTAAATGAAAGCCCAAGACACATTTTTAGTGCCCAATAACATGTATGGACCAGCCAAAATATTGGCTTTATGAAAGTCAATATTTTTCTTTTAGTAATTGGAGTTATTTCCTATTATATAAAAGGGAAAGCATGGACAAAGAAATGTGAGTGTCTCCACACTATTATTTTCAGATTAGAGAGAGAGAAAGAGAGTTCTCTCTTGGTCCATTTTTCAGAAATTAAAGGAAAGAAGAACACTTGCATAATTTCTTCTTTTCTTTCATCTTTCTTCATCTCTTGATTCACTTGGTGAAGATCCTTAGAGGCCATATATTTTTGTGGCTTTACTTGTTACATCAAGGAGGAGATTACAAGCACAAGAAGGAGTATAAGAAGGAGTTCTTAATTCAAGGTGCTTCAAGGTGGAGGAAACACACACAAGGAGAGATCAAGGAGAGGAACTTTGGTGGTTCACTTGGATCAGATTAAAATCACGCTCCAAGGGTGAGTAGAACATAAACTCCCTCTTTGTTCTTCCTTACTATGCATGCTTTGTTTATATACATATCACAATAAGCCAAGATCATGGGTTAAAGGAATGGATTTTATGTTTAGTTAGTAGTTTAATTGTTAAACTTATTCCGCACTAATTAAAAAGTTTTGAAATCCATCCATTCCTTCAATTGGTATCAGAGCCATTGGCTTAATTTTGTTATGTTATAAACATGGCTAAGTATGTTTGTTGATGTGATTTTCTTAAGCTTAGAGTAATATGTAATTTAGATCATAAAATTTGCTTTATCATAAAAGTTATGAAGCATGTGATGTAAGGTAGATTTTATGATAGCAAGAAAAAGGTTTCTAGAAATTACATGTAAGAAGTGGTTTAAGTTTTATGAAACTTTAATGCATATGAGATATGTATTAAGGGGTTCTATATGTTTCTTAATTAAAATGTTAATCTTAGAAACATGTTAGATGATATATGCTTTAGGGGATGCATGTTTTGGCTTCAAAGATGAAGTAAACAAGTGTTCAATGGAAGAACATAAAGCTGGAATTTTATTTCCAGCTTTTTGGAATATGTCTAAACTAGTTGTGAACTAGCTAATTTTTCCATGGTGTTTGCTCTCACTTTTGATCCATAAATTCATGAATTGTTATTTACCTAATAGTTAATGATGACATAAAATCATTTCCATGTTTCTCTCACCAAATAGTTGGTAGAGTTAGTCATCTTTATTATTAGTTTCTCTAAATAACTCTCCAAAAGTTGGTGATGCATGATGTAAAACATTATCTCTAAATCACTCACCAAAAGTTGGTGATGCATGATGTAAAACATTATCTCTAAAATCACTCACCAAAAGTTTGTGATACATGATGTAAAACATTATCTCTAAATCACTCACCAAAAGTTGGTGATGCATGATGTAAAACATTATCCCCTAAATTACTCACCAAAAGTTAATGATGCATGATGTAAGACATCATCTCATAAATCACTCAACTAATTTACTTGCTTAAATTAAAGTAATTTAGTGGTTAACTTATTTTGATTGAGTTAAATATGCTTGTTTAATTAACCTTATTAATCTTGGTTAATTAAAGGATGATTATGGACTATGGCCTAATATAATTGAGCATGAGATTGGCCGACTATTCATTTTGAATGAATGTGGTTATGTAATTAAAGTAGTTAATTCATTTGGGTTATGTAATTAATTTGATTAATTCATTTGGTTGTGTAACTAAGTAGCTTATTTAATTTATTCAAGTTTGATTAAATTTAAATGGGAGCTTGTATGCCCCTTATCCACTCTTGTAATCGAAGATGGAGGCACATGATGATGATCCAAAGAAGAAGTTTGAAGTCATCAAGCCTTGAAATAAGTTCAAGTGCAAAGTGTAATAGCTTAGCTTAGTTATTTAATTTTCGTAATCGTTACGCGTAATTAAAATCAACCACCCAAACATGACCTTGATCCAACATATTGGCTCATGTTGGATCAAACAATAAGTCCATAATCATCCTATGTGACCTATTATAATTGCATGTTCATTGCACTTGATCAAGTAATTTTATATTTCCCATGATTCCATTTGAAAAATGTTTTTGATGAAATCAAATTGTTTTCTGAAAACAATTAGTGGGAGTATTTTATTATAGATCAAGTATAATGAATGTGTGATTGCAATAGGATCAAAGCAAATGCAATGTGATTGTTATTAATGAGATTATTAAAGATGAGACCTTAAAATTCCCTCAAAGTGATATTAAGTTGAAAAACGAAGAAGTCATTATGAATGCTTCTTTGTGGCCTTCCAACATTGTAATCTCCTAGTAGATGTTCTTGCATGTGAATATCATTCCGAACGGAGGTATTTCTTGCTAGGAGCATTAAAGAGAGGTTATTCAACATTTGATGTTGTAAGGTAGGGACAAATCTTGGTCAATATTCTATTATGATGAGATTTAATTTTTGATCTCTATACTTACATGAGATGTTGGGTATAGCTTAACTAGAGTAATTTATCAATATCCTATTATGGTGAGACTTAATTACTTTAGAGGCCAAAGTTATGGATATTCACATTTGATGTGATTGGATAAGAGTATCCTCTCATGAAAATTAAGTTGACTTATAGTTCTATTATGATGCGGTTGGCTTAATGAAAATGAGTCTTCCATACTCACTAAGAGTTTTAATTTATACTCTCGAATTCCTTGAGGGATTTGGAATTTGTTAAAATAGTGAGAGGGTGCCATTTGATTCTTAAGACCCGAGTCACTTGGTTTTAAAATCAATCTCACTTCTTTTATTTTATGTTATGTAGACTGCAATATGTCAGGACATCCTATCACCAAAATTCTCAATGAAAATCGTCTTGAGGGCCCAAACTTCAATGACTGGCTCCGCAATTTGAAAATTGTATTGACATTCGATAAGATCGCTTATGTCTTACAAAATGCACCCCCTCACACTCCTTTGGCTCAAGATGCAACCGATGAGCAACGTGTTGCTTATCAAAAGCATAAGGATGATGACACTCAAGCTAAATGTGTCATGCTTGCATCCATGAACTCACAACTTCAGAAGCAACATGAGAATATGGATAGCGCCAGTTCTATATTACTCCATCTCACTGAATTGTTTGGTGAGAGAAATAGAAATGTGCGATTCACAGCTGTCAATGAGCTTGTTAAGACAAAGCATGTGAGGGGTGCTCCTGTGCATCAACATGGTCTAAAAATGATAGGCCTTATTGAGCAAATTCAAGACCTTGGATTTGCACTTGATGCGGAGCTAGCTCAAGATCTTCTTCTATCCTCCCTAGATGATTCATTTTCTCAGTTCATAATGAACTATAATATGCAACAAATGGATCATACTCTTTCTGATCTTCTCAATATGCTGGTATCAGCTGAGAAGCAAATCAAGAAAGAGAGTGGGAGTGTGGCCATTGTCGCTTCTTCTTCCAAGTCCAAAGGCAAGGGCAAAGGGAAGAAGAAACAAGTGGCAAAGCCTAAAGGAGCAGTCCAAAAGAAGAAGAAGAAGGAACAAAAGGAACCAAAAGGTGTTTGTTTCTTTTGCAACAAGGATGGGCATTGGAAGAGGAATTGCAAAGCTTATCTTGCATCCTTGAAGAACCAGTCTTCAACAGCAGGTATGATCAATGTGATTGAATCAATACTTACAGTTAATAATACTTCCACTTGGATAATTGATTCAGGTGCATCTCACCATGTTTGCACTTCGTTGCAGGACCTAGTGGGAGCAAGGAAGCTTAAAGCTGGAGAAATTTCCCTACGTGTAGGAAATGGCACAAGAGTTGATGCCAAAGCCGTGGGGACTTATATTTTGAAGTTACCATTAGGAGATACATTGGAGTTAAATAATTGTCTTTATCTTCCTATATGTATAAAGAACCTTATCTCCATCTCCATGCTTTTGAAGGATGGTTATAGAGTAGTTTTTGATAAACTAAGTGGTTTTGTATCTATTAATGAACGCATGATATGTCATGCTAATATTATTGATGGTCTCTTTCATCTAGCTTTAGATGGTAGTATTAATTGTATGAAGGAAAATGCTTTGGGATCTAAGAGATCTCGGGAAACGGTTAACCCCATTAAGATGTGGCACCTTAAGCTTGGTCATATTAGCCAAGATAGAATTCACAAATTATCCAAAAATGGATATTTAGAGTCGTTAGGATCTGATCCTATGCCTACTTGTGAGTCTTGTCTAAAAGGAAAAATGACCAAGTCACATTATGGTGGACAAAGAACAAGAGTTAAAGAACTCTTAGGCCTAATACATACCGATGTATGTGGTCCCATGTCCACTATTAGTAAAGGTGGATTCTCATACTTCATAACCTTTACCGATGACTACTCTCGGTTTGGTTATTTATACCTTATGAAGAACAAATCTGAAGCCTTTGAAAAGTTCAAAGAATTTAAGAATGAAGTTGAGAAACAAACCGACAGAAGTATTAAGGCTCTAAGATCTGATCGAGGAGGCGAATACTTAAGCAATGAGTTTATTGATTATCTCAAACAAGAAGGCATTGTTTCTTCATTAGCTCCTCCTGGAACACCACAACTCAATGGTGTCACTGAAAGGAGAAATCGAACTTTGTTAGACATGGTTCATTCCATGATGAGCTATACTGATTTACCTATATCCTTTTGGGGATATGCACTTCAAACAGCAATTTATTTGTTGAATAAAGTGCCTTCCAAGTCCGTCCCTCTTATACCATATGAGATGTGGCATGGGAAGAAACCAAGTCTCAATCATATTAAGATTTGGGGTTGTCCAGCTTATGTCAAAAGACTAGAAGCAGACAAGCTTGAAGCTAGATCAAGCAAGTGTTTATTTGTGGGATATCCTAAAGATAGTTTAGGATATTATTTCTATCAACCTGAAGAACAAAAGGTGTTTGTTAGCAGGAATGCCACTTTCCTTGAAAGGGACTACGTCCTTGATGGAAATGTTGAGCAAATGGTAGAACTCAAGGAAGTGTCCAACAAGCCACAAACTAACACTCCATTTCCCATTGAACAATTTCCTGAACCAACTATAACACAAACTCCAAGAATTTCTAGTAGGATCCGGATACCTCCCAAGAGGTATGGTTTGTGTCATGAAAGCCTTGGGGAGTTAAATCTCCTTGGTGACAATGAAAACCTGTATGATCCTTCTAGTTATAATGAAGCAATGTCAAATGTTGACTCAAAGCAATGGCAAGAAGCCATGGAATCCGAGATTGACTCTATGTATACCAATCAAGTCTGGACTCTCGTTGACCCTCCACCTGGTATTAGACCAATTGGAAACAAATGGGTCTTCAAGAAAAAGATAGGCTCAGATGGTAAAATAGAAACCTACAAAGCTAGGTTGGTGGCAAAGGGCTATAAGCAAAGAGAGGGCATTGACTATGAAGATGTGTTCTCTCCTGTTGCCATGGTTAAATCTATTCGGATATAAGCAAGCTTCAAGGAGTTGGAACATTCGTTTTGATGATGCAGTCAAATCTTTTGGTTTCACACAAAACATGGATGAACCTTGTGTTTACAAGAAGGTCAGTGGGAGTGCTGTTGTGTTCCTTGTACTTTATGTAAATGACATCCTACTCTTTGGGAATGATGTAGGAATGTTATCTTCAATTAAAGTTTGGTTGTCCAAGACCTTCCTTATGAAGGATCTTGGAGAAGCTGCCTATGTACTAGGAATAAAGATCTATAGAGACAGATCAAAAAGATTAATTGGATTATCTCAATCCTTGTACATAGACAAAGTGCTGAATAGATTTCACATGGAACAATCTAAGAAGGGTTTTCTGCCTGTCAGACATGGCATTCACCTTTCTAAGAAAATGTGCCCACAAACGATTGAGGAAGTGCAAAAGATGAGCAAGATCCCATATGCATCTGTAATAGGGAGCCTCATGTATGCGATGCTATGCACAAGACCTGATATCAGTTATGGCGTAAGCATAACTAGTCGATATCAGTCCAATCCAGGTTTAGAACACTGGAATGCTGTTAAGAATATCCTTAAGTACTTGAGAAGGACTAAAGATTTATTCCTCGTTTATAGAGGTGGTGATTTGCAATCAGAGTTGCAAGTGGAAACATATACAGACTCAGATTTTCAATCTGATGTGAATGACAGAAAATCCACATCAGGGTTTGTCTTCACCTTGAATGGAGGTGCAGTAAGTTGGAGAAGCTGCAAGTAAATTGTTACTGCAGATTCCACTACTGAGGCAGAATATATTGCAGCTGCAGAGGCTGCAAAGGAAACAGTTTGGATGAAAAAGTTCAACACTGAACTTGGTGTGGTTCCTACCATTGAGTCACCGATTCCACTTTACTGTGACAACAATGGGGCAATTGCTCAAGCCAAGGAACCAAGGTCTCATCAAAAATCCAAACACATCGAAAGACGTTTCCATATCATAAGGGAGATTGTTAATCGTGGAGACGTTAACATTCTCAAAGTAGCATCTGTTGATAACATATCAGATCCATTCACTAAACCTTTATCACAAGCAAAGCTAGAACAACATCTTGAGAAGATGGGTGTACGTTTCATGGCTGATTGGGTTTAGTACAAGTGGGAGATTGAAGGAATTGTGTCCTAAAACAATCATTTTGATATAATTATTATTGTAATTATTATTAATCAAAAGGGCAAGTTTATTGTTCATTGCTTATATTTAATATTTGATTGAACAAGGTCCAAGGAATATGAGTTAAAGAGAAAGTAATCTAAAGAGTTAGATGTGTGAGACCTTTACTCTTTCACACTCTTATCCTAAAAGGTTCATAGTCATAGGATTATCACTTGGACATTGATAATCCGGAAAGACTAGCACATACTATGTATGCTCAATATGGAGGATGATATGTCTCTTGTCATTTGTGTAGAGACACTAATACAAGTATGTGGGTGCTCTTAACTTAAAGAGTACACTGAACGCGATCATTAGAGTTCTTGTATGGAGTCTTACTTACATGTCAAACTTGAACTCTAAATTGCAATAATACAAATTAGTCCTTTGACCTGAGACACCATAGTTGTCTTATGAGTGAATGGATTATCACTTGATGATGCAATAATATTGTGTCCCTTAATGGATATAATAGATGCATTCATTGGTATAATCAATTCGGTCATGGAGACATGTGAGTGTACAACAAGGAATCTCTATCCTTAAGTAAATAAGGTGTATGTTCAAAGATGTGATTCAATGAGTCTTTGGCCAAAGCATTGAATGAGATTTAAAAAGGAGTTTTTTAATCACATTCTAAGAATCACATAAGAATGAAAATCACATTAGGGGATTGACATATCAATTCCATACCCCGATGATGTGATTTAGAACATCGTGTTAGAGAAGGACCGTATTGTATTGTAATTCCAATTGAATAGGTTCTTTGTCATTCTACATTAACTAGGGTAGTCATGATATGTTGCAAGACGTCACTCATGACTTGTGAAGTCCCCGAGGATTAATAAACATTTATTATCCTAATAACAAGGGAGAATCAAAAATGGAGTTTTTGATTCGTAAACAAAATAGAATGGTTTCTATAAACTTCACTGCCTTGTTAATTAGAACCTAAGAGATCGCACACCATATAAGTGGATCCTTGAGATAGTATATGAAGAAGATTAAACAAGAGTTGGTTATGAGCAAATAATTAATTAGATTTATTATTTGAACATAATTAGGATTTTCGGGTAAAACCGAACCTATTGGGCCTAAACGATTGTCGGGTTTTTTTGGTGTGGACTTGGGCTTCACTAAATGAGATTTAAATGAAAGCCCAAGACACATTTTTAGTGCCCAATAACATGTATGGACCAGCCAAAATATTGGCTTTATGAAAGTCAATATTTTTCTTTTAGTAATTGGAGTTATTTCCTATTATATAAAAGGGAAAGCATGGACAAAGAAATGTGAGTGTCTCCACACTATTATTTTCAGATTAGAGAGAGAGAAAGAGAGTTCTCTCTTGGTCCATTTTTCAGAAATTAAAGGAAAGAAGAACACTTGCATAATTTCTTCTTTTCTTTCATCTTTCTTCATCTCTTGATTCACTTGGTGAAGATCCTTAGAGGCCATATATTTTTGTGGCTTTACTTGTTACATCAAGGAGGAGATTACAAGCACAAGAAGGAGTATAAGAAGGAGTTCTTAATTCAAGGTGCTTCAAGGTGGAGGAAACACACACAAGGAGAGATCAAGGAGAGGAACTTTGGTGGTTCACTTGGATCAGATTAAAATCACGCTCCAAGGGTGAGTAGAACATAAACTCCCTCTTTGTTCTTCCTTACTATGCATGCTTTGTTTATATACATATCACAATAAGCCAAGATCATGGGTTAAAGGAATGGATTTTATGTTTAGTTAGTAGTTTAATTGTTAAACTTATTCCGCACTAATTAAAAAGTTTTGAAATCCATCCATTCCTTCACTTCCAGGAAAGCCACCTCCCATCGCCGCAGCCACCCAAGTAAACGAATCTGGATGCCCACCAGGCCCGAGCCGATCGGGTATGGGACACCCAATACACCCCGCCGTCTACTGGATACCAACAACGCCTCCATAGGCCTCCAACCACCGTCCCCGAAACTCTGCCACGTCCTGCAACGCCGCCAAAGAGGATAAAAAAAAGATGAAATGTCATTGAGCCAAAGCTAGTTTCATCCCTGTCTAGAAATCCAAGAACCACCACTGACACTGTAGACTACTTCCCTTCCGACAGCACCGCTACATCACCATGACCAAAGGCCGGCAGTGACGCTAGGCCACCATCGGACTAGTGCTCTTGAAAAGCTAGAGAAGCCGCTAGGGTAGAAACAGCGGCTAGAGAGGCTAGAGAGAAGTAGGGTTTTTTTTTTCCTCTTTTGTTTGAGAGTCTCGCTATTCCCTTGGTATTTTCCTATGTTGGAATATCTCACTATGATAAAAGAGGCTTCAGACGACGGCTGATATCCGTCGTTTGATGTTGTAGAATTCTGTTGTCTAGGTGGCTGCCGCCTCTAAGTCACTCGGACGACAGAGAAATGCCATCATTGAGGAAGTACTCAGACAACAGATGCAGTGTAAGGTACTGTCGTCTGAAGTTGATAGGAGCATAAAATGCGACAATTATATTGTTCAGTCCTTTATGTTTTACTTAATTATTTCCTTAGAAAGTCCATTTTAATTTTGTTATTTTCGTAGGAACTTCGTGAAGCAATTTGAGAGAAAAGGAAGCTTTAATGGAGGAATAAAGGTAGCAAACGAGAAGTACATATGCAAAGGGCAAGGTATAATCACTCATTTGATCAGAAATCACAAGAGAAATCTATGAACTTTATCGTGCAAAACAGTTGCACCAAAGCTGAAAGCTGGAAGTTCAGATTCAGCTCCTCGGATTGAGTTTTATAGAGCTTTTCTTGCAACCTTTCGAGTGAACTCTTGCTGTAAGGGCTAGAAATACTTGAAGGAAAGATGTTTTATTACAACATGAGCCCAAGAGTTGGTCAGAAACATCAACGAGGTAGCAGAAAATTGTGTTCAAAGAAGGCTAGCTTCCAGAGAAGGCAGAATCCGGCAGCTTTTCAAAAAGCATTTGGGAGATCTTTTCTGTAACCTTATTGGAAGTTTTTCTCAAAGATGATTAATTATTCTAGAATATATCATGTCGTAGTTCAAAGAGAGATCGAGAACCATCCAAATAGGTGGCTGCAAGGATTCGTTCCTAGTCCAAGAAGGTAGCAAGAAAATAAGAAAATCCTGAAGTACCTTTTCTCGGTGCAACTTTTGGGGAAGTTTTTGATTGAGATTTCTAGAAGGTTTCAAGGTAGTTCTAAAGCAGTTTTGAGGCAGCAATATCCCAGCTATTTATGGCAAAAATTCGTTCCCAACTATGAAGGAAACCTTGGCAAAATAAAGTGAAGAAAAGTCAATCCTGATTGTAGAAGGAAGGGGTTTTTGGACCTTGTTTTCTAGTTGTTTAAGGAGTGGTTTTTTCCATAACTATATAGACTTGACATGAGCTTTCTAAAGACTTCTAGAACTGATTTTGATGCCATGATGGATGAAGAATCAAAGGAGATCAAGGACTGGATGAAGAATCAAAGGAGATCAAGGACTAGGCCGAGTTGGCTCAAACCTCAGGTATTAAAGTTGATCCTCGTTGTGTAAGCTCCATTTTGGACGGTTGGATCAAGTTGGTTTTAATATTTGGCACGGCGGCGTGTCCGGCCATAGTTGGGGGAAGTTGTTTGTCATGTTATCATCTACTCGTCGATACGAGCGTTTTGATATATGATTTGTAGCATTTGGAGATCATATGAGCATGTTGGATCCAACTATTGGATCGACTTGTCGTTTTGACATATGGATCCTTGGAGTGTTCCAGAGACTTAGGATGGTCTCGGATGAAGTTCTGCCTCGATTGACGTTACTTCTGGGTTTTAGTTCAAACGGGGGTTTCAAACTTTAATCGCTTTGTGATTTGTGTAATGAGATGAGACCGTATGTGATTAGGTACTTGACGAAGTTATCTTGGACAGATTGTTGTGATTATGTTAGCTCGATTCTATAAGAAGATGCAGCAGGATTTAGAGGTGAGTAATCTCATAATGTTCTTTTATGAACAGAGTTACCTTATTGTTTTGGGAGTTGTTTATTTAACTACAAACTATAGTTGGTATTAGTGGCATTCCTGAGTGAATGACTACGTGTGTGTGTATATATATATATATATATTTACGTGAAATATGTATGTCTTTATGGATTCATGGGTGATTTAAACAGTATGTATGATGGGTTTCATTCTATTGTTTTGAGATGTGACTTTTCGGGAGACGAAGTATTAGGAATTGGGAATTTCTATTGTTTGAAAAGTATCAAGATTTTGTGTGAGTTGCTTCCTTCTGTGAATGGATAATTTCTTGATTTTAGTGTGAGTTGCTTTAACGACATTTTAATGTTTTAAACCTGACGACCGGGGGTCTGAGGATTTGGAGGTCACGGTGGTGACATCTCCTTTGAGAATTACTTTAACATTTTGGATATAGAGCGACTTGCTTAAATGTTTTGATCTAACGACCAGGGGTCTGAAGATTGGGAGTCACGGGTTGTGATGTCTCCTTTGAGAGTTGAATAACATTTTGGTCCTGAGTGATCGCTTTTAAATGTTTTGGTCTAAAGGTCGGGTGGCTTGAGGATCCGGGGTCACTGGGAGTGACCTCAGGCAAATATATCAGAACATCACACCTTTGGCTGGGTGAGTGATTACGATCAATGTTGGATCATAATTCATATACATATTTGTGTCATAAAACATGGAAATTACTTGTTCTAAAGTCTAATTTAATGTTAACTAATTCAATTCCATTATACTTCTAATCATGTACTTTTGCTTAACCTTTGTGTTTATTTATATATATTTATTATGTTTTCCTTATCATGCAAGGAAATGATGGAGAAGCTAGAAGAAAGCGAGCTAGACAAGAAAGGAGGGGTGGCAGCCTAATCAAACAAACTCCAAATAAGTTGAAACTTTTCAGATCCATTCTAGACATCCTAAGGATAATTTCTTATGAACAATACAAGAGCTATTTCGGAGTGGAAGGTCTTCAAAAGATCGGTCCAATCTTCTGACTAAAAGACAAAAATGGCAAAACCGGATCTGTACGGATTCTAGCAGCATTTTCGGCCAAACCACGGTGTACTAAGTTCTGAATTTTTACCAAGATGATCTACACTTATCGAAGAACATTTGGTATGAAGAAGTCGATGGCTAATTCTAAAGTCTCGGTGGAGATTCAATTGAAGGAAACTACAGAGATGTATCCTAATCAAAACATGACAGTTTGGCCTAGAACCTTCTTTGGGCGGATTTCTTGTGCATTTTTGGAAGGTCTATGATGCTGAAATTATCAAGGAGAACTCTAAAAGAATCCTACAAGATTATGACAAGATTAGTTCATCATATTATCCTTTGGATAATAGGCATCCCTATGCACATTCTCTCTTTTGGTTGTCACATTGACTTTGGTGACCCAAAACCACCCCAACACTCTTCATTTTCATGTTTTCCATGCACAATAAAGAGAGCAGATGCTCCTCTCTTCTCGATCCTAAGTCATCTTTTCTACTCTACACTCTCATAACTCATCATTACTTTGCTCTTTTTACTCCATCTCTTCCATACCTCTTTTCCTTATTTTTAGGATCTATTACCACTCTCATACTCCACCTCCATGCTTCTTCCAATGCTTGAGATGCTCCCTTTTGCTCTCATTCATCATTTTACTCCTCTCTCTGTTCTCTATATAAGCATCTATTCTCACAAGGAAGAGGCATCACCATACCACCCCATTACATCTTCTTTCTGTCTTCATCTCCTCCACAAAATCTCCATATCTACCTCCCAAAATCCAATTCCATAAAACCCCTACTCCCCTTACCACTCCATCCTCTATCACCACCACCACAATTACCATCTTCCACTACCAAAAACTCTATCAACACCACCACTACTCCATCACTACCACTTAAAGTTAGCCAAAGAAGTATCATATCTTCATCACCATTTCATTGATCATCAATAAGAAGTTCATCATCCACCCATTCTATCATCATCGAGGATTCAAGAAGCATTGAAGAATGAAAACAAAGGATGAGTTAGCCATTGATTTGTCAAGCTTCAACTAGTTCATTCTTTCCTTAACTCTTTAATTTACCTTGATGTACTTTATAGATTTGATTCTAATTTGTATGATTTTGAGTGAGTAGTTACTTTTTTTTTTTTTAAATGGAGTGAGTAGTTACTTTGTTGGGGCTAGGGTTGAAAGCCCTAGCCAAACTTATATGAATTGTTGTTTTAATTTACATTTGAAGTTATTTGTGATTTTTATCTACATATGCTATAGCTAATTCAAGAAATGAATGCATTCATTCAAACTTAACTACTTTGAATGTGTTGTGTTTGTCATCTCATGAAAAAATGTTTAGGGAGTAGTTAACTTGGAGCATTGATAGCATGATAGCATCCTCTATGTGCATGTGAAGGTTGTGAGTTAAAATCACCTAGATCTAGGATTGTTTTGCTTGCATGATTATCTAAACTCAAAGCTTTATGCATCTGAAAACAATGAATTGAGACTTAACCGGTAATAAGATTTGTTCTTAGGTAGTTAATTCTAGACTTATCCTGTTGGAATTGATAACATTAAAGGAGTTTAAACCTTTGTAGTTTTATCCAGATGCAAAGAGGGTAATTGGAAATTTAGAATAGCATCACTTGTATTTGAACTTCAATACTTGCAAGGGAGGTTAGTGGTATACAATCCAACCCCTAACTTCATCCATTATATTACTAGTTTAGTTTAGAGTAGTTTAGTTTACATTTGAGCATTTATTTTAATTTGGTTCACCACTCTTTCCAACAAACAATTTCACTACCACCACAATGCACATACTCACCATGAGCCTAGATTTCCTTGTGAATTTAGGTTTATAATTATACATTTGCATATTCTAGCTCTCCTTACGTTAACACCCTAGCTAGTGAAAGGAATCCAATCCTCGTGGGTTCGACAACATTTCTTAAATCTCTATACTATTATTTGTACCCCTTATACTTGAGGGTAGCTATTTGACTAACAATCAGTTAGAGCTCTAATCTGTTGCAATTTTATTTTATGGGGAATAGCTGGGAGTTACTTGATGCTCATGAGTATGTATTTTAAAAGGGAGTTTCGGGGATTCTTTCTTTTATTGCCCAAGGTGGACTTGATTTCCATTTTTAATTGTTGGGAGTTGGGACAACAATTTATATGATTTTGTCACGGGGTAACTTGTTGTTTTGTCCTTTTGGGAAAAGGTGTTGAGTTTGGAAGGATTCATTGTGTGTGTTGCTTGCGTGAGTTGCTTCCTTGAGTTTTATTGACGGGGGTGGTCCTGTTATTTATATATTGAGTGTTGGGTAACATTTTATATGATCTTGTCACGATGTGACTTGTGTTGTTTCTTTTGGGAAAAGAATGTTGTTTTGTTTTACAGAATCATGGTACGAGTTCCTTTTTCTTGTGTTGAAAGGGTTTCCTTGTTCTCGTGTGAGTTGTTTGAGTTTTTGTATTTGAGTTACTCATACAAGCTTTCATAAGCTTACCGGGTTGTTGTATGGCAACTCGGTGCACTATTCGATGGTGTAGGGGTTAATCCTGTAGGTCAGAGTAATCGTGGCTGAAGCTGAGTTTTGATAGTTGCAGCTTTACGATAGGAAACCAATTTTGTTACTTTGCCATTGATAAGACTCCCGCTATGTAATAAGCTCTGAAGAGCATTTACTTATTATTTTGTCGTGACAATTTAATTTGTAAACTTGTGTAATATATGACTCTGCGAAGCGAGTCTGTATTACGATAGTGGGTTCAGGGCATTAATACGTATGTACTTGGTTTAAAAGGAAAAAAAATTTCAGGTATTTGGTATTGATGACTGAACCATCACGCAATTATAATTCTGAAATTATATTGATTTTTAATTATATTTAAAAATCGGGGCGTGACACACTCGTCATAACCAGAACAATCGAGTCTACAAGATAAAAACTCCTAGGCATCTAGAAGAACCTGCGTACTTAATTGTGGTACAACTTTGTAGTCATTTTGTAAATGATAAAAACTTCAGAACAATGCAAGCATGAACCAACTTTATTGAGAATCAAATCACACTTTCTTTTTAGCACTGTTATGAAGGAGTAGCTATTGGATAATTAAGGCGGAAAAGAGTCAAAGGACCAAAAACCTCCTTTGGTTTGTTCTTGCCTTCATAGACATCGTTGGTGGATTCTTGTTTAAAGCTCCAACTGGACGTCATCTTTTCTTCTTTCCTGTCCTCTCAATAGAGGCTTCACTGCCAATCATTTTCCACTTTGGTGCTTCGAACCTTGAGAGCAGATTCCAATTTCTTTAGGGATGCAAAAATCAGGATCTATCAACATGTCTCTTCCCCATAACCAAGGCCTTTTCAGTAATAACTTCACTACCATTCTGTAATAACCTAGTTATTTTAATCAAAGTAATTTGGTGACAAACACCTTTGATTAAAGGTATGGTATTCCGTGATTTAAGCATTAGTGGATCAATCAAGACCGGTGCTTTATTTGCTTACGTGTTTATGCATAATTGAAAATCATTCAACAAAGAAAGCAGAAGAAATCTCACTCTCTCTCTCTCTCACGGCCGAACCCAGCAAAAACAGAGCAGGGATTCTTCGATCTCTCTCTCCCTCCTCAGGCCACCTCAAGACGTCGGACCACCTCCATACCTTCACCTTGATCTTGCGCAGCTGCCAGTAGCAGCCTCGTACCGTAAGACGGCCAGCAGCGGCGGCGGAGGAGTCGGTTTCTGTTTGAGCTCGTTTTGGTTCAATCTCAATATCTTGAGCTACAGGCTACCATTTCTCTTGATTCTTGTCTCATTGGATTCACCTCAACCTTCTGTTCAAAACCCAAGAAGGACCGGACTTGAGTTGACCGGTTTTACGTTCGTCGGAGCTCGCCGGATTCTGGAAATTTTCCACCACCACCGAAGCTTTTGATAGGTATATCTCGAGCTGCAGTGCATCGTTTTGATTGATTCTTGAACCAGTGAGTTCGCCTTGATGTTCTTAACAACTCTCCAGAAGGAATCGAAGCCTGAAATTGAAGTTTGTACGTCGAATTGGAGCTCACCGGTTTCTGCAGTTTCTCACCGGTTTCTGGAAAAAAATCCGGCCACCCTGACTGTGTTAGGTAATTTCGACCACTTCCGGTCATTTTCAGCTTACATGGTAGTTATGAAAGTTGTTAAGTATGATGAGAGGAAGAAGAGCAGCCCGGCCCCGACACCATTGACGGTGGTCGGCGGCGGCTCTGCCACTAACTCCGGCGGCCCTTTTCCGGCCACCTACGGGGGTCAAAAATATAGTTTCTGTGCATTTTTAGATTCTATATTTCAATACGATCATTTCGATATATTATACGCAATTTTTGGATATCGTATGATTAAGTTATGAATTTTTAAGTTTTGATCGATTTCGATCGTTAGATTTGTGATCTGTGAAGTTAGGACCGTCAGATGGACTTGTAGTTTTGATATGATGATCTTATGACTGTCCCAGTGGCTTTGTGTAGTCATGGGCGAAGATCCGACCGTTGGATCTTCGTAGAAATGCAAAACAGTGATTAGGGAGGCGATTCGTGAGAATCCGTCCGTCGGATTTTCGTATAAATTTGTGAAGATGTTAGTAAGGACGATTCAGGAAGATCTGACCGTTGGATTTTCGTGATGATTTTTGGAGGGTGATCCTAAGGGCGATCCGTGAGGATCCGACCGTTGGATCATCATTTAATTTCGATCCGACCGTTGGATTGTCGTTTGAATATGTTTTTGAGTTATTGGCTAAGTTAAGGTCATGTGTGATTAGGTGATTGACGGTCTCCCTTGGGTGAGCGATTTCGGTGTGTATTGTGTTGAATTGAAGACGCAGCGGGAATATCGAGGTGAGTAAAATCGCACATGGTTCATTTACGAACCGAAATTCAGTGATTGAATTCTATAGTGATTTTGTGAAAACTGTTTTAAGAAAATCAATATTTGTTTTAAATTATATGGACTTGATCGACTACGGTCCATAGGTAAGTAAAATGTATTTAAAGTATAAAAATGAATTTATCGATTTTTAAATGCATTTGAACTATAGTTGGTATTAGTGGTCATTCTTGTGTGGGTGACTACGTATATATATATATATTTACGTGGAATATATATTGGATGTGTGGTATTTGGTGAAGTGTGGAATTGATGCGATTGATTTACAATTCGAGCATTACTCTCTAGAAGATATAATTTATCTTATAGGTTGAGTTGAGTGTGATAAAGAGTAATTGAGTAAAGTGCTATAGTTGAGTCGTTGAGATGAGTTAAATGAGGAGTCGAGTGATTTGAGGCAAATATTTTCGTAAGGGTGAACCTTGGCCAAGGTGACACTCTACGATTCAGTTAGAGCTCTAGTCTGTCTGCCATCATACTGAATGGGGTGATTAATATATTTAATCATAAGCCTGTAAGTATGATATACGTACTGAATGGGGTGATTAATATATTTAATCATAAGCCTGTAAGTATGATATACTGAATGGGGTGATTAATATAATTAATCATAAGCCTGTAAGTATAATATACTGCATGGGATGATTTATATAAATAAATCATAAGCCTGTGAGTATATATTGAGTAAACAGTTGTTTGTTTTTGCGTAGTCATGTTGAGACGTGAGTATAATATACGGTATGGGATGATTAATATATTTAATCATAAGCCTGTGAGTATATATTGAGTAAACAGTTGTTTGTTTTTGAGTAGTCATGATGAGACGTGTGTTAATTGATGCTTGAAGTGACGTTGTGCACTTCAATTATCATGCTAAGAGATACTGAAATTGAATTGTTACTTTAAAATCGTGCAATTCCTTGTTTACTCATACGGGCTGTCAAAAGCTTACCGGGTTTGTGTTGTTGCAATCCCGGTACACTATTCAAATTGTGTAGCGGGTAATCCTACAGGTCAGGAGAATCAGGACGGTGATCGTGCGGGTTAGAGAATTTGTTTTAGTTTTACAGCAATTGTAATTGTGAGGTGAGTTATGCTCATTTGAGCCTTACAATATAATTTGGTGAGAGTGTGCTGTAATAAACAAATTTGAGATTTGGTTTATGTAATATCGAGCGATGTGAGGTGTGGTTGTTTTGAGAGAAAAATTCAGGTTGTATTTATGTGAGTTGTATTAATTCATGTTTCGGATTTGAATTTGTTATTCAAAATTCGGGGCGTGACACATTCTCCACTCTCTCTAGAACCATATCCATCATTAGTCTTAGGGTTACTGTAAGTTCTACGCTCACGGCTAGGACTTGCAAATTGCTGAACATTGCCATACAGATTAGTTGTTGACGCCTTTAGGATAGGAGTAGAAAATCCCGAAGTTGATGCTATCCCGAAGTTGTTAACTCTTTAAGGGCTTCTAATGAAGATCATGTCCAACATGAACCGCGATAGAATCCGAAACTTGTTATGGAAACGCGTGGGCATATCCCTTCCCAATCAAGTAGTCACTCTTAGTGAGCGTTTCAACCTCTTTGTAAAACGCGCTCCGTGGTTTAGAGCCACTTGACTTGAGTAAATGAAGTTCACCATGAACCTTCATGTACATTCCGTATCTAGATCCCCATAGAGATACGTAGTAAGCTGCATGATCAGTTATTTGAAAACTACCAAACTGACAAGGTAGTGAAGTGTAGTGACATCCATTACGAGAGAATATGTCTCATCGTAGTCGATTGCAGGGCGTTTTGTGAGAAGCCTTACGCCATAAGGCGAGATTGCCATCTCTTTTTCTCATCACGCTTTCTAACGAAGACCCATTAGTCAATAGGTTTTATGTCAGGAGGTGTTGGCATCACTGGCTCAAAAACCTTCCTCTTCGTTAGAGAATCCAACTTAACCTGGATCGCATCTTTCCATTTAGGCCAGATTTCTCTACGTTGGCATTCATTCATCAACGGAGCGTGGTTCGATATCATCTGACTCAACAAACTCATGCGCAACGAAATGCGCAACTACATCATCCATTATGATGGAGTTTCTATCCCACGTCTCATGTACACTAGTGTAAGTTTTATAGAGCTCTATATTCTCAGGAATAGGTTCTGATGTTGAGGCGTCCCCCAACGATAACCATAACCCGGAAGATACTAATGAGACGGATTTTGAGTGTCGATGATCCAAGGATTGGTTTGTGCCAAGGTATCCTTCGAACCCACGGGCCTCCCACGCATCCTAGCTGGGGCCATGGCCTGTAACGCCAAAGTGCCACTCTCTTTGGCCTTGGCGCCATGCCTACCTCCGTGTAGGGTGGCGCTACGTCCTCTCCTAGGGACGTCCTTCCTTGCAGGCATGTTTGCAGCATATTTGTGTGATCTCGTCACTTTAATAGGGATCGAGATGAGACATAGTGGAGACAGACTACGACAATTCATGTCGTTCCTGTTGAACATCTGTGTTCTTTTCTCCCCCTAACGACGGGAAGACTGTCTCATCAAAGTGACAACCCGCAAATCTAGCGGTAATGAGATCGCCTTGCAAGGGCATTAAGTGACGGACGATTGTTGGAGTCTTAAATCCAACGTAGTTACCCATTCGTCTGTAAGGACCCATCATAGAGCACTGTGGCGGCGCAATTGGCACATAAATGGCTCACTCAAATATGCGTAAGTATGATACTTATACCTAGTCACTAGCTGTAACGCGGAGGTACATTGAGTAGCGGTGGGTCGTAGACAAATTAGCATAGCTGCATGCGATATTGCATTACCCCAAGCGAATATAAGGAGATTAGTGCGCATTACCAATGTCCAGACTACCATTGTAGTCGTTTTCGCAAGACCATTTGGGTGTGTACATGGGAATATGATGTCCAACATCAGTCCCAATGCAATAACCATCGAAGGTCTTCGATGTAAACTCTCTAGCATAGTCAAATCCAATTGACTGAATAGGATGATCTGGGGAGTGAGCCCGTTGTCATATGATATGTGCTAGGAGTGGAGCATAAGCAGCATTTATAGGTGGACAATGGCACAACACGTGACCAGCGTATTTGCGTGTCAACCAACATCATGAAATATTTAAACGTCCGCAGGTTGGTTGAAACAGTCCACAGAATCCCTACTGATTCTATGTAAGAACAGAATGAGTATATCATTTGCATAGGACGGTCTCAATCCTAATTTCTTGAAGGAACAGGCTTTGCAAAATGAGCGAGGGGCCTTAGAAGCAACCAATGAGGATTTTGGTTGGGCCTGAGCGTCTGTAGCGCTATTAGAAGCAAAATGTGTGACTACATCTCCCATCATGGCGATGGAGCCATGGAAATTAGCATGTATGGCGTCATGGCCACTAGGAGGAACAACCATGGCGTTATGCTCATGGTTGGCGCTTTTTATGGCGTCATTAGATTCTTGCTTCGTTTTGCTCAAAAGGATGGATGTCCGTGTGAAGTCTTTAGTAGACGGATCATCATGTCATGACTAGGATGATCTATCCTGCCGTGACAAAGCCAATATGTGTCTAAATCCAACCATGGCGTTATGCTCATGGTTGGCGCTTTTTATGGCGTCATTAGATTCTTGCTTCGTTTTGCTCAAAAGGATGGATGTCCGTGTGAAGTCTTTAGTAGACGGATCATCATGTCATGACTAGGATGATCTATCCTGCCGTGACAAAGCCAATATGTGTCTAAATCCAAGAGATCTTCTCTCATAGCTTTATTGGATTTAATAGCTCGAATAGTGACATAGAGTCCACTAGAGAGACACATAAACTTCTCTAAGATGCGCATTTGTTTGCAATCGTTAGAGGTATTGCAAAGGAACTCATCTCAGTTCTCTACATGCGTTTTCGCATGGAATCCGTTGGCTATTCATAGGGCAATTTGCTCTAAGAGCGTAGAGAGTTTCTGTGACAGTACGTAATCAAGGTGCCATTTGGCAATGAGAACTTGGGCTATTCCATGTCCTTGAATTAATATTGATGGCCCAGCCATCGTAGTCACAAAGTAATATGCTCAGAATCAAAATTGAGTCATAATGAAAAGAACTCGGAATTTTATTCATAAGCCAACAGAGTACATCATTGTCTCTTAACCATTAGGAGAATCTAATCCAAATGCTAGCTAATGCAAAACAAAGGTAGTCGTTTGACTTCTTTCGGTAACTCCAAAATAAATATGACCAGTGAGTAGAGAGATGTCGGTGGAGCAAAGCTCGCTTAAGTACCACTTATCTCAAAACCTTCCTAGACATCACACTCATTTTGGATGAGCCTATGTGAAGAAAAACTAAACCAATGGCATTTACTACAAAGTATATGGCAATCACCTATTACATCTCTTGGAAAAATAAAGACTTAAACAGAATTGGCGATCTATCGATCCCAGCCAGATTTGTAGTCTTCAACCCTTCATTCTAGATCATCTTCTTGATCTTCTTGTTCCACATAGTGAGCTTCTCTTGCTTCACAATATGCTTTGTAGGCGGTGACAATTTCTTCACGAGCTTTACAAATGTGTGCCCAATGATCAGACACTCCACATTGAGAACATACATCTCTTTGCTCAAACTCTATTGATTGAGGCGCTTTGAAAGCATCATTTAGATGGTTCTTAGTGTTGGTGGCGCCACCAACATGGCCAAAGGCCTTGCCTCCCTCTCTCTTTCCACGTTTACCTCTTCGGTTCCGTGTTCGCCTATTTTGGCGGTTTCCTTCCCAAGTAGAGCGATTATATGGACCAGAACATCCAGAAGTATCCCTAAGATTAGGGTTTCGCTCTTGGCGCCTTCTCTTAGGGGCGCGACTATAATTGGATTTCGGAATATGCTCTATTTCCGCGGATCTCTAATTATAGTTCTTCACAAGGATGTTGTCATACTTTTCAGCGACATTCATAGCTCCAATGAGCTCATGAAACCTTGTGATTCGTCTTGCAGTAATATCGATTCGATAGTTCTTAGCAACCATCAATGCAGAGAAGGGGAAAGTAGAGAGAGTCTTCTCAATCAACATTGCATTTGTGATCTCTTTACCACAGAATTCCATTAAGGATTTAATGCGAAGTGCTTCCGAGTTGTAGTCAAGAACTGACTTGAAATCACAGAAGCGGAGGCTATGCCATATCACTTCTAGGTCAGGAAGCAGGGAGTCACAGACGTTGCCAAATCTATCTTCGAGTGAGACCCACAGCCTTCTGGGGTCTTCTTCATTCATACACTTGTACTGGAGCGAATCATCCATATGACGAGTCATTAAGATGATGGCTTTCACCTTATTTGCCTCTAAGGCTGCTCTATTTGCTTCCAAAGCTTGAGCTTGCTCAACAGTTAGCACGTCCTGGCTAGGCTCGAGAATCGTATCCAAGATTCCATCGGCCTTGAGATGCTGGCGGATATCACGAACTCACTTGTGATATTCAGAGCCAGTTGTTCCCAATGGAGCAAAGTCCAATATGTTCAGGTTACTCATCCTGAAAGAGAACAAGAAATTAGGGTTAGTTTCCGAGCGAAAAAGGCTACCACGAAAACAAATAAAATTTCTGAGCGTAGTCGCTTCCAAGAAATTCGATTCCAAGAGATATTGGATTAGATCGAAATAATGACGTAAGTGGTCGATCATAAATTCTCTACAAACTCTAAGTTTGGAGATCTTAACAAGCTCTAAGCTTGGAGTGAGCACGAACCCCCACAGTTCGGCTTAATTTGGTCTCCCCTATGATGAAGAAAGGGGGGAAGAAGAAGGGAGGTTGCAAGTCCCTGAAAAAGAAAAGAAATTGAATTAAAAACTCTAAAAAAACGGGAACGTTTAGTAAAAAATACCTCGAAATAGGTCGCTGGAAAATTTGACTGGAAAAGTGGTCGGAAAAAGTCGCCGGAAAATGGCCTGAAAAGTCGCCGGAAAAGTTGCTGAAAATCTGGCCGGAGGTCGTTGACCGGCGTTGACTGTTGACTGCTGACGTGGTAGTGGGGTCCGTGCTGACACGGCAGTGGGTCCTTGGGTGCTGACGTGGCAGTGTGGTCTGATGCTGACGTGGCAGTGGGTCCTGGAAGCTGACGTGGCGGTGGGCCTTGCGTCAGTGGGCCTCTGCCTTGGGCTTGGTCTTGGGTTTCTTTTCCTTTCCCCTTATTTTTTTTTTCTTTTCTTCTCTTCTTCTTTTCTGCCGGTTCAAGACGCAGATTCTCAGATGGCCGGTTCATGTATTTTTAGGCTGGTTTTTGAACTTTTTCTTCCGGTTCCTGGAACTTCAGATCAGTGGGCTTCTGCTATCAAAATTTGGTGGAAATTGGAGGTCCGGAAGATGGTGAACCGGTGGAATATTTGCTGCTAGTTGTATGGAGCTTCCGGTGGCCGGTTCGGTAGGTTTCCGGCCGGTTCTTGGTGTTCTGCCGCCGGTTCGGGATTCCTGGAATCGAGTTCTTCAAGGTGTGAGGTGGAGGCAGAAAAGGCTTCAAGGTTTTGTATTCGGATTCAAGGTTTTTTAGCTTCTTGAATCAGGGTTTGGCTATTTGTTTCAGGGTTAGGGCTTCGTGCTGATAACGTGTTGTAGAGAAACTGAAATTGAGAGGAAATTGCTGTGTATTCTCATTGATAATATGGGCCTCTTTATATAGAGGATTACAATGCATAGAATCTCAATCGTACAAAGAAAGTAATTGTACATTGAATAGGAATCTAGATCCTTCTAATTTAACCATATTACCACTAGGTCCAGTAACCTAGAGTTTGGGCCAAACACATAAAAGAGATTTCCTTAAACAAAATCAAACTTTTTTTGGGCATCAGAAGTATAATTTTGTTCCAAAATTCGAAAATTACGAAACTTATGAACAAAATCGGCTTTTTTTTCCAAGTGCTGCAATTGAAAATGTTGGTGTAACTTCATAGCATGGAAGAATTTGAATAAAAATAGGAATGAACATAGTTTGACATATTTAGGCGTGTCATGGAGTCATCTTCTGAATTTCATGTATCATTATGAAATTCACACGTGTCATGAGCTTAGCATTAATAGAGCTTGGCACTCTTAGAAGATGCCTGAACTTGTGGAACACTAAAATATCGAATGGAATGTTTTCATGAATTTTTTTTTTTCGACTTTGAAACGTATTATAAAAAATCGGATAGAAATTTTAGTATTCCATCAATTGGAACATATTTTAAAGATTATGCTGTACCAATGTTGAAATTAAGAAACATAACAATTTGAATAGAAATTGACCTTTGCATGGTTTGACACGATAGAATGTGCCATGAGAGCACTCGTGAAATGCAATGATATGCCGAAACATGATAACCATTGTTAACAATATTTTTTCTTGAAATTCTCCTGCATCTAGGCCTCATCATTTAGCCCTTCGGCCCTAAGCCCGCCCGACCCGGCCCTTGCATGCGGGCCGGCCCTACCCTTTCTCAAATAGGGTAGGGTAAGGGTCATGCAAATGAAACCTGGCCCTACCCTAAAGCCCGGCCCTAAAAGCCCTATCCGGCCCAACCCTAAAATTTATATATTATTTTTATTATTTTCTATTACATAGGCTTTGTTTTCTTTAATTTTTATTTTATTTGTTACACAACAATTAATATTGGGAGATTTAGAGAAATAGTTAATTGAATAGAATTACCTTAACTAAATTAATAAATGTTATAAGTTAATTTCTGTATATATATATATATATGTGTGTGTGTGTGTGTGTGTGTGTGTGTGTCTTGTATTAAATATGATAAAAAAAAACAATAAGTCTTATATTATCTATATAATCATTGAGCCACATTTTGAGGAAAATATATATATATATATATATATATATATATTTGTTAAACAAAATAAGGCCATTTTTTGGGCCCATTTCGGCCCTATTTGGCCCTATTCGGAAGGTCGGCCCTAGCGGATCGGGCTTTTCGGGCGGGTAAGGGTTAGCATATTTAAGCCCCGGCCCGACCCTAAGCCCTAAGCCCTAAAATTCAGGGTAGGACCGGCCCTAGCCCGGCCCATGATGACCCCTACCTGCATCATAAGTTAATCATTTGTAAACGTGTTCCAATTGACAGAACACTGAAACCTCAAAGCGAATTTTAATGTTTTCTGACTTCTCAAAGAAAAAATGCGTTGTGATTTTTAAGTTATGCATGTTAGTTTGAGAAGTGAATGGAAACTATAGCCTGAGGAAGAAAAAATTTGGTGAGATATAAGAATTTTGGGTAGAAATCATGTGCTATAATCCATAGTTTTGGATAAAATCATAGTCATAACTCTTGAGGAAGATTTTTATTTTCTTATTTTTTTTATTAATTTTAAGTTATGGCATCATAGACTTATAAAGCTAAAAATTAGACTTATGATGATGGCAAAAATCCCCAGCGGGGCGGAGCTCCATTGGATACCCGCCCCTAATGGGGGGAGAATTTGGGGACAAATGGGGAATGGGGATGAGGATCCCCAATCCCCGCTATCTAAGATTGGGGATGATATTGTGATCTCCATCCCCAAACCCGCCCCAATAATATATACATATATTTAACTTATATATATATTAATTTATTTTTTATAATTTAAATCACAAATATATACATTTACTACTTTATTTTAATGACTACACTTTTACTTTAATGGTGTTTTGACTTTTGCACTCATTGAATTATGATTTATGAATTTAATCATATTTTAAATTTATTTGTTGTAGATTTTGATTTTAAAAAATGCAATATGAGAAAAAATTATTTTATTTATTAAATTCTTATTGGGGATTTGGGGCGGGTTTGGAGGCTTAGTCCCCAATGGGGATGGGGACGGGGAATCCCCAATACATTTTTATTGGGAATTGCGGCGGGGATGGGGGTAGAAAATGACCCTGGAGATGGGGAATACCATCCCCATCCCCAACCCGCCCCATTGCCATCCCTAGATGATCGACATTCACATGGCACAATCATACCAAAGAAAAAGAATATAGAGCCACGCGGTCTAACCTAGCAGATTAAATGGACATAATTCATCTGTCTAGGGTTCGGATTCAAATTCAAAGGCAATGAGACACATATATCAAGAGAGTTTTAGACCATGATTCAGAAAATCAAAACTCAGGAGAGTTTAATTATTAGCAAGAACATGCTTCAGGAGAAATAAAATCCACCCCAGCCACAATAGAGTTTAATTTATCAAAACAATGACAACAACAAAACGTCCAAATTTAAGCATCAAACACAAGAACTTGTCGGAGGCTCACATAAACGGGTCGGAGGAAGATCCAGCTGCCTTCTGAGAACTATCGGAACTATCTAAGTTCATGCCTTCAATGGACTGATCAGCCCCAGCTCCGACTTGGTCAGCACCTTTGTTAGCCAAGATGTGGGGCCTGACGACCACTGCCAGTTCATCAGTGAACTCAGAGAAGCCAACTGGTTCATCCAACTGGTGGTTAAGCCCCACAGGATCACTGCTAAACTGATCATCTAGCCCAGGCGGTTCAAAATTGAACTGATCAGCCGCAGCAGCTTCATAAAACTGGCCAAAATCAACAGTTTCCGAACTCAGTCCTGCCAGACGGTTGAAGGGTTGATAATTTGCTTCAGAGTTAGGACCAAAAGCCTGACAACCCAGTAGGGCTGGAGAGTTGAAAGCCATATAACCAGGCCCGGCTAGAGGGTTGAAAGCCGCCTCTGCTTCTTGCAACTTCATAACCTGAAAGAGCTGCTTGAGCGAATCTGCTTCCTTTTGTAACTTTTCATGTTCAGCTGTGCAGTGCATTCAAATTAGCGATGTTAACACAAATATTGAGTAGTTTGCAAGAAGGAGTTGTTTCGTATCCAAGTTTAGAACAGTTTATATCTTCGTTAGCCAAATTAATTAATTAATTAATTATTATTATTAAAAAAAAAAAAAAAAACAAGAAACGGTACCAAAGAAGCTCCAAGTGCCTTGCCTTTTCCTGTTAGAAACTTAGAATAGAGGGAGAATACCTTGTTGCACCATAAGCTTTCCGCTACAAGTTGCAATCTTTTGCTTGATTGAATCATTTTCTGCTTGAAGCAACATATTTTTCCGTTGTGTGAATCGGATTCTTGGAGACGTGAGAACTATTTCTGCCTGCACATGATCATCATGTACAATTAGTTTCAAATTATATGAACATAAACTCATTTTAAAACACAAAACCAAACCCGTTTATCTTCACTACTAACAAGGAAGTCAAACGTTGGTGTCAAAGGCTTCACCAAATTTTGAAATGCCCACAATACATATCCTTTAGAAGAAAAATAAAAAAAATCATAATAAAACTATCTAACAAGGTTATTATGGTAAATAAAAAAACACCAAAACCATAAAATTAAGAAAGTAGGTGAGACGAAAACCTCTACGTTCTAATATCACGTGCATCGCACGGGTATGAGGCTAGTAAATTAATAACGGTAATAACAGGCAATACCTCTAGCACTTTGCTTTCTGTTTCCAGTTTCCCAATATGCTGGAGTTGTTTCATATGATACCTCCTTGAATACTCCCTGGTAGCCAGAATCCTGTACACAGCAAAAGATCCATCTCAACAAGTTGTAAAAACAGTAAGGAAAATGCATGTCTTGAAGGTGTATACGTACCGAAATTAATATGCATCTTCTTTATATGCAAGTCTTGAAAAATACAGCATGTTAGTAAAAAATTGACCATGAACATTTAATTTAAATTATAGTTTTATACCTATTTGGCATTTTCATTTTAAACGTAGGCAATAACGAAAGGAGCACGTGCATACGTAGGAAGATAAACTATTAGTGAAAACAGCATTATAGTGCAATATTTGTAAATATAGGGAAAAAAAAATCATACTACTAGACCTGTAAATGGACAAGATTTAGAGCGGATCGACTTACATCTGAATTTGTTAATAATTTTTTTTAACTCGACCTGAACTAATAACCCAGCAGATCGCTGATAGCTCAATCTAAATTAGTATCTAGCGGATTAACGAATACCTAATTCGCTAATTCGATCCATTTATAATAACAAATATTTTTAAATTTTTAAATAATATTATTAAATTTTTATCACGATATTTCATAAAACATTAATAAAATATTAAAATAAAATGAAGAGAATCGCCAAAAGCCAAAAGTTGAATTCCATAACCAAAATATTCCTTAGAACTATAAACTAAGGTAACCAAAATACTAAATTTCTAAAACAATACTTCTTTGATATTTTTGGATAAGAGAACAAAAGAACATAGACATCAATAAGCTTTAACTTCATATTCCCAATATTCACAGTACCCTTAATTATCCCATATTGCCAATATTAGAAGCTTAATTCAGAAGACTACGTCATTTAGGTTTTTGCAAAAGTTTTGTTATAATATATGTATATTTATTATTTTATATTTAAAACTAATAAGTATTTCTTAATATTTAATATTTTAGATAATAATATTTTATTGCTAATAAAATAATATTTAATTATTATAAAAATGGACTTTAAAATTAACAGATCGGATCCTTGTTTGATTCGTTAAATAAACAGATTAACGAATCCGACCATTAACGGATCAACGGATCAAATTTTCAATTCAAACCCGTTCAATATCCACGGATTCGAAGCGGATACAGATCAAAATTCAATCAATTTACAGGTCTACATACGTAATATAGTAATCAAACTTTTTGAGTTTTATATCTAATTAGTATTTTCATTTTAAAGGGAGGCAATAACGAAAGAAGCACGTACTTATATAGGAGGACAAACAATTAGTGAAAATAGCATTATGCTTCGATGGTAATGTTTTGTTAATATAGGAAAAAAAGAAGAAAAAAACATACTCATACTGTGTATCAAACTTTTTGAGGTTTTATACCTAATTAGTAACTTTCATTATAAGCGGAGGCAATAATGAAAGGAGCACGTACGTACATAGGAGGACAAACTATTAGTGAAAATAGCATATGTTTCAACGGTAATATTTTGTTAATATGGGAAAAAGAAGAAACAGACATATACTACGTATCGTAATCAAACCTTTTGAGTTTCTTATCATGAGCAGAGTCTGGTACTTCAACTCGCGAAACCTCCAAAAGATCAACATTCTGCACTTGCTGCTGAGTTTCTGGGATTTGAGCAAGTGCTGTATCTATTGGGTTTCCAGTCCCCTGGTTTTCATTGTGACACCATAAGGATGAGGATGGTGATGGTGGCGGCGGCAAGGGAGGTCTACCCTTAAAGCCCTCCATTTTGTTAATACACCTGCATAAGCAAAAAGATCTAAAATCAACTCCAATAGTTTCTCTATAATTTATGGGCACGTTTACTTACTTGGAATGAGAGTGAATGATTATGGGGTAAAAACATTCCTGCGTTTACTAACACATAAAGGAATCGGAATGATTCCGGATAAAGAATTCCTGCGTAAACTAATACATGAGGGAATCAGAATGGATGTAGGTCCCGCCTCCTTATTAGGAATCGATTCTTGAATACTCAGAAATTTGATTACGAATGGGGGAGGTGGGTTTAGGAATCAATCCTCCGGAATCAATACCGATTCCTTTTTTCTCTCATTCTACTTGACTCTGATTCATAATTATTTTCCATTCCAATTAAGTAAACGTGCTATACGTATTATAGGGAAGCAAAAATCAATATCTCCATAATTATTCTGCTCCAACTCCAACAGATTCCCTATTTTACAGTCTCCATAATTCTTCCTTAAAAATTTAGAGATTGTTGTAAATTTAAAGAATTTTGTATTCTCTAATACCACTATCCCTAAAATGAGGATAAATATAGAGAATCTGCTGGAGCAAAAAAAATTATTTCTTCTTTAAAATAAAGAAAAATATAAATATGGAGAAGATGTTTGAATTGCACAAAGTAGCTAGCCAAATTTATATTAGTTGAAATTAAGCAGAGGCAAAACAGAACCAATATATTCATTATTTGTTACTCATCAATAAAAGAATAAACTAACCTCACCAAAGCTTGGAACCAAATAAGTTGGAAATGAGCAGCAAACTGATGAGAATATGGTTTGCTATCATGGTCCCTTTTATAGTAGATGCTAGGGCAAAGGGCTGGGTTGGTAGAGTGGGTCAGGGGCCCTGGTTATAATCCAAGAGTCTAGGGGCGCAGTTGGTATAATTTTATTATGGTAAATAAACCAAAATCATTGCACTGGACACCTATAGTAGTGTAAAGGGGAAAATGAAATTCTTATTTGGATTAGAGTACACACATACAATTTTTTTAGATAAGTCGCACTTGAATGAAATTTAGTAAAACTTGAAACAAGTACCAGATGTACAATCTTTTATTAACCTTTTTTCTTGACTAAATCATCAAATATTTTTTATGAGTAATTTTGTTTACTTTCTACTCTAACAAGAGTATGTGGATTGTTTTACTTCTTACATATGAGTATACTTTTTTTTTTCTTTTCTCCTTTGTGAATACTAGTTTTTCTGGATATTTATCATCCCTTTACATATTCATGACTATCATAAAGGAGTGCAACTATGTTCTTTGTTGTTTCCTGTGGCATGCAAAAACTTATCTAAAGTCTTGCCCTGGTTTAGATACATAGGAACGTAGTTGTTTGAATGCATTTAATATCTTGATGTATCCTAGAAAATTTTGCAACGATATATTGATATATTGTTATGTATATATTTGGTTACTACAGCAGACTATTTATTTCTCTCTTCATTATACATATACAAAATTTGGTGAAATAGTAATATATGAATTATCTAGTATTTATGTCACCATGCTAGTTCTAGTATTACTTTCATCAAGTAGCTAGCTAGTTATCTTAGATTCAAACATTGAAAAGGTGTTAAGACCACTAAACATCATAACAATAGATTGATAACCAAGGTTCGATAATTATCGTAACTCAAGCTCTAACAGTAATGATATTATTAAGAATATTAAGCGGAACGAAGTTTGAATGTATTTAATAATGTATCCTTGAAACGATAAATTGTGTTATGTATCTATTTGGTGTACTACAGTAGACTCTTTTTGTCTCTCCTCATAATTTGGTAAAATGGTAAGACATGAACCCTCTAGTATTTATGTGACCACGCTAGTTCTAGTATTACCTCTTCATCGATCAAGTAGTTATCTTAGTTTCAAACATGAAAAAGGTGCCAAGACCACTAAACATCATAACAATAGATTGATAAGCAAGGTTCGACGATTATCGTACCTTCAAGCTCTAATCAGTAATGGTTTTATTAAGCGAAAAGAAGTTTGAATGCATTTAATAATATATCCTTGAAAATTTTGCAGAGATTTATTGTTATGTATATATTTGGTGTACTACAGTAGACTATCTATTTCTGTCTTCATTATACATATACATAATATGGTAAAGAAGTAAAATATATATGAACCCTCTAGTATTTATGTCACCACATCTAGTTCTAGTATTACACTTTCATCAAGTAGTTATCATAACAATAGATTCCTAAGCAAGGTTTGACAATTATTGTACCTTCAAGCTCTAACCAGTAATGATATAACTAAGTGGAACGAAGTTTGAATGCATTTAATAATGCATCTTTGAAATTTTGCAAAAATATATTGTTATGTATATATTTGGTGCACTACAGTAGACTACTATTTCTCTCTTCATTATACATAAACATAATTTAGTAAAAAAGTAAAATATGAATCCTCTAGTATTTATGTCACCACATCTATTTCTAGTATAATTACTTCTTCATCATCAAGTAGTTATCTTAGTTTCAAACATGAGAAGGTGTCAAGACCACTAAACATCAAAACAATATATTGATAAGCAGGGTTTGACAATCATCATACCTTCAATCTCTAACCAGTAATGATATTATTAAGCGGAAGGAAGTTTGGAACATAGTAACATGCCCCCTGAATCACTGATGGCCGGCATCCCCTTCACCTTAACCCTCTCAAGGCCGTTCTGTCCAGGAGATTAAGCCCAGAATTTATATCTATATAACAGCAATATTCCCTCCTCCTTTGTATACTTCGTGTAGTGTACAAAATTTCCACGCCATTAATTTCATGCTCTTTGGTCCAAGACCCCTTAACGCCATAATCTTACATCACCCATCAATTTCTAGTATAATTACTTCGTGTAGTCCAACCCATTAGGGAGAGGCAGACTCCAAAACTCCAAGGGTGAACTGATAAGTAGCTTGTTTCAAAGCAAAAGGTGGTAACTCTTGGAAATGCTCGGTTTCAAGGTCAAAGGCACGTATCAAAAGTAATCGAACCATTACTCGGGACAGCCCAATGAAGACATCCATTCAGATAAGTCATGTATGGTTGAATTTTCCGATTAGGGTATACAGAACTTCCAACGCTTCTCCACATACCAGATGAGACAAGAGTCAGAACCATTACCTCCCCTACGTCAGATCCTCGAACTGCATAGATAAACAGTACTTTATAGATATTGCTGATGGGACTAAATCCGAAACCTGAGACATATGGAATAACGATTTTCTCATTTTTAATTAGTAGGCTCGGGAAGAAGCAAGGACTCACAACTAATGGGACTGCATATGTAGAGGAGTCCGTTGCAGGAACCCAAAACTTCTACACAATACTTGACCTCTAGATCTTCAGGAAGCTTCATTACCACATTATTCGGGCTCCTCATCCAGGCCTTGTCGAAATCAACCAAGAAGTAACCCCTCCAATTAGGGTTTTTGGTGCTTCGGGAGTAGTACTCATGGACCAAAACGCAAGATGATTGCGAGGGTGTTCTTTCGTGAAGTGAGGATCTTTGAAGAAATAAAGCCAGGGCTTTGCACACAAACCTGCAGAGGGACTAGTGTTTTGGTTGGGAGTTTGCCGAAAATTTCCACGATTATGTGATCCGGAAGATGGAGAATGTTAGTATTAGATGGTAGGTGGATCTTGGTTTTCTTCATGGATGGATGAAGCACTGTCCTTTGGCGGCAAGTTAGTTTTCAGCCTCCTGATCGATCTGACTAGCTGCCTAGGGTTTGAATGGCAGTTTCTTCCGTCGTTTTTGGTGCTTTAGTATAGGGGTTAAGTATTCGAACCAATCATTCTCAACCAAAAAAAAAAAAAAAAAAAAGGTATTCGAACCAACCAAACCACACTTTCCATTCTTATCCTTTTAGAGAAGAAAAGTGATTTGAATCAAACACAAAAAGAAAAGTGATTTAAATGAAAAAAAAAAAAAAAAAAAAGGTGCTTGAATGCACGGTGGGAACCTCCCACTCCGAGTTCAAAATCCAGCTTGGTAAAATTTTTGTGCGATTAGTCTTCCGGCTTACCCTTCCGGAGAGTTGAGGAATCCTTTCTGCGAAGAAAATTCGTAAACCAAAAAGAATATTAAAGATTCTCTCTGCTACTGGCCTCACTGAAAATTTTGGAACTGGCGCTACCTCTCATGCTCGACCAGAATAGGCAACATGATCTCGCCATCGGGGTTGGTCTGCAAAGCCTTTTTTTCTCTAGATTCCGTTGGGATTTGGCTTGTAAGCACACAACAACAAATAAGATTACTATTTTTTGGCCAAGAAACTCAAAAGTTGGCAAGGCAAGATGCTCAGCGGTGCGGGGAAGGACATATTAATCAGAGTGGTGGCTCAAGCTTTGCCCACTTATGCTATGACTGCTTTCCAACTGACAAAAAATTTCTGTGAAGATTTAGAACAAATGTGTGCTAGATTTTGGTGGGGAAGCACAGAGGATATAAGAAAAATACATTGGAAAGCATGAGATGCTCTTTGCCTACCTAAAGAAGAAGGAGGTTTAGGTTTTCAAAGCTTGACTGAGTTTAACTTGGCAATGTTGGTAAAACAGGCTTGGCGAGTTATTTCAGCTCCGGCCTCACTTATAGCTAGAGTCTACAAGGCTAAGTATTTTCTAGAGGGCTCTTTTTGGTCAGCTACTGCTCATAATGCTCCTTCTTACTCTTGGAGGAGTGTCTTTGCTACGAGAGAGTTGTTAAAGTCAGGGTCCTATTGGTAGATTGGATCGGGGACTAAAGTTTGTGTTTGGTCAGATGCTTGGGTATCGGGTCTGCCTAGCTAATTTTGTACCTCATGTTGTGCAGCTTCAAGTAAATGAAAATTTGACTGTTAATGAACTAATGAGGGCGCAAGGTGTTTGGCATGAGGAACGGGTTCGATCTTTGTTTAATGGGGCTAAAGCTGAAGCTATTCTTGCAATTCCTTTGTCTACTCGTCAAGTTGATGATAGGCTGGTTTGGAAGTTTGAGAATAGCTAGAGGTAGTTTTACGGTTAAAACTGCTTACCGTTTTGCTTATTCTAATTCTATAGAAAGGGCAAATGTTTTGGGGAATGTTACATCTTGCTTTTGGAAAAAGATTTGGCATGCTAAGATCCCAAATACAGCTAAGGTGAACACTTGGAAAATATGTCAGAATATACTTCCCACAAAGGATCGACTAGCATCTAAACAAGTTCAGATTGAATCTCAAAGTTGTGTGCTATGTGATGACAATGATGAAACAATACTACATTTGTGTAGAAACTGTTCTTACTCGAGGGAAATCATTGGTTCCAATTTAATATTGAGGCAAACTTGTTTGACCTCGGCAACAGATGATATGACTGCTTTGGCTTGGCTTAGTTACTGCTCTACAAGGTTAGATGCTACTCATTTCTCACTCTTAATTTCTTGTTATGGAGTGCATGGAAGGAGAGAAATTGTAGAGTTTGGGATGGAAAGACTAAGAATGCTTGTGATGTGGTGTTAATGGCCACTTCCAGACTAAAGGATTATACTTTTCATAACCAAAAGAGGATGGAAGGTGCAAGGCAACGTGAGAGGGTGACAAAATGGAGGTGCCCTCCGAGTGGTTGTGTAGAAATAAATGTGGATGAGGCATTCAACTCGCAGACCAAACAGGGGGTACCAGGTTGGTGCTCAGGGACGCTTGTGGACATTTGTTAACTGGAATTGGTAGACCACTTGTCAGTTTGTTGTCAGTAGAGCAGGCTGATCAGCTGCTTGCTTGTAAATGTGCAGTGGAGTTTATTATGAAGCAAGTTGCTCAGCCTGTGATTTTGGAAACGGATTCGTTGGTTGTGCAACAACAATTGACCACTGCATGGGACTCCCATTCATCTTTGTTGGGACGTGTTTATAAGGATTTAATGGTGCAATTGGCTGACTTACCTACTGTACGCATTACTCATGTCAATAGAAAAGGCAATATGGCAGCACACTTGGTGGCTGCTCAAGCTAGTACTTTAGGAGAATCTTTGGATTTCGATTATGTTCCTTTTTTTTCTTACTGCTATAATAGCAGCTGAACTATGTACTTCTTAATTTTGCATTACTTCAATAAAATGTTGACCTCATTCACCTAAAAAACGATTACTATTTTTTTTTCCTTAGAGAGGAAAATATGCATTTTTCTTGCTCCAACAGGTTCCTTATACTTGTCTCTATATTCACAACAAACTCTAAAATTATAGGAAATCATCTTTTTGAAATGTTTTACTCTTTTCTCTTGGAATCATATTAATTTTCATAATTAATTATTTGATTATATTTTTCAAATTTAAAAAACATTACTATTTTTAATTATGAATAATAAATTATAGAGAATATATGGTAGAAATTTTTTTGGAATTATGGAATAAAAATTATAGAGATTTCCACTTTTGAGTCCACATAAATAGAGATTTTATAGGAAAACTGTTGGAGATACTCTAAATAGCTAATTTTATACCCTAGGTTTTAGCCAATTTGCTGCCCTAAGTTTCAGCCAATATGCTGCCCTAGGTTTTCACAATTAGCCAATTTGTTACACTGTGTATTATTTTAATCAATTTGCTACCTTATGTTTTCAAAATTAGCCAATTTACTACCATTTCATCATATTAATTTGTTCATTTCTCTGTTCAAATTTGATTAATTTTGAAAATCTAGGATAGGAAATGACTGATTTTGAAATTTAAGGAAGCATATTTGTTAATCTTGTTTCTTGAAAGCCTAGAGCAGCAAATTTGATGGAAGAATAGAAAATTGGCTAGTTTTGAAAACCTAGCTAAGGTAACAAATTGGCTGAAATAAAACTTATGATAGTAAATTAACACTAAAGGTGTGTTTGGATGAAGGAAGAAAAAAGGACTAAATACTGTTTAGTCCTTGAGCTTTTGACCATAAAACACTTCAGTCCCTGACCTTCTAATTTCACACGTTTAGTCCATGTACTTCATAATTTCAGACCAATAGGTCATTGTCGTCTAAAAGTTGCGGCGGAATGTCTATTATGCCCTCAGAGAAAGGAATAAATTTATTAAAAAAAAAACTGAGGGCATAATAGACATTTTGCCGCGACTTGTAGACAGCAAGGACCTATTGGTCTGAAATTTTGAAGTACAGAGACTAAACGTGTGAAATTAGAAGGTCAGGGGACTGAAGTGTTTTATGGTCAAAAGCTCAAGGACTAAACAATATTTAATCCAAGAAAAAAGATGGAATTTAAATGGAAATGAGAAATTTATAATTCCTAAATATGAATTACCTCATCTGGCATTCGAAACTTGGAAGTTGTGAATTTGTTTGTGGAAAGAAATGATGGAATTGATTGTCCGAATTTCTCACTTTATTTTCCATCAAAATAGGTGTGATTTTGAATTTCTTTGCAAAGGTTTCTTTTTATTACTTTATTATTTTCCAAAACAAGGTAAAATTTTAAGGGAAGTGAAATTCACAATCTCTATTTTACCATCCACACTCTATGCTTCCTTTTTTAGTAACTTAAATTTTTGTCTTTAGTAACTTAGTTTTGTCTTTTATAAGAATTTATATCAAAAAGGGAAAGAATGAGTGTGGATTGTAAAATGAGGAGTGTGGATTTCATTCCCCTTTTTTAATTTGTTTTAAATTTTCTTAATTTATTACACATTCCAAATTCTCAAATTCTAAGTAGCAATCAAACAATGAAAATTGTAATTAATTGAATTTTAATTGATGAAATTGTAGATTCCATCATTTCAAAATTCCTCAAGAATTTATAATTTTCTCATCCAAACGTAGCATAAAGTAATGGCTAATTTGAGAAGTAGCACTTTGATAAAAAATGGCCTAGAGAGAGAGTGAAACCCTAAAATGCACCTACGCGCTCGAGCTTCTATTGAGAGTTTTGTCTCTGTCCGACGACATATTTTTTGGATGTGGTCATTGTACGAGAGTTTTGGTCTTGGTGATTGAGAACATGAGGGGTGAGATGTCCATGGTTTCTGGTAAGGGTGGGATTGGTTTTCTTGGATTTGTGTAGTGGCCTGGTTTCGAAAGCGGCCAATATCGATATGGCATCAGATTTAGTAGACAAGGTGATTGCTGATGGTTGGCGGCTTGATGGGGAGATGCAATCGATTTTCGCTCTGGACGGCGAAGAAGTAGGGGGGATAGGATCGATCGCGGTTGAGTGCGATCAGTATTGGCGGTGAGGATCTCCCAGATCTGTGTATGGGATCTGGCCAAAGCAGTCGGGATAGGCGACGACCATGGAGGGCTGTGCATCAGTGGTGGTGCCGCCACTGAAGCTGGTAGAGGGTCGAAGATGTCGATGATGCAGCGGTGGTGGAGATGGCTGGGGTACTGAGACAAGTTTTGCTGTGGCTAGCTCAGGTTCTTTTTCCTTCTCCCCTATAATTGAAGATGTAGAGTTTAGAGACTAGGGTGATGCAATCAATGAATTTGCAAGTGCAAATCACAATTCATTTGGAGAGGTTGCATGAGCTTGTTGCTATTGGTGGATCATCAAGTGTTGTTCGCGATCGAGATGGTGCCTTTCAAATTAAGATTAGTGGTGATAGAGGTTGGAGGTGGCAATTCATTGTTGTGGTTTTTCGACAAAGTGTGGTGTGGTTCGGATTGGCAGATGGTGGTTGGCGAGCTATGGAGGTCTTATTTTCGTTTCTAGTTATTTTTTGTTGGAGTCTTTTAGTTTTGTTAGTTTTTGGATCTGTGTTCAGATCTCAAATAAGTCCATACTCTTTCGAGTTAGGGTTGTTGTCATGGATTTGACGAGTGGTTGCAGTTGGGTAGATGGTTCGTTGTTAATAGAACCTAGTATTTTGCTGTTTGTCCGTCGTATGGCCAACTTACTCCACAAGATCGGTCTAAAAGCATCATCTTTGACTGCCTAACTTGCATGTTGGCTTCAATATCCCATTCCTTTATTGTATAGGACGTAAAAAAAAAAATGGACAATCACTTTATACTATTTTGTTTTTTCATCCTTGTAAGTAGTCGTTTGACCTTGTTTAGATGAAGCTACTGCCACAATCTACAACAAAAAAAATAGCTAGTCAACAAAGATGTGGTTAAACGAGTTAGGTGTAGTAGTTTTTTTTTTTTTTTTTTGAATAATGGAAATCCATTTATAATATCTCATGCCAAGAAGGCCATTACATACCCATCCGCTGACACATAACAATGGCCAGGCAAGAATTCGTGGAGGAGCCACAGTGGTACATAGGATAGACCTACTCTATTCGAACTTATCGCTCACTTATTTAAGCGAGCCTATAACTATGCCAGACATTTACATAGTTTATAGGCTTAACAAAAGAAAAACCCTATATCTTCTCCTTGCCCTTGAAGCTAGGGCTTGGAGGCTTGCCTGAATACAGAAAACTCAGGACATCTTCAGCAGGAACCTTTTTTGCTTTTGGTGGATTTCTGTTCTTTGCTCCCAAAGGCCGACCTCTCTTCTTTTTGCCACTAGGAAGCTCAAGTTGTAAAGGTTTGGGCATCATACCCTCTGCAGGCACAAGCATACCTCCTGGTGTTTCCATCAAACCCAGAGATTTTGCATTGAATTTTGTAGGGAATTCAGGCAGTTTTACCTTCTTTGAGGGAGCAATAGGGCTTGTTTTACCCTCTAGCAAATCAGACATCATAAACTGCAATTTTTTTGGAGATGGAAAGGGCCGATTTCTCTTAGTAGGCTGATCGGTATCCACAGGTACCAAAGCCAATTCATTGTTGTCATTAGTATGTGTCTTTCCTACATGACGAAGAACAATGGGTTTGCGTACCTTACTAGTCCCAGCACCTCCAAAAAGAGACCTTCCCACAGGTGGGAGAATGGGGGTGGAAATTCCATGGAAGCGAAACAATCCATCCTTGAACTGATTTTCGTGAAAACCTAAGAAGGGGCGAGTGAGATTTAATTTTCGTGCCGCCGGTGTGGGAGCTTCCTGGACCACCGGCGCAGTAGTTGCTGCCTGACACGCTGCCCCCTTATGATACACACAAAGGCATATAGTGCATTTGCCCACAAGATTCTCAAAAAAGAAGTGAACCTCTTGTTCTACCCCTTTGCCAAATTTTAGGGTTTTGTGCAGGAAGAAGGGTTTCGAAATTGCATGAGAAACCCTAACCCTAATTTCCCGAGTTGTATCAAATAACTTTTGATCCAGATGAAGAAATTTACCCGCAATGGAGGCAACATTGGCAATAGTGTTCCTGTGCTCATATGCGGGCGGCATGTCAGTGATGCGAACCCAAAAGAAAAGGTCCTCCATCTCCACAGATTGCAGAGGTGCTACTCCATCATATGGCTGCATGACAACCAAAGCACGATTGAAACTCCACGGACCACCCATCAAAACTTTATTTCTATCTCCCCGGAGATCAAAGGAGAAGAGGAATCTATCCGGAGCTTTCGGCTGAACACTGAAACCCTTGTTTAGCACCCATATTCGACGAAAATGCCTCCGCAGATCAGAAGCATTTGTTGGCTTGGAAGTCAGAGGCCTTGCCAAGAGGTAGGACTGTGCATTCCGTTGCGCCCCCCCCCCCCCCCCCCCCCCCATTCTCCATGGAGGAGATATCAACAACCTCATTGGTAACGATAGCTAGCGAGGTAGCAAAGCTTTTGGTGACAGAATCAATACTAGCCATTGTGAGATCTGGATGTAGTGATGCAAGGAATCAAGAATGGTAGAGAGCGCCGGCAAAGAAGGCCGACTGTTGCGTTGGGTTTTGGTGCGGCACAAAGGAGGCCGCCTAGGGTTTTTAGGTGTAGTAGTTGTGCACAACTGAATACAAAATAATTAAAAGGGTGCGGCTTGTGCCACCCTACTAACTACTTTCTTCACCCTACATTCTCTTCTCACCCTACATATATTTTTTTAATTTTAAGTTTACTTAGTTCACCTATTTACAGTACCCAAAATACAATTTTCCAATAGTACAAGGGTTTAACTCGAATTCTTTTTCTAATCGGGTTCCTTCGCGTGTCGAATTCTTTTTCTGTTAGCATATCATGAGAACGATTGAAGATGATGAATGTTAAGAAAGAAAGAGTTAAGGTTTAATCATGAATCTCGTTTAAGATGTATTTTGTAGGGTGTAATAAGAAAAACATATTGTAATTTTTAATAAAATATTGTCTTTTATTGTAATTTTAAATTAGGGTATTTGAGTCTTTCAATAAATTAAAAACTTATAGGATAGAGAAAATAATTAGTAGGGTGACAATAACCGCATCCTAATTAAAATTTTACAATATTCAATCTAATAGCATAGAGATTCAATTCGATGTAATCCAAAAACAAGGAACAGCGCAGGGCAGATGACCTCGAGTGAGGGGAACATCCGGAAAAATTAAAAAATAAGAAGCTGGAGGCATTCAACAGACCCAGAAATGCACCCGTGCCGGGCCTTGGATCCAGTAGGGGTAGCTACTCTATGTTCCGTGCTCCCTCAGTTGGGCCATTCTCCACGACTGACTTACTTCACTTCTAGTCTTCGCCTTCGTCTCACTCGAACATCAATTTCAGACGCTACCTACTCTCTCCCTGCTGCCACACTCAGATACCCAATCACTGAGCTTCGTATTCCTCGCCGCCGCCTAGTGACGTCAGCTCCCGCCACTATGTTTCCGGAAAACGCGGTCCTGGCTGATATTTGCGCCACCGGAGTTGCCGGTGGTGTTGCTGTTTTCTTTCTTCTGTTGTGGGGACAAACCGCGAAGTTTGGGGTCTTCGATCAGGTCAGCATCTTATCTTTGGCTTCTGTTTAAGTGCCCATTATGTTGTACTATGTTGCTACCTAAGAATTTGTGTTGGGATTATTGGGTTTTGTTTGGTTTGTGGGAAAGCACTGATCTTGTTAACTAATGACAACTATAATTCAAACACTTGATGAAGTGGTTTTAAGATTGGCTAATCTCTCAAGTATAGCAGAAGTGAAGAATAGGATCAAGATTGTGTAATTGTTTTGGCTTAATTCTTAGTAGGGGTTGTTAGTATTTTCCTCTCTAAACAGTGGCTGAAGAGTCACTTGTAAAAGCTTAACCAGTGAGTGTTTGGTGGGTTCATTACCTCTGTGCTAGTTAGCGATGCTGAAAATGCTTGCAGATTTTTTATCTACTGCCATGCTACCAGTGATTGTTTCGCATTAAACCTGAAGCAAGAGGGTGATCAATTGAGATGAACCTTTGATCATCCACCTAACCATCTTTTTGATTGCCCGGAATTTGTCCTTGATCTAATTTTCATTCTTAGTAGGGACTTCTTATGATAAACTTAAGAAAGTGACATGGCTTACAATGATTTCAATTACAGTGTAGGAACCTGATTGTCATAAACTGTAGTGCTCATGTAAATTTTTTGTTCTTACTTTTTGATGGTGTTTTTCCTTATTAGATACAAGTGAAGAGAAGTGTGATCCTACATTGTGTTGGAAAGATCTTTTCATAGTTGTAATTTAGTGATCAGAAATCATCATGATAAAGATAGCTTTACACTCTTAAAGGAACTTGTCTTAATAGCCTATACATCTAAACTTGGTCATCTCATCTTTTGTAGAAACTCAACAGAAAGCTAGTGCATATCAGCATTGGCCTCGTTTTCATGCTTTGCTGGCCGCTATTCAGGTAATGTAATGACCAAAGTAGTCATTGTAATAACATTATGGTAGATCTGCCTGATTATAGGTACTATATATAATTACAGTTCGGGCTACCAAGGAGCACTTTTAGCATCTCTTATTCCAGGCCTTAATATTATACGAATGCTTCTGCTGGGACTCGGAATAATGAAAGACGAAGCAACAGTGAAGTCAATGAGCAGATTTAATGACTATAGGTAATCATTTAATACATACTTTGGGAGATTTCCATCTGAATTATGTCTGCCATGTAGGCGTGAAGCCAGATTTTGTAACTCTATACTTGGAATTGGCACCACCTAGAGCATTAGTTCTTCGTGAATGAAGTAACCTCACCTGCTCGACTGTTTCTTATGAGAAACAAAATACTCTATTATTAGTGTAAAACTAGTACATTGCTCACAAGTTCTCCACTGGATAGACATACAAGACCTTTATAATATATCCATTATTAACATTTAAGTATGTTTGCACAAGTGAACCATGTCTGAGAAATGACAAAAAACAAAGTTTTTCTCCTGCTTCAATTCCACAAACTATCATATATGATTTGTTAAATCACCTTTACCTTTACTCCATGCATCAGGGAACTTCTTAAGGGACCACTCTACTATGCCACAACCATAACTTTGGCTTGTGTAGTCTATTGGAGAACTTCCCCCATTGCAATTGCAATAATATGCAATCTGTGTGCTGGAGATGGTACATTTAATCGATTCAGTTTGTCTGTTCTTTTGTGTTGAGCTGTTAAATTGCTATACTACAGAGTTGCTCAGAACTTCTCTCAGTTAACTTCTAAGGAAGGCTTACAAATATTTGCATGTGCATCTTACAGGGTTAGCAGACGTTGTTGGTAGGCGTTTTGGTACTCAAAAACTTCCGTATAACAGAAACAAATCTATAGCTGGTAGTGTGGCAATGGCATCTGCTGGTTTTTTATCATCTATCGGGTAAGTTTTGGTGGCTTACTTTGCTCCTCACCTAGGCCTGGACTGAACATATATAGCAAGTTACTTAATGCTTGGTAATGTTGTAACAGGTACATGTACTATTTCTCCAAGTTTGGCTTTGTTGACAAGAGCTGGGATATGGTTTTGGGTTTTTTGGTTGTGTCTCTTGCCTCAGCACTGGTAGAATCACTTCCCATAAGCACCGTGCTTGATGACAACCTAACAGTTCCGCTTACTTCTATACTAGTTGGCAGTTTCATTTTCTGATTTGGTTAGTCCTAGCTTGTAGATAGCAAATTGTAGGGAAAACAATCAAATTGTATTTGGCGAACTTGATTGGATGTTGTATGCTATGTGTACTCTAGCATTGTTTCTCCTTAGTTTGACAGACAATGGTATCAAATAAAGGATGAAACCTTGATACTATAAATCTGTGAAATTCAGATGTCGATGCAGGTGACATACCAACCCTGCACGGATGAGAGACAACCATGATTCTTGTAATGTGAAACATTCAGTGTGATCAATGCAATATATTTTTCTTTCTTTCTGGTTCTATTATGTAGTCTTTTCCCTGAATTTCGCATTCAACTATACTAGAGGCACCAAGCATATATATTTCTTATTTTTTTGGCTTTTTTGAGATGTATATGATGGACAATTTTGACTTGTAAAGTAAACAAATTCCAGAATTGGCACGGAATGCAAAAGCTAAAAGAGATAAAGATCCTCCCGTGAATTTGGAACCATAGCCTTCAAATGATTAGTTTCAATCTACCAACTCAAATTTATCTGTACCTTTCAGTGCTTTCTCACCTCACAAAGAAAATCATCAAAAACTAATGGTCCTGATTAAAAGAGGCAACTGAAGTAGCAATATATACCAGAAAAATCATACAACAAATACAGAAGATATTGGGTATAAGGGTTAAACAGGCATTTAACAATGGCTCAGATATAGAAGGCTCATAGCCACAGCTCTAGGCCTCTAGTAAAGGACCAAAAAGGTTAGCCATACATACAGCTATTCTACTTCTCATGAGGTAGACTTTCTGGTATCTCATTACTGGCCCTCAGTGGAGCTTCTGGTGCAGCATCCTCATCTCCTCTGTTCCTCTTCTTCCTCACCAAACTGCATAGTCCAAAACAGTTGCACAGGTTCTTCGAAACCAAGTCCTCCTCGACTGCCCTAGCTCGCCGGATACGAGTGACCACGGCAAGGCAGGAGACGAAAGCGATGAAGAGAACAATAAGCACCACCAACATGATCTCTCCATGCAAAGCATAGTGCTTATCATCCAAGAACAGAATCTCATCTTGATTATTAGGAGCCATGGCAGGTGCTGATGACATGGCTGGAAATTTGTGATGAGGTGCTGCTGCTGCTGCCCATGTTGCCGTTAGAGCTAATATCATCTCCACAAAGCTATCTCTCTCTTCTTTGCTAAGTTATGGAGAATTATTCTACCATGTGTCAGGTGTGAAATGTTTGACTATTAATTACTTGCTTGTATGAATCTGGGTATACCTAGAGGGTTAAGCTTAAGAGATTCTGAGGGCGGTGTCTCATTACCATAAATGGAGGATGACATTCTGTCCTGGGTGGCTTGAATACTTGTTATCCTTTTGTTTTTTGTGTTGGCTTTTAGGGATAGGCCATGGGGTTGGCCCCATCACTCTGGACCAAACTTTCATGAAAGCTTGATAGTGACTTAGAGTCAAGAAAGTATGAAACTAGTGACTTGGACTCTATGAAAGTATGAAACCGCGTGGGGTTCCTACATGGTGTAAAGAAAACACAGCGTCGTGGTCGTGTTTTAAAGTTCAATTGCTTAACATACTACATAAGATGATTAGATTGGTATTCTTTCTGTGTTGTCGATAAATTACAAGGTGTCCTCTCAAGTTGATAGAGAAATATGGCCGACTTTTACTATGTAGTCGTGATTTTATCTCTTGAGTTTCATGTAGTTTTAAATAATTCTATAAATAAAAGTATGAGAGATTGGAGAGTAGAAGAGATTCTCCAACTCTAAAACTTTAAGAGAGCTCTAAACTCTCTTCTCAAGCTTCAAGAGGTCAAAAAGCTCATGGTAAAAAGTAGAAACACGTTAAATGCGAAGAGCTTATAGTGAAAAGGTATAATTTAAGCTATATATATATAAAAATCAATTTTAGAGGTACCCTACGAGAAAGCCCCAAGGGCTCTTAACTCGAGACTTACGAGGATATTTACAAGATTCATAATCAAAGTTGAATATGTTCCTTAACAGGATTTGGGTGCAAGAAGAATAAAAGATCTATGATGAGCACGAACTCTGTTTATGGGGTGTAGCCTGCTAACTCTTGAACCGGCGTCTGAAAGAACTAAGGCCCCGTTTGGATGGCAGGAAATCATGGTATGGAATGAGAATTAATTTCATTTTCCATTCAGATGTGCCGTTTGGTTGTAATTAAAGATTGGAAAGGAAATAAAAAATAAGATTTGACTGGAAATTGACTCCCTCATAAAGCCTGAATAGAATTACCTAGTCAGGGGTGGTATTCTATTTCCATTTCCCACTGTCAAATGCAAAATTACATTAATTATCCCTCTAAAAATTTATATTCCCTACCAATATTCCTTATAAATTGATGTACTTTAATTAGTAAAAGGGCATTATTGAAAATTATAATTTCATATTTTATTCTTATGACTTACCAAACACTACAATAGAAATGAAAAACTAATTCCAAAATTTAATTTCTAGTAATATTCCAAACACTCACATGGAAATACCAAAACATATTCCACTCCATATCCGTCTGGAAAGGAAAATAAATCCTTTTCCAATTTTGACATTCCTGCGAACCAAACGGGGCCTAAAGGAAATAGAGAGAAAATGAAAGAAAGTAGAAATATCGAAGAAGAAAATGGGGCTTCATCATTAATAGAAATGAGTTAGTACAGTTTTGGTTCACGGAAAGGAAGCATCAGGAATCCTTTCCTGCGTTTGGGATGCAAAAGAAAAAGAAATCGTTTCCTGAATAAAGGGAAAATAAGGGGGAAAATGGTTCCTTCCAAATCTCAAAGGAATCACTTTCTCCCATTCTTTCCTTGCATTTATTACTCACAACATATTATTTTATTACATTATTTACAAACTTTTTAACAACTTTCCTGATAACTTGCCTTACGTTACCAAACATCGGAATTGAAAGTTGTTGGAAAATTTCATTTCCCTTCCCATGGGAAAGACAAAAGAATTACTTTCTTTTCCGTGAACCAAACGAGGCCTTAGAGCATCTTTAGCAATGCTAGCCATTTTTGAGTCAAATTTTAGCTAAAGTAGCTAAAAAGTTATTTTAGTTAGCCACTTTAGAATTACGTCTGCATCAATGCTCTCTATTTTAGTTAGTTTTGAATTTATATTATTTTTTTAAATGAAGATTAAATAGTTTAAATGTATTTATAAATTATATAAAATAACTTAAAAAGAATGTTTTAAATTATAGAGAGCCTCATCCCGCTCTCTATATTTAGGAGCAAGATAACTAAAAGTTATAATAGAGAGCCACTTAGGAGTCTGGTGCAGCTGCTAAAATAGATAAAAAGCTAAACATGCTCTCCAAAATAGCTAAGGAGCCATAATAGAGAGTCTGCTAAATATGCTCTTATAGTTAGCTAAGGAGCTGTAGATGACTTACACGTGGCATTAGGTGACAAACAAACAATTAGCTAACAACTAAACCAGCTTAATCAACAAGTGATTACCACATACAGTAACAAAGAAATTACTGAATGGACTTGTAACACTAACAGTGTCCTGGAAGAGTTCAATATGCATTCTGACTTCTTCTTATCAATTAATCTTAACATCAACTGCAACACTATTTTTGTCGATCAATGGCTTTGTATAGCTTAATTTTCATCCTCCCATCCCCAATCCATGTCCCCTGCCTCCTTTAGAAATCGGCCATTTTTCATAAATTCTCTTCTTCTTTTTAGTACTTAATGAGGAGTAATTACCAGAAAATTAAATGAACCATTCTACGATAGAACAAACGAGATGAAAAAATTACAGCTGCATGAGCCTGCATCGAAAACTATAATCTCTAGAATTTGAACAGGAACAGTTTCACAATAACATGTCAGTTTATCGCATACATTCATTTAGTTGCTTCCAAAATCTCATGTATTTAACAGAAAAGTGTAAAATAAGACAGACAGAATGCATGTTTAAGTTCTGCTACATAATATTAAAAGCAAAGACAACAACACAGGCAACATAGGGGTAGTAATGTAGTATATGGGCTGCAATATTGAGCAAACCAATGCAAAAATTTTCCCTAAATCCCATGGCAATCCAATGTAGTAAAAACAAGTCGGCCTCTTAATGAACGAAAGGAATCATAGTTTACAATGTCCCTGCACATTTCTCTATAAATATATAACTAAACCCAAAGGCTACAAAATCAAAGAAATAGAGTTCTTTTGCTTAAAAAGATCGAAGAGGAACGTACAATATGGCTAAGGCTAACTTGATTCTACTTCTAGTTGTCTCTCTTCTTGTCATCATTTCAGTAGCTGAGAGTAAAAGACTTGCTGGTTAGAATTTTTCATCTTCATACATTATAATTAGTAATTTTGTTAAGGATTAATTCAGTTTACCCCCTTGAGGTTTAGGGGTGTCATCATTTCACCCATTCTCCTCTCAATTTTGAATTTTTACCCCCTGAGCTTTTCAATTTTGCTCAACCGTGTCCAATGTCTCATTTTCCGTCTAACTTGGACGTTAAGTCTGATAATAGGGCCCACTATCAGGGCTAAAATGGTCATTTCGTGTGAAAAAAAGAAGAAGAACAAAATTCCTCAGCCACGCCTCTTTTCTCATTCTTTCTTCGTTCTTCTCTGCTCTTTTTTTTTTTTCCCCTTCTTACTCTACTCCATATTCCAATTTAATTTAATCTAGAGCCAATCCTCCCCACAAAATTCCTCCACCTCTCCAAATTCACACTCCCAAATCCAAGAGTAACCCCATACCCAAACACAGTAACACACCTTGGCCACCTCTTCTCCACCAAGGCCTTCTCTGCATGCCTAAGATCGTCAAAATGGACGGTCACGATCCCGTCGCAGGACTTCTCCGTCTGGACCCACCTCACCTGAGGATAGTAAACTTGGTGTGGTAGGCGGTGGTGGTGGTGAGTTGAAAAGGGGTATCGATTTGATATCGCAAAGACGCAAACCCAATTCATATCTCAAACCAAGAACACTCAATTAAGAGACTAAATCAATGAAGCAAATAGAGAAGAGTCATAGGACAGTACCAAGATGAGATTGTAGTAAAACCCATATCACTTCAATTCTTGAAATAATCAACACCCACACATAAAGATTGAAAACCCAATAAAACTGATGCCACCAGTCTTGATTCTAGCCTTGAAGGCTGCACAAACAATTTGGCCAAAAATAATCAAAACCTTGTCAATGTCTTCTGGACCAAAGAAAACAAGAAATCATATTAAGAAAGGTAAAATCACAGATGAAAGCATAACCAGACTATCAATCATCACTAATTTGGAATCGTCATCAGTCTCGTCCTTGATGAAATCGAAGAAGTGCGGGGCCGAGAACTTAGAAATCTCGTCGATCGTCATCATCGTTGAGGACGCTGTCGTGTTAGGTTCCTCGGTCGCAGTCGTCCTCTTAGCCACCTCCGCCGGCGTCGTGAGTTAAATCCGGCGACATTCCTTGCAGAAATGAATTTTTTTTTGTTCTGGTGTTTTTTTTTTCCTTCTTGAAATGACAATTTTAGCCCCTAAGGTGGGCTCTTTTGTCAAACTTAACGACCAAATTGGACGGAGAGGACACGGTTGAGGAAAATTGACAAGCTCAGGGGATAAAAATTCAAAATTGAGAGGAGAGGGGGTGAAATGACGACACCCCTAAACCTCAGGGGGGTAAACTGAAATTAATACTTTTGTTAATTGTATGGTCGATTGACATGTATTTTCTTCAATTCTCTATATGAATATTCATTTTCCTTCCGCTTTATCTAACACATAAAAGACTACATGCATGTAGTTGGACTTGCAAAGAAGACTCCTACCCTGGTTTGCAATTCCGTTTATGGTGCATAGGAAGGTGATACTTGCGGTAGTGTCGCTCAAATGTTCCATCTGAGTGTCAAATCCTTCCTTTCCATCAACCCTAATATCAACTGCAGGAGCTTTTTTGTGGGTCAATGGCTATGTACTGATGGTGCTCCACAGTGAGTTACTACATTTTCATGTATAAGCTGAGTTGAGGACACATAATGTTAACATTGATGTTTTTTTTTTTGAAATACCAAACTGGAGCCTGGAGGTCATAAACCTTACAACAAACAAGGAAAAACTGAAGAGCTCGTTACAGTTTTCGCTCCAGGCCTCCAAAATCTCAGGATTGGCCCAGCCACCTTGGGTATGATACCTAAGAGAATGATATATTCATTCATATACCACCTAATCTCTACTACTATAAAGTGAAGCCAAAATTTGGTGTCAAAGGCTTCACCAAATTTTAAAAGGGAAAATGATCATTTACCCAATTTTGGGGTTAATTAACCCCACTTACCCAAACACTCTAAGAGATTGCCCACTTACCCAATATTTAATATATTTTTTTCCCTAATACCCAATTAAGTATTTTTTAATTCCTTTTTATTTATTTTTTGGACAATTTAGCCCTCTCCTTCTTTGTCACTTAGCTTCTCATCGAAGACCTTGCCGGACTCCGGCGACCGGTGGCCGGCCGCGGACTTCGGCGACCCGTGACCGGAATCCGGCAACCGGACTGGTGACCGGATTCTAGCGTCTGATTTTATTGCCCCCTAATAATACCCAATAAACATATTATTGCCCCCCAATAAACATATTATTGCTCCCCAGTAAACATATTATTGCCCCCCAATAATCATATTATTACCCTCCAATAATCATATTATTGCCCTCCATTGAATTGCATAAACTCCCAAAACCAAAATGAATACACTACAGGCACAATTGATCAATTTATATGTTCACTCCACGTGTTATCATAAGCATTCAATTGAACATATAAATTGATACATGCAACCAAGGGCAATCCAGTCAATAACAACCACCAAACCTTTTTCTCAGTGAGTGACAAGTCTCACTCTCTGGCTCTCTCACTTTCAGATTAAAAATCGAAGCATGCGAAGCTTTTTCTGAGCGACCCAGATTCTGAGCAAGTCTTCATCTTTCTTCTTACCCACAAATCCCAACCTCTCCTTCTCCAGAAACCCCATCTGTCTTCGAACCTTCGTGAATCCAATCCATAGCCTATTGTCGTTGCTGGTACGTTTCGAAGATCAAGGGTGGCGCTGGAGAGACTGGGAGACCTTGCGGCTGCACGGGAAGTTGAGCTCACGGAGTTCATGGAAGGTTTGATGGAAGAGGAGGTGGCGGTGATGGAGGCGATGGAAGCTTTCAGGTGAAACAGAGATCTGAGGCACAGAGAGAGAGAGAGAGAGAGAATGGGGATGAGAGAGAAAGAGCAGATCAAGGAGAGTGGAGAGAGACAGGGAGATGCACATGTAATTAATTAATTGAGTTAAGGGCAAAACTGTCATTAAATATTAAATTGGGTAAATGGGAGTAAAAAACTCTTAGTGGAGTAAGTGAGAGTATATTGGCCCAAATTTGGGTAAGTGGTCACCACCCGATTTTAAAATGCCCTTTAGAATAAAAATGAAAGCTCATAATAAAATTATCCAACAAAGTTATTATGGTAAAATACAATAACAAAAAACTGAATTGAGAGAGCGGATGAGGATAGTAAGATACCTTGCATCACGAATATGAGGCTAGTAAGTAATAATGTCATAAAATACATGTGCTAAATGTAACAATTTGCCCTGCCACCTTGTACGACCTAGTTATAACTATACATTTATTTAGGAAGCTAGCAATTCCCTACATATACATGCTCGCACATAAAACCACCCACCCCTAACTCGATCAAATATCAAATCAACTAATAGAGATGTCCGACTCATTAGTAAAAAAAAAAAAAAAAAAAACAAACAAACAAAGAGATGTCTGACTACTAGACGAAATTATATTTGAAACCCTAGTTAGGTTCCTCAGGGCGAATATGGGTGAAGAGAAATCTCCTCAAAGTGAATCTAGGTGGGAAGTATTCAATTCGAGAGAAATCCGAGTGAGGAGTGAAATCCAGGTGATAAAAAATTCCCTGAAGACAAATCTGGGAGAGGAGAATTCATGATGAAGCAATTTCAGCAAAAGAAAACAAACTTGTTGGAGCCATGTTTCAAACTGTAACTCATTCACTTCATCTTTCTAAATTCACCTCAATTATATTAAAGTTTCAGACAAAGAGAACATACTATTGAGTTATGATCCACACAAGAGTGTAAATAAATGTGGTGCAATTATAATCAATATGGAGAAATACATGATCAATCATCCAATTGAATTCATCCTTATCATTCCCTTATAAGGGAAACAGTCTGCAGCTCCAAAGAAATCTATAACTATCATGTTCATCACTACAATTCGTATTATATGGGTCATATGTCTTGGTCTGATTATTGTACTTTCGTAGACCAGCGAGCGATTTTTCAATCACCTACAGTCTCTTTTTATATGTAGATGAAGTTGACATTCATATGTGTTTATATGTAATTCCAATAAATTGACTATTTAAAAAAAGATATATTTTCTCGAATATTCCCGATATATCTAAAGTTCCGATAGATATGTAGATACAGATATTTTAATCCTTGGGTTGCCCATCAATTTAATACTCAAACTCAGGGCAGTTTGCAAGTCGAGAGATCTAGATATATTTAGGTGTGGGCATTGTGGTAAACCTTATAATCAATTTAGAAATTCCAAAGAAATGTTGCTTGCAAAGCAAGAAGTGGTTAGTGAATTGGACTTTGGAAATCATATAGAGAATCTATTTCAATTTTCAAGGGGATGTATCATCATTTTGAGATAAAACAACTATCTACTTCTCCATATAAAGGCTCATGAGGGATACGTTCGCATATCTTAAGCACATGAAATCTCTAACGTTCTAAAACACTTACTATCATGTGCATCGGATTCTTAACTTACCCCAATTTTTGAAAATCAATCATTTAAGTATGTACACCTTGGTGTAATATGTGGTTAGAGTTTGGCTTTAAACCTTTGTTTACTTCAATAAAAGCTACGTTTGTGTAAAAGAAGTTATACCAAGTGGTAGTAATTTTACTGTTATACCATATGTGAAAAACATTGTAACCTAAGCATATTGTAATATTTTCATTATTTGGTTGTATTATAACAACAATCCATTGTCGTCCAGCGGTTAGGATATCTGGCTTTCACCCAGGAGACCCGGGTTCGATTCCCGGCAATGGAACTCTTTTTTTGCTCTCTGGAATTTCAACTTTTACTTTCTATTGGTAAACTCTAAAAGGGTAACCTGGCAGGCTCCTACTCGTTGATCTAAAAGAAAAGATGCATCCCCGGCGCACTTGATTGCCCCCCTCCTCCTTCGTTTCGTCCCAAACCCATCGATTTGGGATCAAATCTTTCTCTGTTTCTCTCTCTGCCGAGCAGCTTTGCTTTCACTTTCCTCACAGTAAGTGCTTCTCTCTCTCTCTCCATCTCTATTTCACGCATATAAAGCAAACAGTTTTCTTCTAAGATCTATAAACTCATCTCGATCACGCTGAGATTTCCTATACGCAGACAAGCTGCAGACTTTAGATTGCAGCTGATTCTGGTTCTTCTAAATTAAAACCCTGTATTTTGATAGGTTATAAAGCATGTCGCTTCCTAATGAAGACAGTACGTCTTCAACTTCTGATGCACAGGTATGTATCCATTTTCATCCAAAGGAACCCCCTTTTATTTTTTTTTCTTTGCTGGGTCTGATTCAGCAATGTGGTAAGGTGTCAAAGATGGCATCTTTTCACCAAATTCTTGATTATGTTTCAATGTGGAGTTTTGAATTTGGTATCTTGTCCATTGTATGGTTCTTGATCAAAATGCAGCACAACAATCGAAAACCAAGCTATGGATTTGAATGTCATAGTGGGAGAAATTAGTGAATTTATTATTTCGTTGTATACATATATAGAAGATGCTCAAACTTTGTCCCTGATAGATCATCACAAGTTGCCAGTTAAAGCATTATAGGGCTTTTCTTGTTGTGTATGGGAAGACTAGAATTTCATTCAGTCCTTTTCTCGGTCTGTGATATCCAAATATAATTAAGAACTTGACAGTAAAGGTCGGTTGACACTTGACAGTATAGTTCTCATGGTTCCTTTCTTTTATGGCCTGTGCTTGCAGCTTAATAATATTTTTGGGGATCTACTCGATTCCATTATTGTTGATGTTGCATCTGAGTGTCACCGAATAGCAAAGTTGGGACTTGATCGTAATTTTGAAGAAGAGGAAGAAGAAATGAGGCTTTCAGCCCAAGCACGGGTAAGGGTAGCTGATCCTAGTAATAGTAGTGAAGCAAATGGCAAGTACCTGGTTGACATATTTGGACAGACTCATCCTCCTGTTGCCAATGAAATATTTGAGTGCATGAATTGTGGTCGAACTATCATGGCCGGAAGATTTGCTCCTCATTTGGAGAAGTGTATGGGAAAGGTGTGCCTATGCCATCTCATTGTAGTATACATCTTTCTTTAAATTTTTATGATTAAAACTAATGTTTCCTTGTTTACTTTGGCTATGATGGAAATTGATAGATGTTTGTTTTTCCTCCACCACAGGGTAGAAAGGCTCGTCTGAAGGTGACAAGAAGTAGCACGGCTGCACAGACTCGACATACACGAGGCAACCCTGGTTCCACATACTCCAATTATTCAAATTCCAACAGCACAAGCCGGCTACCAAATGGAACATCAAGTGTTGGAGGTGAGGAGTACTCGAATGGTGCACTGGAAGAGTCATGAATCAAATTTCAGCCCTGGTGTTCTCTATAAGTCACTGGGAAGCGGTGCATATTGTATATCTGCATAGGTTCCTATGTCTGTGGAAAGGGAAGGTTGAGTATGCTTCTAGCATTCACAGATAATCTGACTGGAGATTTAGTCACAATCTGACCACATTAGTTCTTTTGAGTATGAAGAACACTTTGTATACAATATCCCTCTCCTGTCTACGGATAACTTGAATGATATTTCAGAGTCTTATGGAGTTGATTCTGTCTTCAAATTTTACCTTCTTTCTATTCTTTCTTTTTGATTGAAGCTTCAAAGTCCAATTTACCTGATGAGGACTATTGGCCAAAAAAAAAAGGCGAAAATTAATCTGGCTAAAAGAAAGAAAAATGTTCAACGTCAAATGTGGCTGATGATCATCAGACTGGGTGCAAATTGGAAAGAGTTTTTGCAAAAAGTTATTCCGTTGCCGGGACTTGAACCCGGGTCTTTCGGGTGAGAGCCGAATATCCTGACCAACTAGACTACAACGGATTTGTTGATATGTTTGGTCCGACTTTATATTACTATTAAACAGCACAGTTGAACTAATTTAGATTTACCATTGCAACTCTTAAAAAATGTTAATGCTTACTTGATTCATTTTTAACTAGATGTTGCTGGACCAACTAGATTGTCATATTATTCTCAAAAAAAAAAAAAAAAACTAGATTGTCATATCCGGCTTATATTGCCCCTACCAGCCTACTTTTTTATAAGCTGTTCCGGCGTTTGCATCTTACCTTTGTCCCGTTAGTAAACTTCTTTTATGCTTGGATGAAGTAGCCCATACCCCCCTCCTCCTCCTCTTTTCGCATGGTTCCAGGTCCAAAATGCGGGTTCAGTTCCAGTCCTTGTTTGGCAGGGCAGTAGGAAACGAACCTTATGAACCATAACTAGATGACAAATCTGTACATGCAATAACAAAAACATATCTCCTAGTTATTTGCTCAATGATTCATGCACTAATTCTACTTTGACAGGCAGCTCATTGTTTGAGCAAGGAACCAAATCCCATTACATCAAAAGAAATCAAAGAATTCTGCATCTGTCTGTACAGTAGCTATAGCCATCCTCATTTTCCATTCTGTATTGGGTGATGAGAGAGAGACTGAGAGAGCATACACCAGGCCGGAAATGTAAAGTTTTTCTTTAATTAAGCGAGATATCCCAACAATTCAACAGACATATCTTAGACATTATGCGAACTTTTCCATTCCTTAATAGCATAACTAGCAAATGTCAATTTACTGGTAGCAATTTATGTTCAAATTCCAACACCAAGTACTAATTAGAAAGCCTAAACGAGAATAAAAGTAATCTCAAACTGCATCAAGCAATGAACAGGTAAGATGTCATTATCAATTCCCAGCTGATCAAACTCCACGCCCACACTTATGCTGTCAGTCATCCTATAACAGACACAAAAAAGAAAGAGTTCATTAGCATATTACCATGAAATGAGAATCAAATTCAGGGATAAAAAAGGAGAAAAAAAATATATATTGATTGAAATATTTAGGGATAAAAATGAGAATCAAATTCATGGTCTACCATGAATCCACCATGATAGGGGAGTTGGAAATTGGGTCAGAACTAAGTTAGATTCGAAGTAATGTAACCAAAATTTGATGGATGTATATTGTAACGAGTAGAAAATTAAAAAAACAAGAAAATATTAAAGTCCATTGCTCATTCCAACACATTCTTGAATAACAATGATATTGCCCTAACTCTACATTATGAGCATTTTTGGAACTCATTCTAATACAATGATTGCTGCATTGTAATCCGATTTCCTTCCTCTAGTCTACAAAGTCCTAGTAACTGCTAAACCCATCTCCGGGTCGACCTCATAGTGTTGAATTCGATATAACATAATGTTTAATTTCATGGTTTTAAAATAAGGATAACGTCCTTTTCAAGCACATACTAAACATGCTAGGAGCGAGTGGAATTATAGAATAGAAAAGAAGAGAGTGTGAAATTCGAGAGACACCAAGAGACAAGATATGAGAAATCATGTTTAGGGCGTATGCACATACAGTGTACACCATTAAACTAGTTGAAGCAGATAGAGTAAAAGACGATGAGGTTAACATATAGTGGAAACCATTTATCATAAATTAGACTGAATAGTAAATATTGCATATCACACAAAATTCATGTGGCCATTCTCACACATTTGGAAAATAGCTAGGAAAGGAAGATGATGCATATTTGGTTTGCACTTGGCCTGACTTCCAGCTAGAGGACCATCCCTTCCATGGCACACGATAGAGCTAAATACCATCATGTCCTTACAGTTACTCAATAAGTATGCAGAAAATATCGAAATTCACCAAACCTAATGTTTAAAGGAGTTAAATTGGGGAATACCACATAAATCAAAGCCAGAGCCGATATAACATACACCATTACACATTCGAGAACATTTACGACATTTTTTTTGTGGGAAAATTCCCAAAAAGTTCCAATCAAAAACACACTAGATAAAAAAAGCATGTATGCACCCATAAGGACCAATTTTAAACAATATGTAGCTGACATTGCTTGCCTTGACTACATTGATTTATTATAGAACAAAATAAGTAGATATTAGATGGTCATTCCTAATCCATTATAAGTACAAAGCACTTGCTTATTTCAAATATATTAAAATCTATTAGAAAAAATCCATTGGATCAAGTGCTTTTGAAAATTTCTTCAAACAAAACCGACCATCGAATTACTAAGATCCAAATCCCTTCTTTTAAATTCCAAACAAACCCTAATGAGATTTCTACAGAACCAATTTTAACTTAATGCGTACACTGTTTTACTATTATTCACCACACAAATGCCACCATTTTACTTTCATGCATAAAGAAGCAATAATCAAAGCCAAATGGGTACCTATTTCATGGCAATGGTGCAGTGATTACGGTGATGCCCATATTCTCCACAAGTATGGCAATGGCCATTGAAATGCGGCCTCCTCTGCTTGGCCTCCTCCTCCTCCTGCCTCCGATACAACTTTTTCAAAGCCCCGATCTCCCTGAGCCTGCTGCTCACCTTGTGCAAACCGAAATCTGGCTCACCCGACGACTTAGACTTATCGAAATCCATGTTCAACCTCACCACGGTCATCATCTCGTCCCAACTCTCCGGCACGCTATTCATCAGCATCACAGCCTGAACTTCCTCCGGAATCTTCAACCCCTCGCATTGGAGATCATAAGCCATCGAGCCCATCTCCATAATATGCTCATGGACGGATTTGCCCTCGGCCATCTTGTGCCCCACGTAGTTGCGGAGCTTGTACATCCGCTTCGTCATCGAGGGTTGGGTGTAAGTGGCGGTGAGAGCGTCCATGAGGGACTTGGCAGTCTCGTGTGTCTCGTAGCACATGTACACGTGGTCGTTTAGGGTTCCCATGATGAGGTGTCGGGCGATGAAGTCGTCGTGGATCCACTTCTGGTGGCGAGCGACGTCGTTTTCCGGGGGTTTTGGGTCGGTGAGGACGTAGTTGACCTTGTTGTCGACGAGGACGAAGCCTATTTTTTGTCTCCAGATATGAAAGTTGACGCCAAAGTCGAGTCTGTGGGTGGTCTTGAGTTCTGGGTATACCATCGCGGAGAGGGAGAATTCAGAATCAGAATCCATTGGGTCTGGCGGTTTCAACGGTTGACGACTCACCCGTATATATTGGATATTATTGGAAATTGGGAGAGGTTTTATTAATCATTATCTAGGAAAAAAGAAAAAGAAAAAAGAAGAAGGTTATATTGAATACTGCTAGGTTAAAGTTTTGCATATTTGCCCCTCAAATTATGTCTGTTTGTTCCATCCTCTATTAATAAATAAAGTATATTCTAATAATAAAAAATAAATAAAAAAAGGCTCTTAATCAAATATCCAAATTTGGCCTAACAAATGCCCACTTACTCTACTAAAAAATTTGAGGTTTTTTGCACCAACAGTGTCTGGAGACTTGGGTGACTGACAATATGATACCCGAACTTACAAAGTTATCAAAGTAATAACCAGACTCAATTTTTCGTATGTCCGTCATACCCGCGGCCATTTTAGTCACAGAGCCGTTAACTTTACCACGTGTGACGCACGTGAGTCGCAAAATGAGGGCAAAAAGACTGATTTATCATTTATTTGACATTTTACTTATTATTAATAATATATACCTATTTACCTTTTTAAATATATATATAAATATTTTTTTAATCCTCTCCACCTCTCGTCTTCTTCCTCTGCACTCTCGCCCAGTCCCCCTCCCTTCAACTTCCTCTCTTCAACTTTTTCTTTTGATCTGACCAAGAGTTTTAGTGACGCACGAATGGATCAAACTAGTAAGACTCTTTTCTTGCCTCCTCTCTTTCCCAATTTCTGACCCAAGACGAGTTGAAGAAAATCGCCGCCTACAAGGTCATCGAGTCCGGCATGATCTTCGGCCTCGGCTCCGGCTCCACCGTCAAACACGCCCTGGATCGCTTGGGCGAGCTTTTACAACTGGAAAAAGTTCACAACATCATCAGAATTTCTGAGAACACCCACCAACAAGTCATCTCTCTTAGAATTCCATTATCCAACCTCGATGACTACCCGATCCTCGATCTCGCTATCGACGGTGCCGACGAGGTGGACCCCCACCTCAACCTAGTCAAAGGCCGCTGCGGGTACGTACCTATTGAGAGAGAAAATGGTGGAGGGCGCCTGTTAGAAATTCGTGCTGGGTTCAAGAACATGAACGACGAATCAAGGATTGCTGAAATTTTCTTCTTTTGCTTTTTAGCCGGGTTCAAGAACATAAATATGACGATGAATTTCTGGGTTCAAGTGTTGCAATCTAGTTGTTTTCTTGTCCTTTGAATCTCGAATGTTTGTTTTTGTGTCTAACCTTGATGCTGGGGGTGTGTAGCCTTGATAATTTGGATGATAGCCTGAAGGGGAATGTTTTGGAATTGAAGGAAGAGTTGGACTCTGAATTTGTTAGTGTCCTCAAGTCCTTGGGGTTGGATGTGGAGATAAGATCAAAAGAATTCATTGAGCAAACTTTGCCCTCAGAAGTCAAGGCTAGATTTTTTTTTGCTGGGTTCAAGAACATGAATGAATCAACATTGTTGTGATTCTTTTTTTGCTGGGTTCAAGAACATGAAGATGAAGAATTGTTGGGTTCAAGTGTTACCAACATGAATTTGCTGATGTGGTAGCCTTTAATGGAATTATAGCAGATCTATTGATAAACATTTACTTGATTTTGTTGTTTGAGTTTGTACTGTTGATCAAATTTTCTTCTTTTGTTGTTCTTTAAGTTTGTATCAATTGATTGGAACTCTAGAGAGAGAAAGATGGCATCATAATGGTTTGCTGGGTTTAAGAAGATGAACTTGAATGGGTTCAGATACGTTTGCTGGGATTTCTTTTGTTTTTTTTTGTTTTGGTTGCTTTTTTGCTGCATTTAAGATGATGAACATGGTTGATCAAAAAAAAAAAAAAAAGAAGATGATGAACATGGAGTTTCGGGAGGAGAGAGAAAAACCAGTTATTTTTAATTTTGAATTTATTTATTTAGGGTTTGATGGAGTGAAAAAGTCTTTTTTGCCCTCATTTTGCGACTCACGCGCGTCACATGTGGTCAAGATTAACGGCGACGTGACAGAAATCGACCGCAGGTACTACGTTGATAAGAAAAATAGAGTCTGGGTATTACTTTGTAACTTTGTAAGTTCGGGTATCATATTGTCAGTTACCCAAGTCTCCAGACACTATTGGTGCAAAAAACCCAAAAATTTGTGCACCTACTTACCCCATTTAAATGTAAAAAGACAAGTTTTCCCTCAGAATAATTAAAAAGTCATTGGAGACTTCATCGGACTCTGTTCGCCGACCGCTGGACTCCAGACTTCTGTCACCGATCGCAAGATGCAAGTCAGGCCTTAAACTTTTGAGGAATGTTGGTGTTCCATTGCAGTCACAAGATGTCACTCAGTTTAGAGCTTGAGAGACCCAGCCTTGACCTGATTTCTGGTAAAGTGAACATCCACTTCAATGTGCTTGAGCTTAGAGTGATACACTAGATTGGTAGCCAAGGCAAGTGCAGAGATATTGTCACAGTGCAAAATTGGGACATTAGCTAGAGTCACATCTTACATTCACAAGGCCAGATATTGCTTATGTCGTTAATTCAGTGTGGCAATTCTTGCATTGTCCCACAGATGTGCATCTCCATGCAACAAGGAGGATACTTCGATATGTCAAGAGCACTATGCATCAAGGCATTTATTTCAGGAGAGGTGATCACAGTAACAGTTTGCCTCATCTTAAAGCTTTTTGTGATGCAGACTGGGCTAGGGACTGAAATGACAGAAAATCAACCACAGGCTTTGTGATTCTATTTCATGATGCTCCAACAGATTATTATATGCTCCAATTTCTTGCTGTATCTCGATCCTCTACTAAAGCAGAATATAGGAGCATGGCAGATACAACTTTAGAAATTCTTTGGCTATGATCAATAGGCTGACCTATTCACTACAGGCCCCTGCTCACCTCAAAACTCACATCTGTGTTCCAGCTTGATGCTGCTTACTCCCCATCAAGCTGAGGGGTAGTAGGACTATATACTGATATTTAGGGTTCATTAGTGAAACTGTAATTAGTCTCGTTAATTAGCAATTAGTCTGTTAATTAGTTTGTTAAGTGTGCATGGTTTGTTATGTGTTGAGCTGTGGATGCTTAACACGTGTAACCATCCGTATGCTTAACTCACTACTGTAAATACCATGTAACCCTCTTGCTCTCATCATCAGAAATACATATATAGGATCCTCTTACCCATTTTTCTCTCTACTTCTACAGTTTCATTTCTTCTTCTTCTTCTTCAAGTTTTCATTCACTGCATCACTTCCTCTAGTTACCTATAGATATCCAATTACTAGTTTAGTAAATATCAGAACATGATTGCAGTGCTCGGGTTATTAATATCTAAAACAGAGCCTTGAGGTCCCCTTCCTCTACCTCTAGTAGAGCCTCCACCCCTTGCTCTAATTACACCTCTTCCCTGCCTCTTTCGTTGTCAATAGTAGTTTCCCTTGCAGGTGGCTCTAGCCCATTCCCATTCCCATTGCTCATTCCTCTGCCCCTTCCTCTTCCCGTAAACAATCCCTGGTGCAAAACAACATTTTCATACTTAGAAAAGTTAAATATTAATTCAAAAGAAGTTAAAAATGAGCGAGCTGAGTTGTGGATAGTTCATCTCCGAAGCATTCAGAGACATCAATGCTATCTCGGGCTTAATTGAAGGTATAGTTCGGGCTTAATGAGTACATAAGTTCTGTCCGAATGCACAAAAGGAAAAAAAAAAAATTGAAACAGATGAGGAACCAGAAAGCTCAGCCTAAAGTTCATTTCCTAATTATAGAAATTGCATGAACCAATAGTCAATTTACGTTAGAGATATATACTTGACTACTTGAGAATGTGATCAGTAGCCACAAAGTAACATAGCAAAAGCTTCTGTTGAACAGGCAAGAGCTTGCCGGGCATATATATATTTCCTTGGCTAATTTAGTCAGCATAACCATAAACTGAAACAAAATTAAAGGTTCAAAAAAATGAACAAGTTTTTCATTTTTTAACCAGGTTCAAAAAGTATTTCATATTGAAACCGTCTTTGTTTTCGCATGTCAAAGAACCATATATACACAAGAATATATTTAATAATTTGAAATACTATATTAACAATTACCAAACCAGATCTTCCTCTTCATCTTCCTCTTCCTCTTCCTCTTCTTCTTCTTCCTCTTCCTCTTACATAGAATGCAACTGAGGTGTTTGCCTCAGATCCTACAAAAATGAGAGATTTGTTGGTAAGAGCACAGAAAAGAGAATTTCATCACTAACCGTACTGTGGAGGATCCCCAATGTCCCTCAGGACGACCACATCTATCTTCGAGTCTCTGTTTAAAGCCTAAATCGATTGACTTTTCCAATGAATCTATGATTTTTCTTCTGTGAATAGATTTAGGGTTCTTTTTCTTAGCCATCTAAGGCCTAGTTTGGTGTAGCTGTGCTTTTTAAATAATCAGCTTTAGCCGTGCTGGGAGAATAATCGGCTTACAAATTAAGTGGTTGAGTGTTTGGCAAAATATGCTTTTAAAAGTGTTGAGTACAAAAAGTAGTGTTCAAGTGTTTGATAAACTTTAATACAAGTTCTGGGAGTATATAAAATGACCAAAGTCAATCAGCGTTTAAAACCCCAGCTTATAGAAGCATGGTATTTGCAGCTTCCACAAGTTGCATAGGAAAATGTGAGATTGCACTTTAAGTTGTTGGCTTTTGTTTTACCAAACAGAAATAGCTTCTTAAATTATTTTTGTTTGGCTCCAATTTTGTTGCAGCTGGTCAACAGTCTCTTTTCTGCCAGCACCGTTCGGGTGCGGTCGTCGGGGGTGTCCCTTGACCTAACTTCTATCAAGCGATTGTAGACGAAGAGAGCACCAACCTCGTCGTGGGATTCTTTATGCCTCGTGGCGAGGACTTTTGCTGAGCTTCTTGAAAATCACAATCGATACTCGATGTTGTAGATCGAGCAGAGCGAGAATCACTGGGAAGTAGAGAGAACTTGCTAAAGCGTGACTTTAGCTTGGCTAGTTTGCTAAATGTGTTATAGTTGACTTTTCATGCTTCCATAGTAGACTTTTTTAGCCTCTAAATATATATTTCAAACTTGTCGACAATATATATAGCTTGAGCCACTGACATTGGCTCAATTTCTCCAAGACGTGTCTTGTCAGGGTCCAAACAATTTTATAAGTCACAATCTCACAATCACCTCGGGGCCAAACTGGGCAAGGAGGAAGATGATGGGTCTCTAACTCCTATCTAACCCTCTCACGCATCATCATCTCTCTCTCTCTCTCTCAATTTATATTTTTATTATTCAAAGAAATAAATACAAAATGACGACACCACCCCTCACGTGCATGGCATGTGACTCATATCTGGATAAAAAAGTTGAATTTGACAAAGGGGATGCAAATCGGCAGTTTTCGCAAGTTTAGGGGGCTAATTTTCGCAATTACAAGTTTGGGGTGTAAATTGACAATTATTGCCAAGTTTAGGGTGTATTTTGGCAATTCTTTTTAGGCATAAAGAAAGTTTCTACTTTAAAATGCTTTCTTAGGAACAGGGCTAGGCATGAGATAAACTTCACTTACAGCTAAATCAAAATTCTGCAATCACACAGCTACCAGAGCAAACACAGTACCTAAATAGGATAGCATTCAAGTATGCATGGAGAAGATTTTGAAAGGCTTACTTGAGGAATGAGGTATGGGCACAGAGTCCAGAAAAGTCTGGACATTTGGATACAGGAAACATACACCAATTTCTACTGGAGTTGGTTTCTGAAAGCAGACAATGTCTCCATCCTCAAGCTGCATAAACGACAACAAATAAAACTAATCAGATCTCCAAAAGAATAAGTGAAAATAAATGCTTACAAGCAGCATTACATCCATGAACATTTAATACTTAGATAATACCTGACTGGCTCGAAATGTAAGATTCTTGTCAATGAGACCACACACGACCGTGGGTTGAAACTTATATTCCTAAGCATCAAAGCACCATTAAGATACCTTAGCTTACAACAATTCCAGATCAACATTGTAGACTGTGCAGTAAATAACAAAGGCCAATGATGGAGAGCTTGACATCAGACAAATTCAATTCTTGATTGAGTAATATAACATGATTCTTTTAAAGATCGAATACAAGCGACAAAAAGTCAAATAATAAGCTACTGACACTAGAATGCTACCAGGTCTAACCAAGCTTTTCAGATAGAAGGAAGGGAGACCATGCTTATTGTTGGGGTCACAAGCAGCTTCTGCTCCTATACATACATAGATACAAAGCATAAACTCATAAATGCAGCCAACTCTACCCACTAAATGTCAGCTTTTATGTATATCGACATATGCAATGTAGAGCTAATCGACAAGTAACCTGCAAAATGAGACCAGGAGCTGATAAAGATGTAATTTGATACTTACCTCATAAAGGTCGATCTCTTGATCCAGGGCATAGCCAGCGAACTTATTTAATTTCGATAAGATTTCAGTAGGTTTACCAGTGAGGTTGACAAATAGCCTTCCAACATAACTGACATTATGGATACAACAAGCTGATATCACGTCTGATATTCTTCCATATCACTTTTATGAGTAAGAGCCAAACAGATAAACTAAATTAAATAAAAATCATAAGTACCGTAGCTCTTCTATTTCTGGATCATAAAGTTTAAAGAAGAGAAGAATGACATCTCTTGTCTTGTCAGGTGGAGCAATAGGGTGTAAATCCTGGAAAAATGTAGAAAATCAGAAAAAATGTTGCAAAGCTAATCCATGCAAGGATGAGTATTTAGTTGTAACACAATATTACCAGCCCAAGCTCTACTTCTAAGAACAAGTTTACTTCTGAACGATTACCAGTCAACTCTTTAACCTACAATGGGATGAAGAAGAACAAGATTGAGTTATGTGCATAAATGAATAGAGACGCACAAAGATAAAAGAACATAAGCTAGGTCAACAATGCACTTTTTTTGGAAGTAAGTTTGCGAGGAACTTCTTTTATTGCAAAATTGTACTGTTTGGTAAATTTTAAAGTGCTGTACAAATACTTTTCTAGATTATGCTTCGTTCAAGGCATCAACATAACATAAGCGATGATAAAACATTTCTTCCTTTTCATTAAAAAAATTCAAAATATTACCTGACAAAAACCTAAAATGCCTATCTTCCTTTTCATTAACAATTGTTTACATAGAAAATGGTTCAAGGAAGAATATTTAGCAAACCACATCATATGTTGAACGTGGAAAACTTACTCTTGATTCCAGATGGTGATATAAATAAATGTTCTTACGAATTCTTTTATCACGTTTTATACATTATGTATACTGTTTCCTTAGAAAGCAGCAACATATCTGTACATGATGCCTTGACCTAAGCAGAAGCTGAACTGCTGAAGAAAGCATTTTCTAAAAGCCTTCGAGCAGAATTTTTTTTCCCCTCAAAATCGGCATTTTCTGTAGAAACAAGTGGACGAGCATGTTTCCAATGAAACAAGGTAACCTTAAATATGATATGTTCTCTGACAGACTTCTCAACCAATTAATGAAAAATAGTAACAAAGGATGAAAACCCCATGTTCTTTGGGCAAGGTAGCAAATAACCATAACAATAGTGCAAAAACGAAGGATTTAAACTTTTAAGCAGCAACCAAGATACTGGAGCATTATTCTAAAACAACATGGAAGAAGTGCTTTAATAACCCCTAGTCAAAGACAGACAGAAAATATAGTTTATTAGCTAGTACGCGGAAGCATCATGGAGCACATGAAAAGCATCAAATGGAGATAAAGAAATTTCACCTGTCCCACAAAAATTCATCAAATGAAAGTATGAAACAAAACTAAAACAGAGCAGAGCAGAAAAGAAACATAGGCAGCATATGAAGAACAATGGATTGGATTGTGTTTCCTCCAAATGTGTAAGTAGAAGGTCTAGACAATTTGTATGGTTGGATGTAAATTTTTTATGAGGCAACAAGATAATCATGCTCTAATACAAAATGAACGAACTCAACTAACATACAAGTCTTAAGACAGAAAATATAGCTTATCTTTCCTTTTCAAAAGCACACTACGTGGAGGCATCAGATTGTACGTACTAGTAACATCTACAACATGACAATCATCAAACAGATAAGCCAAAACTCATCTGGCCCACAACGACTGCATTAAAAAGAACCTTAAAGAAAAACAAAGAAGAAATTAGAGCATAAGATAATTACAGATACTGTTTCCTCCATAAGCGTCAATGGATAGCCTGGGCGATATGTATTGTTTTGACGCTTCATCCACCGCCAGTAGCGCTGATATTGTACTGGTATGCCAAACTCTTTAGCAATCTCCTCCTGGATGAATCATTATGGAAAACAATAATGAGTGCGGAAAGAAAATGAGATCAATGTTAATTGAACAAGTCAACACCACAAAAGAAAACAAAAACACTAGAAAATTGTGAGAGACAATCTTGTATTTAAACTAGCACTAAGAGTCGATAGTATTTCTGAAACAGGGTTGTTCAGCTGACCTCTTACTCAGTGTTTATGCCATAGAAACATTATCCTAATCGAAAAATAATGTTTGTAATAAAATGTTATCATGTAACAAAGGCTACATTACATGAAATGAGAGCTTTAGCTGGTACTTTGAAATCTTAGTTAAAGTGTAAGACCTTTTATCAAATTTCCTCGAACAAAAATGACTTCAGAGAGAAATTGAATGAAATTGCATTGTAACTCTATGCTGATATCTTGCAGAGCAAAAGATGGCAGAAACAACAATGAAATCCAGAACATATTGAGAATCGATGACAATGTAGTTAGAAGAGGAATAAATCTTCAAAATGTAAGTAATACTCATGGACCTTAAATCGGTAAAATGGCGTCTCCTTCAGAATACAAAAACTTCTGACTTTTTCATGATCCACAAGGTCAAAATACAAGTCTTTTCCAATCTGCTCCACAAGATCCCCCTCCCGGGCAACCTACACTAATTACAAAACTCATAAGTAAAGTATGAAGCTTTGAAATTAAGTCAGGTGGGCTAGTAAGAGAAAGTTGGAACCTTTATAGTAGCATACAGGTGTGGATTTTCTTCTTGGTCTTTCTTCAAAACCAAGTCTATGAGCCTCTTGCTCACCTTGTCCAGACCCATTTCATCTGGACCATCTATATCCATGTTCACTATAAGCCCACCAACCGTCTCATCCCACCTCTCCGGCAAGCTATTCATCAGCATCAAAACCTGCAATTCCTCCGAAACTTTCACTCCCTCACTCTCTAGCCCAGCAGCCATGGAACCCATCTCCGACACGTGCTCATTTACCGATTTTCCCTCGGCCAACTTGTGCTCCATGTAGCGCCGGAACTTGACCAGTCTCCGGGACACGGAGGGCGTCGTGAAGTGGGCCGTCAGAGCTTCCAGGAGGGAGCTGGCGGTTTTGTGGCGGTGATAAGACACGTAAACCCTTTCGTGCAGGGCTCCGAGGATGACGTGGCGGGCGGTGAAGTCGTCGAGGAGCCATTTCTGGTGGCGGGCGACTTCGTTCTGAGGTGTTGCGCCTGTGGGCTCGGGGGGTTTTGGTTCGGTGAGGACGTACTTGACTTGGTTCTGGTCGAGGACAGAGTCCAGCTTGGTTCTCCAGTCGCTGAAATTGGCGTTGTAGTCGAGTCTGTATGGGTTTTGGGGTTCTGGGTTTACCATGGCGAAGATTGGGGATGATCGATCACTACTCCAGAGCTTCTTCCACAATTAGTCGCTTCACTTTCCCCTCCCAGTCTCTGCCCCGTTACTCTGCTTTCCCTAGAGTCGTAGGCTTAGTTTGGGATTGCTGTGGTGTGAGAGTAAGCACTACCGAACTTGCTGTGAAAAGAAGCAGTTGAGTGTTTGGTAAACTGTTTTTAAAAGTGTTGTGAGAATAAAAAGCAATTTCTAAGTGTTTGGTAAGTTGCAAGACAAAAATGCTTTGACTTGGTGGGTATAATTACCAAAATAATCATACATGTTAATACACTAGGCACATTACTCATCTCATCATCTCCTTTTTGTACTGTACTATTAAAATCAAACCAAGCAGCAACCTTGTTAATTAACTCAAGGGCTTGTGACACATTCTTCCCATGAACTCTGCAATTTCTATTTTGCCATAAAAACCAAGCAATCACTGCAAACCATTCTAGCTCCCAATCTTTAGCAACAGTTGCAACATGATTAAAAAGCTCCATGAAATTTCGTTATTTCCAGACTTTGCAGACATCCACCAAGAAAGTATTTTTCCACACATCAGTAGCTACTTTACAGTCCTACAAACAATGAATAGCAGTCTTTTCCCTGAAACCACAACTCCCACAACATGCACTAGACCCAATCTTTCGATAGAACAAGACATGTGAGCCCTGGAAAATTTATCGAGCTTAATTGAGATCATTTGATAATTATTTATTTACGATCTCGAAAATTATTAATGGTGCTCGGAAATATTTTTCAGAATTTTTCACTAGGAGAAATTCTTGATTTAAGGGTTTGAGAGTAACATACACGACACAACGAGTTCGTGAGAATTTTTGGAGAATTTTTCGGATACCCGAGCTAATTTTTACGAATTTTGGAAGTTTTGAGGATTAAAGAAATTATTAAAGGAAAATATAAAATCAGGAGGAGCGATCTAAGCCGTTCACTTTCTCCATGATAAACTATTTCTATCCACCTAAATAGATGCACAAAAATGCCTATAACTTAACCCTACAAGAATGTCGAAAATAGTATAGGTAAGTAGGGATCGTTCCCGCAAGAGATTGTGGTCTAATCACTAATCTAAAGACTCAATACAAAATAAATCCTAAACTGTTCAGTTAGAAAGATCTGACTGGCAGACGACTCTAAACTACTCTAAATGTCACGAAAATTTACAGACAGACTCTAGACATGATAAACTAACTACTGACAAAGTTTGATAATTTTTGAAGGTGTTTTGGTTGACGAACTAATTAAATAAAAACGAAACACTAAATGACTCCGAAAATAAAAAGACTTGATTCAGGGTTATGAAAATCAAAGATAAAACAAGTTAGAGGAATTGCATCCACCACCAATCAATCAAGTAAACTAATCATGTTCAACCTAATTTCATTTATTTATGGATGAAGATGCTCAAGTTAACCCAACGCCTGAATTAACCTATTGTTTTTCCTTACTTGTATGCTAGGTGAGAGACGCTCTACACCTAACCTATTTTCTAAAATGCAACCTAGGTTGACGCAACTCTAGATTTAACACAAAGAAATCATTACGCAATAGAAAAACGAGACATCACAAGGCATCTTGAGTACGACGCGTCTCAATTAACCTAGGAACCTAATCACTTGCCTTATAGACAATTTACTACTCTAGAACTCTCAACGGAACCCTCGAAGCAAGGCACAGGCAATGATCATTCTTAGCAATAGAAAACATGCAAAGGAATCATCAATGTGAAGATAGAAATTAGGTTCTCATCCAATAAATAAACAAAACTAATTGAAAGTCATAATAAGTTTACAATCATGATTTGGGGCTTCAAGCAGCCCCCTTAATAAAAACTAGTTAAACATAGAAGAAAACAAAACAAAGAAGGGGAGGAAGAGAGAAGAAAAGAGAGAAGAGAAGAGAAGAGAAAGAGAGAACAGAAAAGAAGAGAAGCTGCAGATTGATCCCCTTTTATATGCTTAGAGGTTGCCGGCCTTCATCTTTCTTGTTGTGTAGGAAATCCAAAACCTAAAAGAATTAGGGTTCACGTGCTTAGGTGGAGTTTTCCTATTGGCTCTTGAACTTGATGACTTATTCCAACCATTCATATCGTTCCGTTTGTCCATCATAAATCGGAATATGATACACAAAATCGTCCTCAGGCTTTTCGGTGTGATTTGGGCCTCGAAACATAAATTCCCATCCAACCTCAGTATGACCTTCTTGTACTAAATCGGCCATAACTTCCTCTAGAAAAATGATATTGATGAGCCGTAAAAATATTTGGAAACTAGACATCCAAGGCTTTCCATCAATATAAAGATCATCCTCTGAATCGTTCTGAGATGGTCTCAGTGGTCTGTCGAAGTTAACTGATCTGCACAGGCAGATTTGCCGATTTTGCCTTTCAATCCCTCTTTTACTTCTTTTCTCCTTCTTTGCTCAAAATACCTATAAAATAAGTAAACAACGTAAATAACGAGAAAATACACTAAACTAACAAAGAAAGTATAGAGATTAACGTTATCAATATAACATAATTATGCTCCTATCACTCCACCGACTGGTCTTGGCCGTTAGATGTTGTTTAAAAGGAGATGGACCAGATCAGATCGATCTAGAAGGCTCGGGAAGGGATCAGAGCCTCTGACCTGTGACGCGACCCGACGACCCGAAAATGAGATCCGGCTGGAACTCCTCCGTCCGGCCATATCCTGGCGGCGCACCACCGGCGTTCGACTTCTCTTCTCAGCGCTGACACGTCTATGGTGATGGATTATCCATGCAAGGATCTTGGAGAGATTCGAAGCTTGAAGCTTTTCCGGCGACTCCGGTCACCGTTGTCGATGCTTGAGGTATAGAAATTGATCTTCTCTTCACGCTCTACACGATTGTACACATAATTTTCGATTTCGCATGAGTTATGATCGAATGGCATTTTTGGTTGTTTTCGGTGCTGACGGAGCTCACTGTGCACTGCAGTTTTCTGGGCTTCATGGTTTAATTTCGACGTTGATGATCATCCTAGAGCAAGAAACCGAGCTTGGTAGCGCTCAATTTCAGAATCTATGTAGTGGAGTGCAAACCCGAGTGGAATTGGAGGGTAGCGGGTTGTTGGCTTCGAAGTTAGAAAACATCATGTTCAGTGATCGTGTTCGAAGCTACACACAGTAGCAAGAATAGTTATTAACACAGTAAAGGTAAATTTCATTCTCATACAGTCATACTCCATGTGTATTGAGACTGTTTTGCTCAATGCAGAAATGGAATGGGTTGTGGATGTATGCTTATTGTTGGCTCTGTTGTATTTCGATCGATTAGAAAAGGACGAGGATAAAATAGGGAGTTAGCTTAACTTCATTAAATCTTCCGTGTTTTCAGCCGCAATCCGCAAAAGCCATTTTCAAAAGCTACTAAAAGTAGCTTCTGATTTCCTGCTGCCCAGAGAAGCGCTTCCGCCCAAAAGCAACAATTTTGAAGTTTACCAAACAACCTCACTTTCCTCCAGAAGCACTTTTGGACCAAAAGTAGGTTCCAAAAGCAATCCCAAACTAAGCCCTAGTCTCCTATACTATAAAAGCGCTTCTGTGACAAACCATAATAAATTAATTTTTTTATGTAAATACCTTTCATATATGGGGAGTAAAATTTGCACTCCCCAAACTACAATCTGCACTCCCACTATCAATTTTAATATTTTTATATGTTTTCTTCATACGTCTTTCCGATATTGCCCTAACATATTACAACATTTGTCTTCAGTCTCTCTTTCTCTCTGCTTTCAGAGCAGAGAATCTTGGTTCTGCTTTCAGAGCAAAGAATCTTGGTTAAGCTGGAGATATGAATTTATACAACTTGCCACACGTTTGGCGGAAGCGGCAACGACGGAGACGTAGTTGTGGTAGGTGGAGGACTGGAGGAGGAGGGTGACTCAAAGAAAAAGTCGCCGCCGTGGAGGTAGAGGAGGAGGGGGAGCTTCCAGTCGGCGGATATGGGTAGGATTATGCCAGCCGAGATGGGTGGGTCGGTTGAGATGGTGACGTGTTTGGATTAGACCCCGGTGGGACTTTGTTGAGGAGGGATAGGTTCGGTGGATGGTGCCATCTTTGTGGATGGAAGAAGAGGAACTTGTGTTAGACCGTCGGAGTGATTGGCGACGACAACCATTGGAGAAATGGTAGAGTAGTGTTGATGGTGAATGATTGATTGAGAAGGTTTAATTGGGTGGGTGTAGTGTGGATTTATGCGGAGATTGAACTAATTGTTCTGTGTATTTGTGAGTGAACTAATTGTGTTTCATTGAACCAAAAAATAAAAAAACTTGCCAAACGTTTGGAAGGGATGAGCATGAGCTTATCCAAGTCGTGGGATGTGGGAAGATGATATATTTGCAGGGGTTTCTCTTCTGCCTTCTAGAGTAAAAAGAAGCTCAATAAAACATCTAAAACATATGGTCATTCTTGAGAAAGAAAAACCCAGAAAACAAAATCAAGTTTGAAAGATTTGTGTTTCAATTAAGTGTAGAATTTTGGTATCAATTTAGAAGATTTGTGTTTTAAAATTAGGCATCAATTTTGGTATCAATCCTTCTTCATTGTATTCATTTGGCAATGAATCTGGGCAATTTAATATTTTCTTCTGTTTTGGATAGGATGATGATCAATAATTTAATATAGCAGCTTCATATATCTAAACCAATAATTGATATAAAAGATATTGTCAATTTGGTTTTGCTTTTTGCATTTCAGCCATAGAAGAGAGATGAGAGAAAACTGAAAGAAGGAGATGAGATCAAGTAGGTGGAAAGGCCAGAGAGAGAGAGTTTTGGAAGCTAAGAATAAGGGCAAATGTGGAATAGTATAATAAAAAGATAGAAATGGAAGTAAAAAATATTAAACAAATGAAAGGGGAGTGCAAATTTCACTCCCCTCATATATTTATTATTAAATTACTTTTCAAAACAAAATTAATCAAAAAGAGTAAAAATATCAAATGTGTTTTAGGGAATCGAAATTAGGAGAGAATAAACTGTGTCTTTCATTGATAATAGGGATCTCTTTATATAGATGATTACAACCAAAGAATAAGAGTCTTACAAGGAAACTGAATCATACATTGAATAAGATATCTCCGAAAATATCTGTAAGACTAACCATATTACAACTCAAACAAGTAACTGGAGTTTGGGCCAGATACACAATCCAGATATACTTGCACACTCCACTACTAGAATTTTGTTCATAGACATCGGTTCTAGACCGATGTTAAACTAATTTTCGACCGATGTCTTAGTGGGTGTAGAGAAAAGTATAGACATCAGTATAAGCGCGTTTTCAACCGATGTCCCAGACAACAACCAACATCGATTCTAAAAAACAAATCAATGTATAATCGTTATAATCATCATATTTTTGTATGTTAGGTATGTCTAATTCTTCATATTTTCACATTTTATGCTTAAAAAAGTATATGTCGAACAATACCTACTTGAACATTTGCATCGATTTCTATTCCAGAAGTGATGTCCAGTACACTTGTAGACATCAGTTCCCATGAGTATTGTTTGTTCGTAAAACCGATGTTCACCTTTTGACCACACATCGGTTTGCTCCATGGTATTTGTATGTTCATAATAGATTACGGTTTGGTGATTAGAAATCGATGTGCAGTAGTTTTGATTACATCGGTTTTGAGTTACAATTCGATATATTGATAATCATAGGACATCGATTTCATTTTTGATACTGATTTCTAATCTCTCAACTGACTTCGTTTTCCTTGGCATTACTGTTTTATTATGCTTTAATATACTTCACTTCATTTTGACAAGCATGATGTGAAAAGTTTGCATTTAGCTACTGCTGGGAAAAAAATTGCATTTCTCATCATCCAAAATTAGGGGCTTTCCATTAATTTTCTTTCCAAATTCATGATTCAACATAATTCAGAAAATAAACCCCTAAACTTACAAAAGCTAGCTTGGAAACATATGAGCAACAATGTACAAAAGTTCCACACCAAGATTTGCTTCAAAGCCAAAACTAGCTAGCCTTACTCAAAAAATATCTTGGCAGTCACAGTCCTACATCAAACTCTGTATATAATCAGCCACTTCAATGCGCACCTCGTCAATTTGATTTTGGCTATATGATTTCCGCGTCTTTACCGCCCACTAGATATATATAAACATGCAACACACAATTAGTGTGGAAACCCTATGGACTATCTATAGAGGCCAACACTAGCAATATAAAGACGTACTTGGAAGTAACTGGAACGTAAAACAGAAACAGAAACAAAATAATACCTATTTTCAAATGCTTCTATAACATCAGAGACAGATTGGAGATTCTCCAAGGGTTCCCATGTATTGGCTATCTCTGGCCAACAACTCGCACAAATTGAAATTGAAGAACAAACCCAGACTTGTTTGTGTGGATTGATTGAGATTTGACCATTACATGAGTCCAGATTAATTGGTGCCTCTGCCCCTCTCTTTGCCATCTTTCGGGATCAACTTTGGCAAAAGAAAATCTTCTTCTAAATAAGAGAGTGCAGAAAAAGCAGGTCAGTGAAAAATTATCACAACAGATTACAAGTTTATGTGCATGGAATATTAATACCTGAAATCCAAGTATTAATGATCGATCATAGTGTACTTCAAGGCCTCAATCGGTACTTGATGGTGATTATACTAGAGCTAGCTGAACCTTGTGCGTGACCAAAATCACAAGCAGGTAATTCCAACGCACCTCAAAAATGCTAACATTGCTCTGCCTATGTTTGTTTGTCTTGCCCAGTCTTCAAATTTTCTTGTGGGACCTTAAGCTACATGAAGAACTGAAGTCATCAAGATTTACGAGTCTTCATCCAAATAGGTTACAGGTTAAAACTTCATTGAATGGGTAAGCTCAAGTCAAGTTCTGGAAAAAGAAAATATCAGACAGATTTGATATGATGAAAAAGTCCTGGTACCTTAAATCCGTAGTTCCTTGGTAAGGGATCAACTGTCTGCTACTGATGGACCAGTTAAAACCATCATCCAGCTCCCCTTGCATCAGACCCGATGTAACTCTGACTTCTTGTGTCCAACTTTCCAGAGTTTTCCTGCAAAGTACGTCAAAATTCTTATAAACAGCCCACTGAATTCATTCATGTATATGAAGATATCATGCAAAAATGTGGTCAATCTTATAATTAGCTTATAGACATAGAGATTTAACCCCTTCCAAAATGACTCATTGCCCTCATAGAGATTTGGTACTGGCAATGTTCTCCTTTGAAGGTACAGAAACATCGAGCAGTCAATCTATAATAATTAACACTTTGGGGCTTGTTAGTAACCGCGCATATAGCAAACCCCAAAAACTTGTTGTCAAACCAATTTTGTGGTAGCTGGACAGTTACGGAAGTCCCCCTCCACTGATGGTTGAACTGCTCTGGAATTTCACTTCCAGGAATAGAGAAATAAAAGGGTCGGGAACAATTACCCTACAACAACAAAGAAAAAACAGATTAACTTCTTTCGCAAAGGCGAAAATATCAAAAGAAAAAAAAAGTGGTCAGCTTTATGTTTATACCTGAGGAGGGGAATGAGTTTCTACAATATCTCTGAAAAAATCTTTCTGTACCAGCTGATGGCAGTTAGAGAAGTTGAAGCACCGACCGATATCGTAGGGAGACTGTGGTGTTGAAACAGCTTCCAAAGCTGTGCAATTATGCGCATTTATGTAACTTATTCTTGATGAAAGCTCTGGTATTGATCTCAGACTGTTGCAATCTTTCAATTCAAGATGTTCTAAGCAACCCAGTTGATTCATGGCTGCAGGCAAGCTTGTCAGATTCTTATTTCCTGACAAATTCAATACTTTTAACGAACGAAAATAAGCAATGGCATCCGATAACTCCTTCAGATCGCAACCGTAAAAAGCAAGATGCACCACAGCAGTACAACGATCTTCAATTGATGATGGCCATGATGAAAGGGGGGCCTCCATCTGTCCGCATCCATAAAACAATAACCAGTTTTCCGTACGTCAAGTTCAAACAGAGATTTTAGATTCCCCAAATTCTCAGGCAACTTAAATTGATGCTTAGCAATTCTTTCGCAGCCTGCATGTCACAACAACCAGCAAGACATGCATTAATATCATAGGCGCGCATCTAAAATTCATAAATTAGCATTTAAAAGAAACTACAATATAATTTCAAAACGGAAGTATTGTTCACATGTACCTTGGGTTCTGGCCAAAGTTGTTCGATTTGGCTGTGACTCGTGTCAAGGTCAACAAGATACCTGGGGTTAAACTTGGACATGTACATCCAGCGAAGATGTCCCGGAGTGTCTTTCTGTTCCAGTAGCTAAGCAATACCAGATGAAGCTAAGCAATACCCAAATCAAATTTTAAACGGAAACTACAATTGCCCATCAATATGGAGTCTATTTGGTTTGCATTCCACAATGTGTAAATATACCATTTCAGTTTCAGTCAAAACAGCTCACCCGAAAACGATGGCAGCTGAAGAGTTGGCCATAAAAGACTGCCCCAGAATCATGTCGAAATATAGTGCATCCGATACATAGACACCAGACGTCCCACTTCCATCGCCATATTGGAAAGTGTAACTGCACTGGTTACTCTCAGAGCACTCTGTTGCTGAAGTTTGAACCGCAGAACTGCATATTGGATCTGAACAGGAGATCTGCCCCGCAGTTGACGAGCTGCCAGAATCATATAAATTGAGCTGAATCTGTAACAAATGGAAAATTGTTAATATTTGAATTAGCTCTTTACTCTACAAGCTTCTTTAAGCAATGAAAAAATAGAGAACAGAAATTTACCCCAAGTCCACTAGTCTGGGGGCAATTAGTGCAGGAATTGCAGGTAATCCACAAGATGTCGCTTCCGGTATCGATCTGCACATTGTACTCTTTTGGTGGAGAGCCCAATTTTACTTTTGTAAAATAAAGCTTAAAAACAGAACCAATAAGGCAACAATTGAAGATGAACAAAAGTCATTAACTTTATATACAATACTGGATAGATAAAAAAAGATGCTCAATCTCAGTCACAGAATAAAATCTTTTTTATTTTTCTTTCAAATTTCCATCTCTGAAAACCAGTCAATTCTCAAGCACTGGGTCTCCTCTAAATCACCAATAATAAGCTCTCATTTTTCCACAAACCAAAATAGTATGAATTGACCACAGTCAAGCTTTAACGGCCCAAAAGAAAAAGAAAAAAAAAAAAAATCAAGACTCAAGCTTTATGCTTTGTTTCCTTTTGAGGAGCTAGAACAACAACCCCATTAATCAATGCTTTACCCAGAAATAACTGACTGGAGAACATTTTCCAAATTTGAGAGCAACCCATTAATACAAACCACCCCCCACATTAAAAGCTTGAAGCTTTGAGAGAGAGAAGAAGAGAGGGCCCCAGGTGATGAGATTACCCGACGAGGTAGGGATCGGAGGAGCCGGCGACTGAGAAGTCGACGACGCCGCCGCCGACGACGTTTTGGAGGAGGCGGCCGTGGCGTGCTCGGTCACGCGCGCGGAGGCGGTCGAGTTGGACGCGGTGGAGCAACTCGCCGGTGGAGGTTTTCCGTGCTTGGTTGAGATGGATCTGGGGTGGAGGTTTCGAATCGATGAGGCGGAGATGGTTCCCAAGAATCGAGACTCGCCGGTGGTCTCTGTGGGGGTTAGGGTTGGGGTCGGAGGCGGAGGCGGATGCGGAGAAAGGCGGAGGAGGCTGGGTCCGGGTCTGAGCTAGAGAATGGAGGAGGAGGTCAAGTTTGGGGTCGGGTTGAGAATGGAGGTCGAGTTTGGGAGGAGATCTGTTTGGGGTGAGTTCAGAATGAAGGAGTCGAGCGAGAGTAACATTAGGGTTTTCGATCTGTTTCAGTTTTGGGGTCGGGCGCAATTTTTTTCTAAGTATGAAAGTTTTCCCCGCTTCTTCATTTCACTTAAAAACTTAGCGCTTTTTGCAAAAATAGGTTCCCGCAAATTTTCGAACAAAATTTTTAACACCAGTCATTTTAAGAACCGATGTTAATAATATACATTTAAATCGATATTTTCGTAAAACGATGTTAGATTACTTTTTTACATCGTAGGCAAGTCTGACCGATTTAAAACATGCGATGTCTAATAACATAATTCTAGTAGTGCTCCCCTTGTGTCACCCAAATGCGGTGCTCCTCTCGTTGCCTCGTCAAAAACCTTGCCGAGTGACAAAATCACAGTGGGACAAAAATAACCTCAGTCGAAAGAGAAAAAGAGTACAACACACCCTTCACGTTTCGAGATCAAACATGTAGACTTCTCCCCCTGATGTCTGCATCTCCCCCTGATGACTACAATCATGGGAGTTCGGATAACTTCCGTAAAATGATGCTTGCAGCATGTTTCTCGAAAGTGGATTTAGGCAGTGACTTAGTAAACAAGTCTGCCACATTGTTCTCAGATCGAACGTGGTTCACTCTGATCTTGAGGAGCTTCTGTTTTTGCTGATTATAGAAGAATTTGGGCGATATATTCTTGGTGTTGTCGCCTTTGATGTAGCCTTGTTTCATTTGTTCGATACAAGCAGTATTATCCTCATAAATGTTTGTAGGCTCATCTGTGGTAGACTTCAAACCACAATTGCTTCGAACATGCGTAATTATGGATCTAAGCTGTATACATTTACGAACCGCTTCGTGAAGAGCAATAATCTCTGCATGGTTCCAAGAAGTAGTGACTAGGGTCTGTTTTGTAGACCTCCAAGATATCGCGGTTTTACCCATAGTGAATACATAACCAATTTGGGAACGACCTTTGTGTGGGTCAGAGAGGTACCCAGCATCAACAAAACCTTCCAAAACACTAATGTTGTTTTGGGATGGGGATAGGGAAAGCATTCCAACGTTAGTGGCGTCCTGAATATGTGATGGGTCTGAAGCCATCATCTCTCTGTAGGAATAGAACAAACCCATATCAATCATACCCCTTAGGTATTAAAAGATATCTTTAACACCAGTCCAATGACATCATGTTAGCGCAGAGCTTTATCTAGCCAACAAGTTCAAGACAAATGAGATTTCCGGTCTTGTGCATTGAGCTAAGTACAATAATGTGCCTATTGCACTTAAGTAGGGCACTTTGCCTCTAGCACATCTTCGTCATCATCCTTTGGACGGAATTGATCATTCTTTGGATCAAGACTACGGACGACCATTGGGGTGCTGATTGCTTAACTTTGTCAGTGTTGAAACGCCTAAGCATCTTTTGGGTATAGGTTGATTGATGAATCAGGATACCATCTTCATGGTGCTCAAGTTCCAAACCGAGACAAAACTGTGTTCTCTCAAGGTCATTCATCTCAAACTCGGATTTCAAGTGCTCAGCGGTTTCCCTTAACTCTTTAAGGGTGCCAATTATGTCCATGTCATCAACATAAACCGCTACTATAGCGAATCCGAAACTTGTTCTCTTTATGAAAACACATGGGCATAGTTCATTATTAACATATCCCTTCGCAATCAAGTATTCACTTAGACGGTTGTATCACATCCGTCCGGATTGCTTCAATCCATATAGTGAGCGTTTCAACCTTATTGCAAACGCGCTCTGTGGTTTATAGCTACTTGACTTGGGTAACTGAAGTCCATCCTGAACCTTCATGTATATCTTTGTATCTAGATTCTCATATAGATACACAGTAACCACATCCATGAGCTGCATATTCAGTTTTTCAGAAATTATGAAACTGATAAGGTAGCGGAATGTAATGACGTCTATTACAGGAGTATATGTCTCCTCGTAGTCGATTCCAGGGCGTTGTGAGAAGCCTTGCGCCATAAGGCGAGCTTTGCATCTTACAATCTCATTTCTCTCATTACGCTTTCTAACGAATACCTATTTATAGCCAACTGGCTTGGTGTTGGGCGGTACTGGCACGATTGGCCTAAATACCTTTCTTTTTGCTAGAGAATCTAGTTCTGTCTGGATCGCATCTTTCTATTTTGGCCAATCAGCTCTACGTTAGCATTCATCAACGGAGCGTGGTTCGATGTCATTGGTCTCAATAATCTCACGCGCTACAGAATACACGAATACATCATCAATGATGATGGAGTTTCTTTCCCACGTCCTATGTACACTAGTGTAATTCACAGAGATCTCTACATTCTCAGGGGTAGGTTCTAACTTTGAGGGGTCCCCTAACGATGTCTCTTGGACATAACCATAATCCAGAACATTCTCATAGGACGGATTTTGAGTATCGATGATCAAAGGATTTGTTTGTGCCTCATTCGCTCTCTTTCTAAGACGAGTATCCTTCGAACCAATCAGTCTACCACTCTTCCTTGCAGAACTGCGGCCATAAACACCACATCACTGCCAATATGGGCAGTGGCGCCATCTCCTGGTACCTTAGGAGCGGCGTTACGTCCAGTAATTGGGACGTCAATCATTGCAGGCACATTTGCAGAAAGTATATGTGATCTCGTCACTTTGACAATATTAGAAAACGCATCAGGTAGAGTATCTGCTATGCTCTGAAGCTCGATAATTATTCACACTTCAAGTTTGGACTGTGCGGTACGGGGATCAAGATGAGACATAGTGGGAAAAACCACGACAATTTCTGTCGTTCCTGCTGAACATTCGTGTTCTTATCTCCCCTTAACGACGGGAAGACTGTCTTATCAAAGTGACAATCCACAAATCTAGCGGTAAAGAGATCGCTTATCAGGGGTTCCAGGTAGCGGATGATAGTTGGAGCTTCATATCCAACATATATGCCCATTCGTCTCTGTGGACCCATTTTAGTACGATGTAGCGACGCAATAGGCACATAAATAGCACACCCAAAGATGCGTAAGTGCAAGATATCAGGCTCGTACCCAGTCACTAGCTGTAACGCAGAATAAGGTTGGGTGGCAGTGTGTCGTAGATGAATTAGCGTAGTTGCGTGCAGTATTGCATATCCCCAAGCGAAAACAGGGAGATTGGTGCGCATAACCAATGTCCAAGCTATCATTTGTAGGCGCTTAATGACGGCTTCTGTGAGACATTTTGGGTGTGTACATGAGGGACTAGATGCTCAACATCAATCCCTAGTGACATACAATAGTCATCGAACATTTTCGATGTAAACTCCCCAACATTAACGAGTCGAGTCGACTTAATAGGGTGGTCCGGGTAGTGAGCCCATAGATGGATAATGTGGACTAGGAGTTTAGCATATGCAATATTTCTAGTGGACAAAAGCGCGACATATGACCAGCGTGTCGACGCATCAACCAACACCATAAAATATTTGAAAGGTCCGCAAGGTGGTTGAATTGGTCCACATATATCCCCTTGGATTCTCTGCAGGAACGAAATGAGTATTTTTGGATCCTTTGCATAGGACAGTCTCGGTCTTAATTTCCCTAAGGCTAGGAACAAGCTTTGCAAAATGAGCGAGGGGCCTTTGAAGCAACCAATGAGGATTTTGGTTGGGCTTGAGCGTTTGAAGCGCTATTAGAAGCAAAATTGGTGACTACATCACCTACCATGGCGTCATGACCATAGGAAATATCATCCATGGCATTATGACCATGGGAAACGCCAACCATGGCATCATTAGGGAAGACAATGGCGGCTCTAGGCTGACGGTGGACGGCGGCGGCGGTCTCACCTAATCCAGGAATCAATCTTTGATTCTTGCTTCATTTCGCTCAAAAGAATGGATGTCCGTGTGAAGTCTTTAGTATATGGATCATCATATCATGACCAGGATGTCCTAGTTGGTCATGCCAAAGCCAATATGTGTCAGAATCCAGAAGATCTTCTCTTATCACATTATTAGATCCAATAGGGTGAATTATAGTGACATAAAGTCTACTAGATTGACACATCAGCTTCTCTAAAATGCGCTTCCATCCGTAATCATTAGAGGTACTGCAAATGAACTCTTTTTCGTTCTCTGTATGCGTTTCTGCATGGAATCAGTTGGCTATGGTATCTTTAAAGCTCAATAAGGTTCAATTTGCCTTAGGAGCGTAGAGAGCTTCTGCGATAGTAATCAAGGTGCCATTTGGCAAGAGGAATTGAGTCATTCCATGTCCTTGAACCAATCCTAATGGCCCAGCCATCGTAGTCACAGAGGAATATGTAGGCAACATCTCCAAGAATAATTGCCTATGGCGGAGAATGGTGTGCGTAGTCGCACTATCCGCAAGACATTGCAATTCTTCAGAATCCATTCCTAAAAGAAAAGCTCAGAATTAAAATGGAGTCATAATGAAAAGAACTCATTTTATTCATAAGCCAATGAAATTACATCATTGTGTCTTTAACCAAAGAAAATCTAATCCAAGTACTAGTTAAGGCAAAACAATGGTAATCGTTTGACTTCTTTCGGTAACTCCAAAATAAATGTGACCTGATGAGTAGAGAGATGTCGGTGGAACAAGACTCGCTTAAGTACCACTAATCTCAAAACCTTCCTAGACATCACACTTACTTTGGATGAGCCTAGTTGAAGAAAAACTAAACCATTAGCATTTACTACAAAAACTATATGGCAAGTGCCTATTACATTTCTTGGGAAAAAAAAATTAAAAGACTTAAACAAAATCGTCAATCTCTTGATCTTGACCTTTGGAGTCTTCCACTCTCAGATCGAGATCACCATCTTGATCTTCTTGCTCCATGTAATTTGCTTCCTTTGCTTCACGATATATCCCATAAGTGTTTACAACATTCTGGGATGCATTACAAGCTTTTGCCCAATGTCCGGACGCTCCACATCGAAGACAAGCATCTTTATAGTCTGGTTCCCTTGATCAAGGCGCCTTTGGGGTGCGTTTAGGATGGCTATTAACCTTGGTGGCGTCACCACCATAACCAGAGGCTTTGTCTCCCTCTCTCTTCACACGTTGACCTCCACAGTTTCGTGCTCGCGTATCTTAGCGGTTATCTTCCTCTTGAGGATGAGAATATGGACCAGAACGTCCAGAATTATCTCTAGATTTAGGGTTTCACTCCTTGCGCCTTCCCTTAGGGGCACGACTATAATTAGATTCTAGAATAGACTTGGTTCCCACGGGTCTAGAGTTATAGTTCTTCACAAGGATGTTGAGATGCTTTTCAGCTACATTCATAGCTCCAATTAGCTTATGAAACCTTGTGATGCATGATGCATCCTGCATTGACATCAATCCGATAGTTCTTGGCAACCATCATTGTAGAGATGGGAAGATAGAGAGAGTCCTCTCGATCACCATCACATCAGTGATATTCTTTCCACAGAATTCCATCAAAGACTTAATGCGAAGGGCTTCTGAGTTGTAGTTAAGTACAGACTTAAAATCACAGGAGAGGAGATTGTTCCATCTTACTTCTAAATCAGGAAGCAAGGAGTCATGAACGTTGCCAAATCGCTCTTCGAGTTCGACCCACAGCTTTCTAGAGTCCTCCTCATTCAGGTACTCATTTTGGAGCGAGTCATTCATGTGACGTGTCATGAGAATAATGGCTTTTGCCTTGTTTGCTTCCATATATATTAGCTCTATTTGCTTCCAAAGTGGCAGCTTCTCTAGGAGTAGGCACGTTCTAACTAGGCAGAAGAATCGTATCCAGAATTCCTTAAGCCTTAAGATGCTGGCGGACATCACTAACCCACTTGTGATATCCAGAGCCTGTTGTCTCCAGTAGAGCAAAGTCCAACTTGTTTAGGTTACTCATCCTGAAAAACAACAAGAAAAGAGGGTTAGTTTCGGAGCGAAAAAGGCTACCACGAAAACAATAAAAATTTCTGAGCGTAGTAGCTCCCAAGAAATTAGGAATTTATTAGTGTCGTCGCTTCCAAGAAATTCGATTCCAAGAGGTATTGGATTAGATCGAAATAATGATGTGTTTGTGGTTGATGGTATCTTCTCAACAAACTCTAAGTTTGGAGGCCTCAACAAGCTCCAAGCTTGAAGATAGCACGACCCCCACAGTTCTGCTTAGGTCTCCCCTATGAAGAAGAAAGGTTGGAAGTCCACGAGAAAAAGAAGATGAATTGAAAGTACTGAAAGCGGGAACATTTACTAAAAATTACCTTGTTTTGAAGTCGCCGGAAAATTGGCAGGAAAACGGTCGTCGGAGGTGGCCGGAAGAAATAGCTGGTGGCCTGAGGTGAGGGTCGACGAGGAGTCAGTGAGGCTGCGCGGGAGCTGCTTCGTGCTTGCGTGCGCGGAGGCTTCTAGTTGGCGAGGCTAATATGTCGCTGGCGAGGCTAATTGGATGGGCTGGGGCGCGGGGGCTACTGCAAGGGTGCTGCCGGTGGCGAGGCTAACTGACGGCACAGGGGTGCGTGGGGCTGTCGCTGGCGAGGCTAATGCTAGGCACATGGGTGCGTGGGGCTGTCGCTGGCGAGGCGAATGCTAGGCACAAGGGTGCGTGGGGATGTCGGCAGCAAGGCTAACCTGCAGGCACAGGGGTGAGCGACTGGCGAGGCTAGCGGAGGCGAGGGGGGGGGGGGGTAGTGAGGCTAACCGGAAGGGCAAAGGGGCGTGCGCGAAGGCAGGCGAGGCTAGGTGAGCGAGGCTAACCTGAGCGGTTCAGGTTTTCTGACAGCCGCTTTGGGGCTTTTCCTGCTGGTTCTGGGGGATTCGCCGGTAGTTCTGGACTCCTAGGATCGAGGGCTTTGAGGTGTGCAATGGAGGTAACTAGGGTTTGAAGGCTACGATTTTAGGGTTTCAGGGTTAAGGTTCGTGTTGATAACGTGTTTTAGGGAATCGAAATTGTAAGTTATGTCTTTCATTGATAATAGGGGTCTCTTTATATAGAGGATTACAACTAGAGAATAATTAAGAGTCTTACAAGGAAATTGAATCATACATTGAATAAGATAGAACTAGAGAAAATAAAAAAGAAAGTTCTGGAAAAAAAAAAAAAACAGAATTCCAGAACTTCTTGATTTTTAGTGGGATTCTTTTTATTTTTTCTTTAGTTTCACTTTTCAGATTCTATTTAATTTAATTTCTTATATATTTTTTTAAAATTGAAATGACAAACTTATCGTTGCACATGAGGGAGTTTTTTGTCAAAATAGCATTGGGATCAACATTGATTAAATTGACAAACTACAAGGTGAAATTGAACATTTTTAAACCACAAGATTAATTTTGAACATCACCCCATATTACTGGAACCATTTATAATTTTTACTCATAAATAAAAAGAGGGACACCTTTTCCATAGATTTTTCTCATAAAAATGAAAAATTAAAATAGACAAACCTTGCCCAGTACCATTTGGTCTAGTGGCATAAGTCTCCCCTTCGTAAGTAGGGCTGCACACGGATTGGGTTGGATCGGTTTTGACTCTAAACCGTCTCTATACTAAAGTAAGCGGTTTAAGTATTTTGGACAACCGGTCATTAAAAAAAAAAGCTTAACCCTATCCAATTAAAGATGGTTTGGTTCGGTCGGTTAGGCGGTTTTAACCTATATTATATTAACATGCTATTTATGAAAAAAAATTCTAGTAAAATTCAATCTAAATAATAAAAATTATATTTAATAAGCATAATCTAAATTTAAAATACAATAATCAAATCCAAAACTAATATTCAAAAACCAAAATCTAGAATAGATTCAAAGTGATTGAATTATTTGATGGCTTAGCTATAAATACTAGCTTAATTAATATGGTAGTATTAAAGGTTAGAGAATGAGAAATTGAGATATGTGATATGAGATGATCAAATTAATCGTAGCAATTATATATTAGACTTCTAGGCCTTTGGGCATTGCATTCGATATGATAGTATATCATTTGAGAATAAAGTTATAATTGGATATTTAGAATTAACTTACTTAGAACAACTGGACAAATGAATATATATATATATATATAACACTTTTTCTTATTATATTTCAAACATACCGATCGGTTCGGCTTCCGCGGTTTAAGCAAAAGAGAAACCAAACCAACCCAATTCATAAATGGTTTGGTTCGGTATTGAACCGGCTTTCAATTTTTAAAGTTAAAAAACCTTAATTTACCGGTCGGTTTTGACCGGTTTGTACCGTGTTTTGCACACCCTTATTCGTAAGTGAGAGTTCGTGAGTTTGAATCACGATACACTAGTTATTGTATATGAGTTGTTGATGTGATAAAAAAGAAGAAAAAAAAAACAGACATTTTCCAACAAATTATTTCTCAGTTTAAACTTCTTTGTAAAAAAAAAAAAAAAAAAAAAAATTCTTGTAAAGTAAGATAAAAAGACACACAGTTTGCGATGAATACGCTGTACGCCACAAGCCTCTCATAGAAATATAAAAAAATAAAATGGATACACATTTACCAATAAATTAGCAAAATCCTCTTATCTCTCCACTATAAAGCGAACCTTCATCAAATTTTAAACTACATTTTTTTTTTTAGGGGAAAGACGACCAAATTATATTACTCAATCAAAGAGTACAATGAGAAGCCACAAAACTTCTAATATCAGGAGGGACAAACCCACTCCATGAAAGATTAACAGAAGAATGTAAAGCTAATTTAGCTAAATTATGGGCAGCCATATTAGCTTCACGATACACATGTCTCAAGGAAGAACCAACTAACATCCCAAGAGAAAAGTTGATGTCCTCAATAATACGAGCCAAGGATGAAGTCTCCTCCCCCTCAGCCTCAATAGCAGAAACTAAACTCTGACAATCTGACTCGAATATAATAGGAGAAAGATGTAACAGTACTGCCAGGGAACAAGCAGCCCTACAAGCCATGGCCTCAACCATATCTGGAGAGGCAACAGAGTTGACCTTAATACAAACTCCACCAACAATATCACCCATGGCATCTCGAAGAACCATTCCTAATCCACCAGATTTGGAGGAGAAATCAAAGGCTCCATCACAGTTGGCCTTAAGCCAGCTGGAAGGAGGCGGTGACCAAACTGCCCTACCCCTCAATGCAGTACGAGGTGTAGCCAAAGTAGATTGAAACAACATATCAAATGATCTAATCTAAAACTGTAAGTGAGACAACGAAACAAACTTATTTGACCACACTCTCAGATTACGCTCTTTCCAAACAAACATCCAGCTATAAGCAATAGAGCCACATTCTTTTTAGATAGAATATCAAAACAAGAGGCCAACCAAGTAATGATTGACGTACCTTCATTACAATCAATCTGAAGCACCCCATGCAGCTCAGGAAAAAGAAAGAGCAAGTCCTGAACGAACTGGCAATCCCTTGTGATGTGATTAATAGACTCATCATGATCATTACAAAACCAACAACCATCCTGAACAGAGACCCTTTTAGTACGCAATAAAGCAGTTGTGGGAAGGATAGAAGAACACACTTTCCACCAATGAACTTTAACCTTGCCCGGTATTTGAGCAAACCAAATCCGTTTCCAGAAAGAAGAGAGATTCTCCGAACTAGTAGCAACTTCTCCATAGTTATGAAGCTCCTCAAAAGCTAACACATAAGCACTCTTGGTAGAAAATCTACCTTTCTTATCATAATACCAGATAAGACGATCAGGGACATCCCTCTGACTAAGAGGTATAGATAAAATCAAATCAACATCATCAGCCACAAAATATTGATTAATAAGATCCAGGTTCCAATAAAAACCTGGGAGTAACAAATCATAAACTCGCTCCGGCCCATCCCCATGCCGGATAATAGGTAGAAAAGAAGAAGGCCTTGGAATCCATGGAGAACACCCCTACTGAGTGTTTGTTTAGCTGCATGGATACCCCTCCAACATGCAGAGGGAGATGAAGAAAGCCCACTAGACCAGAAATTTCCATCTAGGAAGTACTTAGCCTGATACAATCGAGCCAAAAGAGAATCCGGATTACGCACTATTCTCCAACCCTGCTTAGCCAAGAGAGCCAAATTATGTGCATATAAGTCGTGAAAACCCATGCCACTAACCTCCTTGGGTTGACATAGTCGGTCCCAAGATAGCCAATGAATCTTACGGTTTTCACCATTACTGCCCCACCAAAACTTGGCACATTTCTGATGCAATGAATCATAGAAATTCTTAGGTAATAAGAAGCATCTCATAGTATAAGAAGGAAGAGCCTGAGCCACTACCCGTACAAGAAGGTCCTTCCCTGCACGACTGAGTAACTTGCCTTGCCAACCCTCAAGTTTCTTATTTAAACTTTCCTGTAAATAAGCAAAGGTTTCAGTCTTGTTCCACCCCAGATAAGTAGGTAAGCCCAAATATTTTTCATGTTTATCCACTATAGCCACACCCAGTGAGTCTGCAATCTGTTGCTATAAAGAAGTGCACACTTTTTTACTAAAAACAATATTGCTCTTAGAAAAATTTACCTTCTGACATGATGCTAACTCATAATCCAGCAAGACTTCCTGGATCTGAGAACTCTCCTCCAAATTAGCCTTACCAAACAGAAGGCTATCATCTACAAACAAAAGGTGGTGGATAGTAGGAGCCTCGACGCAAATCTGAACTCCCTGAAGCTGTCCTTGAGAAACCTTATGCTCTAATAGAGCTGAAAAGACCTCAGTATCGAGCAGGAAAAGATATGGTGATAAGTAAGAAGCAAAAGAAGTAAATACAAACAAGTAAATCTCTACTAATATGAATGGAGGCCCTTTTTAAAGAATTCACTAAATTTTGAAGTGTCCATAATACCATTACAGAATATAATAATCAAACTAAGCCAATAAAATATAAATAAATAAAAGTGTAAAATTGAAAAAGTAATCAACCACCACAATTCTATGCCCCCTCAAGATATCACCCGTAAGAATTAAGAAAATGGTTACTTGTAGAAAAATAAAACAAAAAGGAAATATTCCCCTACCTCGAAGACTACAGAGCCCAGAACTAACTTGATATGCCAAGCCCAAAGCCGTTAGAAGCTCAAAGAAAAGGTCCATGCAGCCCATAAACTTTCTCACTCTGGGCACCACATAGTCGCACGAGCGTGCAAGTTCGAGCTGTAGTCTCTTTCTCTCTCTTTTACCAACTTTTGAGTTGTACCGACCAACCGCTACCTCCGGTGTGTGCATAGGATTAGAGAGGTCCCTGTCCTGAACTCACTTTTCTTTTGCTTACTCAACCCTCAAACCCATCACAGAGTCACGCAGATCCTTTTCTCTCAACCAACTCCACCTTTTCCGATTAATTTCCCAGTTCCTTTTCTTTTATGATTTTCAGACATTATATTTGGTAGAGAATGAAAAAAAGATCAAAACGCGGTGTGGAAAAAGATGGGTATATAAGGCAGATAGATTGGGAGCTCAGACCCGGTGGCATGCTTGTCCAAAAACGAGACACTGGGGATGCCTCTTCTGGACCTATGATCAAGATCAAGGTTTCTCATGATTCTTATTACCACGATGTCACTGTACATTGTCGATCAACTTTTGGTAATCATCTCATTCATTACTTTCTGGCTTTTTCGGTTTTTTATTCAAAGTTGTAGGCATTTCCTGAATTTTGGGATCAATTAATCCCTGTATTCAAATTGGGTTCTTTTTGTTTCATTGATGGAAAATCTGATGCCAATATGGTTGCTTTTATCGTTTAAATGTCTGAACGTTTCTTGGTACGAGAATTGCTGTACTTGATGATAAAGTGATAAAAGGTAAAACTGAAGTTCTTTTATCAAGAATCTGTATGCATGCATCATGCATAACTAGTTTTGAAAAATATGTATATACATTCCACTGTAGGAATTGGGTTATTTAAAGTTTGGTTCTTGAATTTTGCTAATCATGGTTTTTTTTTTTTTTGCTTTTTTTCTTTTAAAAACATGTATCATTTCTGAATTCTGATACACATTTTACTTCTAATTTTGGCCTTTTGCTTTACCATTTTTGTGTTGGACTTGGCATTTTGGATGTTATGTAATTGGATAGACTATGATACTTGTAGTTTAGCATTAAGCATTCCGGTACTTATATTCAATTTTGGTTAAATGAAAGGCGATCTGAAGAGAATTCTTGCAAATGAGACTGGATTAGAGCCAAAGGCGCAAAGGTTGTTGTATAGAGGAAAAGAGAAGGATGATGTTGAATGTTTGCACATCGCAGGTGTAAAAGATATGTCTAAGATTATGTTATTGGAAGACCCAGCTAGCAAAGAGAAGAAGCTTGAAGAAATGAACAAAAATCAAGGTATACTGAAAGCCTATGAAGAGGTTGCCAAAGTTAGAGCACAAGTTGACAAGCTCTCTCAAAAGGTTGCAATCTGCTGTTTGACTAAGTTCGTTTTGTGTATGGCATCCTATAAGCTAATTAATTTGTCAATAACTTTAGATTGAGAATATGGAGACAACACTATGCAATGGTACCAAGGTCGCAGATACGGAGATTGTGGTCTTAACAGAGTTGCTCATGGTGGAGTTGCTCAAATTGGATTCCATTGAGGCAGATGGAGAAGCAAAAGTACAGAGGCGGGTAGAGGTTGGTGATCATTTATTCTTTGAAAATATTAGCATCATGTTATTAATAGATTCCAAGTGTATGAAATTAGCAATATAGTTAGCTCATGACACAGGTGGTCTAGAACTGGAAAATTGGAGTATACTTCAGATATATCTTGAAGATTGTCTGCATAAGCCTTAGAAGTTAGAAGTGACTAGTTGAGATTTCATTTCAAAAGTTACTACGATTTTATATAGATTAATGGAGAATCACAATGTATATTTTTGTGATAGGTTCGTCGTGTACAAAGTTTCGTTGATACACTCGACAACCTAAAAGCAAGAAACTCTAATCCATTCAGCAAGAGTAGCAACTCTGTCTCAGTGACTACAAATTGGGAGAGTTTTGAATTGGGGGTTGGAAGCCTGCATGCCCCAACCCCATTGAAATCTTCTACCAAGATAACTCAAGATTGGGAATTGTTTGACTAAAGCTCAAGTTAAGCTGGTTTTGTATAAAGTTGGAAGGACATATATATACATCACGACTATGTATTGTTATAGGACCCAAACTTGTCAACTAATATTGATTGTTGATAGAGCTGGTTTGGTAGCAACTGAGGGAATGGCCTATCCTTGAACAATATATGTACCTGTATATATATTATATGGTTTTACTCTCTATTGCATAGCTGATAGCTTTAATGCCTCTCCATTATTTCTTGAGTGCAAGGCTGAATTTTCTTTGCTTGCTTGTGTTGTGCTTTTGGTCACTTTCAAATGTACACGATTCTTGCTATCAATGTATTCCAACTTAATTATTCTCCACCCTTCTTCACCGGGTATAACCCGAAAGCCTTTATCGGGTTTTCATACTTTTATAAGATAATTTATATAGTTTGAGAGTTGTAAAACACATCATAAGCAGTTAATATAAAAGCATACATTGAGAGAGCAAGATGATTGTATGAAAATACCAAAACTGTATTAAATTAGTTAATTACATCCATGAAGGCCTTATATGGAGTTTTGTTCCACCATGGTGTTGAAGAAGTTATGGTGAGCGGAAGTTTTTACTATTTTGAGAAATTGCTATAAATAGAAACTTTCCGAAAAAAATCTTCACAATTTCTCATTTCGGAAACTTTCCCGAAATATCAGAAAGTTCTCTCCATTGTCTCTCTTCCTCGGAAACCCTTTGACCCGACCGGAAACAATTGACCCGAACCGGACCCATTTTGCTTTTCCGGCATCTTCCAGCCTCGCCACCGGCACCATTGGATTCGTCTCGACTTCCTCTACCCATCTGTGGCAGTTTCTCCTATTAATTCTCGCCACAGACGACGGATCGAAGCACGACAGAACGACGGAACCCGACCTGGTTCTATCTCCGTTCTCTGGTGGCGACAAGGCTTGAAACCACTTTTGAGTTTTGTAGCCCTCTTCTCCAGCAAAGGTTCTCGTGTGGTGGCTCAGCCCGATTCTCACCATAGACGGCAAAATCGATGGTTGAAAGTTGACGGCCGAAAGCTTTCGAGCTTGATCCCAGCCGATCTAGGCCGAATCAGCCTTAGTGTCAGGTATGAAAATTGCTCCCCTTGATGTGATCTACGACGGAACCCGACCTGGTTCTATCTCCGTTCTCTGGTGGCGACAAGGCTTGAAACCACTTGAGTTTTGTAGCCCTCTTCTCCAGCAAAGGTTCTCGTGTGGTGGCTCAGCCCGATTCTCACCGTAGACGGCAGAATCGATGGTTGAAAGTTGACGGCTGAAAGCTTTCGAGCTTGATCCCAGCCGATCTAGGCCGAATCAGCCTTAGTGTCAGGTATGAAAATTGCTCCCCTTGATGTGATCTACAAGTTGGTTGGAGTGGATTTTGCATTATGTGAAGTTGGTTGGCGGCGCGTCCGGCCTCCCCAGGAGCTGATCTTGCTATGTTATCTTGTGTTCATCGATATGAACATGTGGATATATGTTGTGTTACCATTTCTCGATCGTTTGGACGAGTTGGATTATTTTCGGTTTCGGTTCATAGGATGTTCAATCCGTGAGGATCCAACCATTGGATCGTCCTTTTATTTGGGCGATTTGATCCTAAAAGTGTTCCGGAGACTTGGGTGGTTTCTGATGAAGTTTCATCTTGATTGGCGTAGTCTTCGGGTTATAGTTCACGTGTTTGAACTTAAATGCCTTTGTACTTTTGATAGGACCATAAAATTCGACAAATATAATGTGCAATCCTCTACATTTTTCTTAGCTATTTCCTTTAAAAAGTTTATTTTAACTCTGTTTTCTTTTTAAGTAGTTTGTGAAGCAATTAAAGAGAAAGAGGAGCCTAAATGGAGCAATGAAGCCATGAACCATGAAGTACTGATGCAGAGGACTAATTTTTATCACTCCTTTGGTCGGAAATTACAAGAAAAGTTCACAGAAATCGTTGTGCAAAACAGTTGTTGCAAAGCAAAAAACTGCAATTTCATAATCAGCTTTTTGGGAACAATTTTGGAGAGCATTTCTTGCATTCTTCCAAGCGCACTTTTGAAGAAAATGCCAGCATTCCTTCAAGATATGATGTTGTACTACAACTAGAGACAAATAACTTGTCAGAATCATCAACGAGATAGTAGGAAACGAGGTGCAAATTAGGCTTCTTGGGAGATCTTTTTCACGACTTAATTGAAGTTTTTCTAGAAAATAATTGATCATTCTAGAAGACATGATGCCATAGAGCATAGAGAAGTCGAGAACCATCCATAAACATGGCAATAGCAAGGCAAACCTGTAAGTATATTGGACTATCCCTATTCAACACATGACTTTCCCAAAGCCACAAGGAAATCAGAAAATGCAAAGCACTAGGAGAGTATCTCTCCTACATGTTCGGAGTCTTAAAGAGAATGGAAGAAATCTGCAAGATTGGATCATCAAGAGAAAATCAAGGAGAATCACTATCACTGATCTTGAATTAATGGTAGGATTCACTTCATATCATTTTTCATAAATCAAATTGATTTGTCTATTGAATAAATGGATCTGATATGCTTATCCTCTTCAAAAGGTTTTTGGCATGCATATCAAGTAGAGATCGGATTTACACAAAAATAGGAAGAATTGAATTCAGTTTTAAAACCTTACTTACATATCTTATTCCGTGGTGCAAAAAGATTTTTTGTTTGAGGGGGAGTCTTCATCTCTTATAAAAGGTTTTTGAACTGAAGTTAAGATGTAGAGTTTTTGATGCAAAAACTTGTTCTCTCTTGAACTACCTTTTTGTTCAAATCAGTTTCTGAAAACTCTCACTATTTGTTTCATGTTTTCTCTTGCATAATCTGTCATGCTCATAAATCATTCTCAAGATCAGTGATACGTTTGAGTGCAAGGAAGGATTGAAGATAGATTGCCTAAAATGTTGTGTTGATCTAGTTAGGAGTTAGAACAATTATAAATCAAGTTAGCATTTGTTGCTAAGTGAAAGTGTTTGTTATGAACAACACTACTTGTATATTGTAAACTCAATTGATTCATATTGGATTGATCTTTCGTGTTGGCTACGTTAAAAGCCACGCAGTGAAGTTTCCTCAGTGGAGAGGTTTACACTGCGTCAGCAATTTTCTGTGTCCTTCTTGATATAGTGATTTCATTGTTAAGCAGTTCTATTGATTATAGTACAATACTGTTCTATTTGGTACTTTCATTTGGCATCAGAGCAGGTTCTAGAAATTTCTAGTAGATCGCAGGGACGATGGAACAATATCGAGATAGGGCTGCTGGTGGATCTGTTAATAGTCCTCCATGGTTTGATGGAGGATGTGAAAAGTACACTCAAGGGAAGATATACATGAAATCATACTTGTATGCGCAAGATGAACATGTATGGAACATTGTGGAAAATGGCTGGAAGACGCCTATAATTCCAGCTAAAGGTGAAGGATCATCAGTCTCTATTCCTAAGCCACGGAAGGACTGGACTGATGTGGAGGTACGTGATCTTCAAGCTGATTTCAAAGCAAAAAATAGCATTTTCACTGCTCTCTCTGAACGTGAAAAGCTAAGGATCAGTCACTGCGACACTGCAAAACAAGCTTGGGATTTGCTACATACTACATATGAAGGAAACAAAAAGGTACGTGCACAAAAGCTACAAGGTCTAATTTATGAATTTGAAACTATGACCATGGGAGATGATGAAACTGTGGATGACTTCCATGGTAGAATTCTAAAAATTATAGGTCAATGTCGTAGTCTAGGTGCCCCTTTTGATGAAGATAAGGTTGTTAAGAAAATTCTTAGAGCCTTACCCGAAAAATTTCACTCTAAAGTCACTAGTATTGAGGATTCTTTTGACATTGATGAATACCCCTTGGATGAACTCATTGGAAATCCAAAAACTTATGAACTACGGATAAAACCTGAAAAGAAATCCAAAGGTGTGGCCTTCAAGGCTGTGAAAGAGACAGAAGAGGAAGATAAATCACTTGATCTTGCTCTTCTGACTAAAGAGTTCAAAAAGTTCCTTAGAAATAAGTCCTCTTCTCAAAATTTCAATGCTCCCAAGAAAATTTTTGTTAACAATGATAACAACGTTAAAGGGAATTTTAGAGCAAATAAACCTGGAAAAATAAAATGCTATGAATGTGGTGGCTACGGCCATATTTCTACTGATTGTGGTAATAGGAAGCATGGAAATAGCAACAACAAATCCCTTCTCTCGACATGGAGTGATGATGAACATCAAGAGGTCGAAAATGTAGCATTTGTGTCATCTCTTTCACTTGAATCTGAAAGTAATGAAGGATCCTCAGATGACGAGACTACTGTCCGCTGCAAACAACTCTATAAAGCATCAAAAGCCACATTACTCAAAAATGCAGATTTGGAAGATGAAATTGCGATGCTAAAGGCTAAGAATGAGAAGTTGGAGCTTATGTGGAGGACTTCTCAAAACACTTTGCAACAAGAAAGAAACAAGCTCAAAGACGAGCTACATAACTCACAAAGTGACGAAAGTCCTCAGACTTGGAAGATAGAATGTGCTGAAATGAAAAACAAAATCAAGATTCTTGAACTTGAGGTAAAAGGACAACATGCTTTAAACTTAAACCTGCTAACTGAAAATGAATCATTGCAGGAAGAACTGAAGTCCACTCAAGAGAAGTTCACAAAGTTTGAGATAAGTTCTAGAACTGCATCAAGGTTATTCAGCTCAAGAAAAGCCCACCATGATACTTTCGGACTTGGATATTCTGGAGAAAGCTCCAAAGGTACACGCTTTGTAAGAGAATCTAATCCAGGAGTGGAGTGATCCAATCACCAGGGTCATCAAGGACACTATCACAAAAGTTGACAAGGAACCAAAACCTTCTCAGAATGTCACTCAGGTAAGGATAAATCAGAGGATTCCAACTTATCATAACAGGTACTCAACCTTTGAGTCTTTTATTCCTACATGTCATCACTGTGGTAAACTGGGACATATTAGACCTAGATGTAATGAGAGACTTAAATCAATCCCTTCCTGTGAAGAAGATGTGTCTTTAAAATCTTTGCATTGTGAACTTAAAGAGCAGAAAGAGCTTATCAATAAATTGGCTGATTTGATCACTAAGGCAAACATGCAAACTAGAAATAAACCTGTCTGGATTAGAAAGAATTTGAATAATCATCATTCTAATCGCACTGATCCTACTGACTCTATTAATGATATCTGTCTCATGGCAAATGTAAGTACAGATAATCCTCCAACACATATTGAGGCAACCTGCCTGGTAGCACGTACTCACTGCTTTGGCAGATAAGCGAAAGGATTTCTGGTATGTGGACAGTGGTTGCTCTAGACACATGACTGGGGATAAAGCTTGGTTCACCTCGTTTGAAGATGAAAGCATTACTGGTTCAGTTACCTTTGGTGATGGAAGGAAAGCCAAAATTCTTGCACGAGGAACAGTCAATACTCCTGGAATTCCTAATCTCAAAAATGTTTTGTATGTTGAAGGTTTAACTGCCAATCTCATAAGTGTCAGTCACTTGGCTGATGATTATGAGGATGTTTGGTTCAATAAGCAAAGATGTGTGGTCCTTGATAAAAATGGTGAAAACATTATGGGAGGTAAGAGATCATTAGATAATTGTTATCACATTCAAGCTAATGAACCTCTAAATGTACATGCTTGCTTGTCTGTGAGATCTGCTGAAGAGACCTTCGAAATATGGCACAGAAGATTGGGACATGTGAACTATCAGGATCTACTCAAATTATCCACCAACCAGTGTGTCAGAGGTCTACCAGCACTAAGTGGTAAGACTGACAAGATATGTGGAGGATGCAAAACTGGAAAGCAAACCAAATCTCCTCATAAAACAATAAACTCTGCTACTACCACAAGAGTGTTGGAACTGCTGCATATGGACCTTATGGGACCAGCTCAAACAGAGAGCATTGGAGGTAAGAAATACATGCTTGTGATAGTTGATGACTTCTCCAGGTACACTTGGGTTAATTTCCTAAAAGATAAAGCTGAAACTTTTGAATCATTTAAGGGTTTAAACCAGAGAATGATAATTGAAAAACAGTCCACAAATATGTGTCTGGTAAGAGTAAGGTCTGATAATGGATCTGAATTTAAAAATGCTTCTTTTGCTAACTACTTCCACGAGTTAGGTGTTTCCCATGAATTTTCAGCCCCTATCACTCCACAGCAAAATGGTATAGTTGAGCACAAAAATAGAGTGTTGTTAGACATGGCAAGAGTAATGCTGCATTCTGCTGGTCTAAGCTCAAATTTCTGGGCTGAGGCAATTAGTACTGCTTGCTACACCATCAACAGAGTCTTTCTGAGACCTGGAACTGACCAAACAGCTTATGAGCCGTGGAAAGGTAAAAAAACCAAACATCAGCCACCTTCGTGTGTTTGGAAGCCTTTGCTATATATTGAGAGATCGAGAGCAACTCGGAAAATTTGATGCACGAAGTGATGATGGTATCTTCCTTGGATATTCTATTAATAGTCGGGCATATAGAGTTTATAAAAAACGAACTAGGATTGTTATGGAATCTATTAACGTGTCTATTGATGATTACAACATTAGACAGGAGGAAACTTTTTTCAGATACATCATCTCCTCTCAGCTCTGAATTAGAACACACATCAGCTACTAATGAACAGGAAGAGAATGCTGACAACATCTTCGAGCCAGCTCCTCAAATGAAAAGAGGGTTCAAGCAAGTCCAAAAAGATCACTCTCGTCAAGATATTATTGGACAAATCTCAGATGGTCTCAAAACAAGAAGCCAAGCTGCTCCACAGGTAAGTGTAAATGAGGTAAGTCAAGGTAATGCCTTACTTTGTTTTATCACAGCAAATCAAATCTCGATGAATATCATATCTCAGTGTGGGTTTGTTTCTCTAATTGAACCAAAGAATATCAAGGAAGCCCTACTAGATGATGACTGAATTAGTGCTATGCAAGAAGAATTAAATCAATTCACTAGGAATGATGTGTGGTACTTGGTACCAAGACCTAGAAACTGTAATGTAATAGGCACTAAATGGATCTTCATAAATAAAAGTGATGAAAAAGGAAATATAATCCGAAACAAAGCTAGGACAGTGGCACAGGGTTATTCACAGGTTGAAGGTCTTGATTTTGATGAAACCTTTGCCCCAGTTGCAAGATTAGAATCAGTGAGATTACTTTTGTCTGTAGCTTGTCACCTCAGGTTCAAACTATTTCAAATGGATGTCAAAACTGCCTTTCTGAATGGGGTGTTGCAGGAAGAAGTCTATGTGGAACAACCTCAAGGTTTCAAAGATCCACACAATCTGAATCATGTTTATAGACTCAAGAAAGCCTTGTATGGATTAAAGCAGGCTCCACGAGCCTGATATGAAAGACTTTCCACTCATCTGGTGGGAAAAGGGTACACAAGAGGGTCAATTGATAAAACATTATTTGTAAAACAAGTGAAAAATGATCTTATCATAGCTCAGGTGTATGTTGATGACATTGTCTTTGGCTCTACATCTAAATATCTTGTCACTGAATTTCAATCTGTCATGGAAAGTGAATTTGAAATTAGCATGTGTGGTGAGCTAACCTTTTTCCTTGGACTGCAAGTAAAGCAACTTGATGCAGGTATTTTTCTCTCTCAAACCAAATATGCTGAGAATCTCATCAAGAAATTTGGCCTTGAATCCAAGAAAGTGGTTAACAATCCCATGAGCACCACTACTAAGCTGAGCGAAGATCTGAATGGCAAATCAATCGATTCCACTCTCTATAGAAGCATGATTGGAAGTTTGTTGTATCTCACTGCTAGTCAACCTGATATTTCATACAGTGTGGGAGTTTGTGCTCGCTTTCAAGCAAATCCCAAAGAATTTCATCTGGAAGCTGTCAAGAGAATCATTCGCTATGTGTCAGGTACAGTTAACTGTGGCATTTTCTATACTTTCGACACTAACGTGGAAATTGCAGGATATTCTGACGCTGACTGGGCAGGAAACTTAAAGGATAGAAAAAGCACTTCAGGGGGATGTTTCTTCATTGGCAACAATCTGGTTGCCTGGCATAGCAAGAAATAAAACTGCATCTCTCTATCTACTGCAGAAGCTGAGTATGTTGCAGCTGGGAGTTGCTGCACGCAAATGCTTTGGATGAAGCAAATGCTTCATGATTATGGCATCTCTCAAGGTAAGTTGTCTATTTTCTGTGACAATACTAGTGCCATCAACATCACAAAGAATCTTGTTCAACACTCTCGAACAAAGCACATTGACCTTCGATATCACTTTATTAGGGATTTTGTTGAATAAAATATACTTGAGTTAAGCTTTGTGCCCACTGAGAGTCAACTTGCTGATCTGTTTACTAAGCCTCTTGACACTGCTAGGTTTGAGATGTTGAGAAATGCACTAGGGATCTGTTCTAAGCATTGCAGCACACGAATGTCTGTCCACTGTTGATTGAGAAAATTGTGATCTTAGTATACTTGGACCACTGTCACTAGTGAAATGCACATATATTCAGTTATGTATCCATTATTGCCATGCCTTATTCTGGACAAAAATTGTGTACTCATATTTGGTATCTTAATCAGTTGAATCATTTATGCACACTCACTTATAGCTTACGTGGTGGCATGTTCCATGTTTACTGTCAAGAGAGCATCAGTGAAGTCGGAGAACTAACTACCTTGCTCAGTTGAATCATTTATGCACACTCACTTATAGCTTACGTGGTGGCATGTTCCATGTTTACTGTCAAGAGAGCATCAGGAAACGATTATGTGATATAATTGCAGATTATGGGAATATATTTGTCTCTTCGTTTCCTTCTTTGATTGCCATCCGGTTGCACTTAATTTCCATAATGATTAAGCCTAAGTTGAGGGGGAGACGTTATTTGCATGCGTATATCTCGGAATAATAACTTGTCATAACTCCTCTCCCCCTTTGAGACGTTATCCCAACCGGTGTGTTCTTTGGTTTTCTCTAACCCTACTAGTTCCATATATATAGCCTCTCCTGTCTCTCTCAGATTTTACTCTTGTTTGTCTCAGTGTGCAGGTTCGTTCAAAAACTGTTTCTCTCACCATAGTTCGCACAAAGATCGATCACTACTCGACTTGGTGGACACCGGTGCCTTCCTCCTCCAGAGGAGGGCCGTCAGGCCGCTGCCAGAGCCGGCATCCTTCATCCCGGCATGCACCGTGAACGCAGCCGGAGTCCTCCTCTTCGCCCCTCTCCTTCTGGTGCACCTTCTGCTGTTCCTCCTCCTCCTGTTTCTCTGGATAGCCTTCGCGACACCATCTTGGTGGCTGACTGGCGGATTGCATGTCTCACTACCGATATGGACGACATGCACTCTCTTCTGGTTCGTACTCATCATGCCCTGACCAACCTCACCAAGGAGATCCGGAACATGCAGCGCCACCCTCCCAGGTTTGACGCTTCCGGCCCATCCATCGCAGTCCCGAAGGAAGTTGCACAGCAGGCGAGCTCGGATTCAATGGACAGCTAGGAGTTTGGGGACACTATAACCAAGCTTATGGAGGAGTTCGTTGGGCCTTCCCATTCAAAGGGGGAGAAGTAAACAACTTTTTAATTTTTGTTGTTATTTATGTTTCTGCATTTTAATTTCTGTTGAACAATATTTATTTTTGCTTTTTGGGTTGTAAGTGCATAAGCACAAACTATTTGGGATGCTTATTTTTACTATATTATGTAAGATCTATTTTGGCAACTTGGATCTTGAAAAGGATGGAAACTGATTCCTGATCCAAGAAGCAAATCTTTGTTTTCTGTAAAAACTAACATGCAGGAGTTCAAATCATGAAAAAGTCATGTGTTGAATGGGAATGCCCAAAGGGGGAGATTGTAAGTATATTGGACTATCCCTATTCAACACATGACTTTCCCAAAGCCATAAGGAAATCAGAAAATGCAAAGCACTAGGAGAGTATCTCTCCTACATGTTCGGAGTCTTAAAGAGAATGGAAGAAATCTGCAAGATTGGATCATCAAGAGAAAATCAAGGAGAATCACTATCACTGATCTTGAATTAATGGTAGGATTCACTTCATATCATTTTGCATAAATCAAATTGATTTGTCTATTGAATAAATGGATCTGATATGCTTATCCTCATCAAAAGGTTTTTGGCATGCATATCAAGTAGAGATCGGATTTACACAAAAATAGGAAGAATTGAATTCAGTTTTAAAACCTTACTTACATATCTTATTCCGTGGTGCAAAAAGATTTTTTGTTTGAGGGGGAGTCTTCATCTCTTATAAAAGGTTTTTGAACTGAAGTTAAGATGTAGAGTTTTTGATGCAAAAACTTGTTCTCTCTTGAACTACCTTTTTGTTCAAATCAGTTTCTGAAAACTCTCACTATTTGTTTCATGTTTTCTCTTGCATAATCTGTCATGCTCATAAATCATTCTCAAGATCAGTGATACGTTTGAGTGCAAGGAAGGATTGAAGATAGATTGCCTAAAATGTTGTGTTGATCTAGTTAGGAGTTCGAACAATTATAAATCAAGTTAGCATTTGTTGCTAAGTGAAAGTGTTTGTTATGAGCAACACTACTTGTATATTGTAAACTCAATTGATTCATATTGGATTGATCTTTCGTGTTGGCTACGTTAAAAGCCACGCAGTGAAGTTTCCTCAGTGGAGAGGTTTACACTGCGTCAGCAAATTTTCTGTGTCCTTCTTGATATAGTGATTTCATTGTTAAGCAGTTCTATTGATTATAGTACAATATTGTTCTATTTGGTACTTTCAAAACCTAGTTCAAGAAGGAAGCTTTAGAGACAAAAAACGAATCCTAGTCAAAACAGGGCAACAAGGCAGATTGCCAAGAATCTTCTTTGGACGGATTTCTTGTGCCTTTTTGGAAGGTCTATGATGCTAAAATTATCAAGGAGCGTCCTAGAAGAATTCCACAAGATTATGGCAAGATACAAAGGTTTGAAAGTAATTAAATTGCATGTGCACCAATCAAAGGAAACCTCAAGCAACTGAGGAAGGTTTGCAAAGCAAAATTGGAGAAGGAAACTAGGGCTGTGTATCTCCTATATAAAGAGCCTCTGCAATATGTTCAAGACCACTACACCCTTCACCTTCTCTTCTTTGACTCTTTCTTATTCCTCCGCCACCATATGTTTTTTTCTTCTTCTATTTTTATGTTTTATGCTGTGATTTTTAAGAAAATGTATCGCTAATTTACTTTTGTTAGGGGCGAGGATTGAAGTCCTAAGATATGTTTTTGACAATATTTTGATTCTTAGTTTCGAAACTACTTTGTTGTGAAATTGTTTATTTGGTTTTGGTTTATGGATATCTCTTACTTGTTTATATTTATGAACGCGTGCATAGAACATTAATGTTTCATTGTGACAACCTGAAATTCGTCGCAAAAGCTGGGCAAATATGAGGAAATTTCAGTTGTCGCACACGCTCTCGTCGGCAACAACCAATTTGTCGCATAAAGTAGGTATTTGTGAGAAATTGACAATTGTCGCCTATATAACACTATGGGGCACCAATTCCTGGTAAAATGTCAATTAGACAACGATTTCTATTAATTATCGGTTAATGTTTATGTGACAACTTTAACTTCCACACAAAAGATGAATTAGGCGACGAATTTTGCGGGTTATTGGTTAATGTTTATGTGACAAGTAGATTTCGTCACTAAAGACTGATTTAGCAATAATTTATGTGAGTTGTCAGTTAATGTTTATGTGACAACCTTAACTTCCTCGTTGAAAAACAATTGGGCGACAACTTTTACGGGTTGTCACTTAATGCTTATGTGGCAATTAGAACTTTCTCGCCAAAGACCAATTAAGCGACGACTTCTGTGAGTTGTTGGTTAATCTCCATGTGATAACTTTAATTTTCTCCCAAAAAAATAATTGTGCGACGACTTCTATGGGTTGTCGCTTAATGATTATGTGACAACTTGAACTTCCTCGCTAAAAATCAATTGAGCGACGATTTCTACCAATTGTCAGTTAATGTTTATGTGACAACTTGAATTTCCTCGCCGAAAATCAATTAGGCAATGACTTCTTTGAGTGGTAGGTTAATGTTTATGTGACAACTTTAATTTCCTCACAAAGACCAAATAGGCAACAACTTTTACAGGTTGTTGGTTAATGTTTAAGTGACAACTGAAACTTCCTCGCTGAAGAGTGATAAGACAACGACTTTTGTGAGTTGTCGGTTAATGTTTATGTGACGACTTTAACTTCATTGGAAAAGATTAATTAGGCGATGACTTATGCCGGTTGTCGCTAAATGTTTATGAGACAACTAGATTTTTGTCGCTGACAACCAATTAAGAGACGACATTTGTGAGTTGTCGGTAAATGTTTATCTTACAACTTTAACTTTCTCGCTGAAAACCAATTGGGTGACAACTTTAAGGGATGTCACTTTAATGTTTATGTGGCAACTTAAACTGCCTCGCTGAAAACCAATTAGGCGACGACTTTTGCTGGTTGTCGCTTAATGATTATGTGACAACTAGAACTTTCTCCCCAAAAACAAATTAGGTGACTACTTATATGAATTGTCATTTATTGTTACAACAACTTTAGACTAGGCCTCATCATATGGCCCTTGGGCCCAAAGCCCGCCCGGCCCGGCCCTTCTATTAGGGCTGGTCGGCCCGACCCTTTCTAAAATAGGGTAGGGTATGGGTCATACAAATGAAACCCGGCCCTACCCTACGGCCCAGCCTTATTGAGCCCGTAAGGCCTAGGCCCAACCCGACCCTAAAAGCCCGGCCCTAACCCAGCCCTAAAATTTATATTTTATTTTTGTTATTTTCTATTACATGTGTATAAAACTATAGAAGTATAAAATTTTTGATGATTATTTGAATCTGTCAATATATTAGAAAATAGATCTTTTAAATTGAGTCTGTCTGTTTGAGGCCCAGGTACGAAGCCCAACTCAAGTTTCCAATAGGGCAAAAGAAAAACCTAGAGATCAGTCGAGCATCTCTTCACTCTTCAGACAAACTAGGCCGCCTCTTTCTCAAAACCCTCTCTTCCTTCAGACAGCAAACCTATACCCCTCCGCCGCCAGTACAATCACCACCACCACCACCTCCAGCGGTTTTGGACCAGCAGACTGGTAGACTAGGTAGAGTTCGTTCCGGTGGGCTTGCGACGAGTCAAAGTTTGATTGGATGCCGTAAGCTGCGAAGGAATTAGGCTTTGGACTGAAGATCGATGAGGAGTAGACGGATTCTGACGCGAGCTGAGGCTGAGTAGGCGACGTCGTTTTGCATTCTCGGCTCGTGTCGTTGAAGTTTCCCGGTCATCGCTATGCATCTACCGCCGACGCACAAGGTGAGTACTTCCTTCCCGATTTTTGTTGTTCTGGGTTTGAATCTCTCTCTCTCTCTCTCTCTCTCAATCTCACACTTCTTCCATATCAAAACTTCTCAGAGCGAAAACAGAGAGACTAGAGATCTCCTCAGAGCTGTAAAAATTGTGACATCGGCGGTGGTCAATTATACACTTGGTGAGGTACTCATTCCCATACAGTCATACACTTGGTGATGTCGGTGATGTTATGTAATATGTATTGAGTATTTAAGTGTTTCAATATACTTTTTTGCATTTGTTGCGTTCACAAACATATTGAATGTGCAAATACTTTGATCCTGGACTGCTGTGCTTTATTTTCAGTATATTTTGAATTACTGAATAGTCTGAATGTGTGTATATATATGTCCAGTTGCTTAGAAAACACCAAAAAGAGAGAGAATTGCATTTATATATGTCCTGGCAGAGCACATTCCTAGTGACTACTGTCCAACTTGTTGCTGAACTGAAATATATGTCGTTGATACAACCTAGTGAAAGTGAAATATATGTCCAGAAGCAAGCTTTTCCCAGAAATATAGCTGCTGCTTTTCATTTATATATGTAGCTAAATTGGAGGGCTTATAGTTGTTTAATATGTGATATAGCTAAATTATTTATATGGTTTTCCTTTACAGGTTCTTTGTTTGGTTACCATGAAATATTTCCACTTCTTGTGAATTAATGAAGACTTGGTCAGTTTTTGTAACAAAGTGTCCAACACTGCTTCAGTTTTTGTAGCCTTAGTGGCTTAGTGCCTCTGTGCAAACCATGCTTCAATAGTTCAGTTTTTGTATCAAAGATTACCACTTCTTGTGAATTGATGAAGACATGAAGTCATGAAGACATGATCAGTTCTTGTATCAAAGTGTCAAGCATTGCTTCATTTTTTGTAGCCTCAGTGCCTCTGTGCAATTTCAATTCAATTTCAAGTCTACTACTTTATCAGTTTCAGTTTATGTGGGATTTGTGGATATTTGTAATTAACTCAGGTTCTAAAATCTCAAGTATTTAGTTTCATATACATATATATATATATAAATTTTTTTTTCCCTTCAGTTTGACTTTATGTAGTTAGAAAAATTGTGAGTTAAACAAAGGCCCGGCCCGACCCTTTCGGCCTTTGCAGAATGGGCCTTAAGGGCGGGTAAGGGCTTACGTATTGAAGCCTCGGCCCGGCCCGACCCTAATTTTCGTTGACTTGGTCAAAGTCCAACCCGGCTCTACCCTAAGCCCTAAAATTTAGGGTAGAACTGGCCCTAGCTCAGCCCATGATTAGGCCTACTTTAGACTATTTATAACAACTTTGGGTTGTTGTCGCCGATATCAATTCCTCTTGTAGTGATCTACCTCCATATCAAGGACAGTCCACTCACCATGAAGTCATACGGGTACTGCACAGGCCATCCCACCACTACCAGCCCATGAGTGCATGCACACACCAGCAATAGCACGAGTCTCCACTACAAGAGGAACTAGCAAAGCAAGGAAACTCATTGTGACCACCCCAATTTCTGTTTGTTATTTATTTAAATTATCTTTACATTATGTTTTAAAATATGACCTACTTATACCATGAAAGAGCAAATTCCATAACGGCAAAAATACAATCAAGGAGTACATAGAGTACCTTTTTTTTTTTTTTTTGTTGGGTGAGTGTTTCTATTCATGCCTCCTCATTTGGCATTTAGACCTCCTCAGATTTTTGTATAATTTGAAACTCCATTTTACCCCTAAACATATATTTCAAAAAAAAAAAAAAAAACCCACCAACTCCGATCACACCAACAGCGACCACAACTTCATATTGCTATCCCCTCCATAGCAAAGCAACGTATTGAAAAAACTACTTTTTATTATACCCAATCGGAATCAACCCTTTCTCCATTAAAGAGAGAGAACTATAGGGGGAGAGGAAGAGGTGGTGGTCTCATTTTCAAAATCTGAATTTGGATACTTTAATTGATAATCGATCCATACAATAGGGGAAGAAACAAAACCAAAAGAAAAAAATTCTTTAAATTCAAAGAATAATCTACTTGTAAAGGAAGAATATTCAATATGATATTTATCAGTTCATGATTAGACTGCAAAAGGCCGGAATCATACCTTATTAACACCGTAGTGAACAAAGTTTGAGGAGAAGATGAAACTCCATGTAAATCATCAAACCCGAAAGGAGTTGGAAGCCAAAAAACATAGTACAGGACTCCAACTTTACTTGGCATTTATCTGAGCCCAAAACCATGAAGATTCATCGAACACCCAGTTGGGCAATCATAATTATGATGTTATAACTACTTCAACATCAGTAGTTACCTTAGAAAAAATGGGATTATGGAAATACAACTTCAACTATACCTAGTGATCTTCAAACTTGCTGAAGAAGAACAAAACAATTAACGTCGCCGATCAGGTAAGACTAAAAACCCACTCTCCGATCACACCAGCCTGTGGCCTGTGGGTTGTTGTTTTTATTTTTGTTAATAATTGTGGATGATAATCTGGAAAACAAAGAACGTGTAATAGAGGGGAAAAAGGATAAAATAGGAAGTTTGTGGTAAAAATAGTCATGGGAGGTCTAAATATCAAATTAAGAGGTTTGAATAGAACCACTCTTTTTGGATTAAATGAACAATTCATATACAACAACTAGTCTAATGTGAGTAGGAAGACTTATGCCACTAGACTAAACGGTACTAGGCAGTACATAAAGTAGTTATAAAAACAATTTTGAGATAGAAAAGAAATTTTTTTTTTTTAAATTTACTATAAGTAAAGGCCACTAATAATTCTTATACATAAAGTTCCAAACTAAACATTTCGGTACACGAAATCTGAAACTCGATCCACTATCAGTACACGACGTCAATTTTTGACACCAAAATGTCCATTATGCCCTCAGTTCTCTTTTTTTTTTTAATAAATTTTTTTTATGTTATTTTATTTTCCTTCGTTTTTTCTGTTATTTTTTTTCCTTCGTTTTTTTTGTTATTTTTTTTCCTTCGTTTTTATCTCTTTCTTCTTCCTTCTTCCGGGCTCACTCCCTCGCTTCCAACGCCGCCCTTGCCCTCCAATTGGTGAGATTTATGGTCCTACAGCTTATATTTGTAACTCAGCCAATATTTAGTCATGTGAAAAGAAAGAAAGAGATAAAAACGAAGGAAGAAAAAAAAATAACAGAAAAAACGATGGAAAAAAAAAATAACGGAAAAAAAATTTATTAAAAAAAAAAAAAGAACTGAGGGCATAATGGACATTTTGGTGTCAAAAATTGACGTCGTGTACTGATAGTGGGTCGAGTTTCAGATTTCGTGTACCGAAATGTTTGGTTTGGAACTTTATGTATAAGAATTATTAGTGGCCTTTACTTAGTGTACTGTTTGCGAAATTTTCCCATGTAAAAACTGTATATTTCATGGAGAAGGTGAGCGGGATTCAAAAAGAGGTGAGCGGGATCAAAAGTGAAACCGCGGCTTGAAACCCTAAAACCCAAATTCTTTACATACCCAAATGAAAACCGATTAAAAAGAAAAGAAAAAGAAAGATACGCCGACTTGGTTCTTGCTCGCACAAGTGTACAACAACTCATATAGAGTTCCAAATAAACAAAGGCATAGATCATCAGAGATGGCGTCTCAAGGTAGAAGGCGAGTGCCTCTGCGAAACGGCAAGGAGGAACAGGGGCTGATGTCAGAGTCAGCGATCGTGTAGAAGACGAAGAGCTTGGAAAATGTCGTAGATCTTTGGAACCACATTCCTGATCAAGCCTAGACCACGATCGTCATCGAGTATGAGTTGCAACAGGCCAATATCCTCGGCGGTTTCAGTTGCCCAGTAGAAAGAGAGGCTCTTATATATTCTTCATTCGTCGACTTGTCTTTTCTCCCTTTCAAGCTTTTTATTTGTTAATTTTGTCAAAGAGATCTCGAAAGTTTTATCTATTACTGTTGTTACTACTGATATGAGTTTCATGTTTAAAGGAAAAGAAAGTATCATGCTTCCAGACTTCCTTCTCTAGACTTGGTCGTCTATGTGATGGTAAGGGACTTTATTTCTCTTTGTATTCTATGTTATTTTTGGTGTGGTGCTAGCTTAGTTTCTGGGGCAAAATAGGTTTCGTTCTTTTTCATTCTTGAAAAGAACTCCCATAATTTGGACTATTTGGATTTATAGGTTTAATTTAATTTTTTGGGTATTAAAATCCCTGAAACAATCCTAAGAAAAGCCCTATTGAGTTTAATATAATTTATTCATGTTAAATTTCAGATTAAGATGGGCTTCGAGAAGTCAGGTATGCCTATGACTTTGTATGGTCTATCTATCCCTTTATATTTTTGTATGTCTTGTCTTTTTAATGTTCGTCTAGTCTCGCTAGTTTACGATATTCAAGATTTTGAGCTTGTATTTTGCAGACTGGTCTCTTTGTATAAAGCTCTTTGAAAAATTTGCTTGAAGTTGGTATTTTTTTTATTTGGACATCCAAGATTGCATATGCGCATCTCTGTACTCACTGCTTCATTTATTTAAGCCTCCCTGATGCCTTGAGAGGATACGTATTTGAGAGAGGAAATGAATCAATTCTATTACTGAAGAAGCTTGCAATCGTTACAGAATGAGAGTAGGAGGTAGTTACATATACGTCATGAGGACAAATAAGAAAGAGACACGTGTATGAGAGCTATAGAGTAGGTGCTACCCAACCATGCAGCTAAACATGGATTAGGTGCTAATTAACGATTAATTAACAGACTAAGCTAATTAACCCTAATTAGACTAGGAAAGCCCAAATCTTATACTCTCTTAATACCCCTCCTCAGATTGAAGGTGAGTCATCAGCTTCAAGCTGTCACACAGATATTGATGCTGGAAAGAACCTAAGCCTTTGGTGAACAGATCAGCAAGTTGCTCTTTGGAGCTGACAAATTGCAGCTTGATTGTGCCTGCCTTTACTTGATCTCGAGTGAAGTGAACATCTACTTCGATGTGCTTTAGTTTGGAGTGGTAGATAGGATTGGTAACAAGAGCAAGAGCTGAAATGTTATCACAATGCAGTGTGGGAACATCACTGAGGTTAATATGCAGATCATGGAGCAGATGAGAGAGCCACATGAGTTCTGATGTAGTATCTGCCATACTCCTATCACCACCAGAAAAAAGGTCTTTTACGGCCCACAAATATTGCAGGCCGTAAATGGGCATGTCGTAAAAGACCATTATTATTTACGGCGCGCATGAAGTGCGCCGTAAATGAGTCAAAAGTGTGTCGTAAAAGAGGGGTACATTTACGGCGCACATACCATGCACGCCGTAAATGATGGTTGAAAAAAAAAAAGACAAAACAAAACAAAAATCCATAATTTATATATTAATTCATGTTTCTATATTTTTGTTAGTAAACAAACTTCATTTATATAATTGTTGTACATCATATAAAATTTGCTTACAAATCAAAGAACAATCCATAAGCAAAAACAAACCTTCACAACTACTTTACATCTATCTCTCTCATCCACTCTACCAGATTGTAACTCATTGTCACAACCTTATGAGCTGAACTGAACCCATAACAACTTCCTTATGCCTCACCAAGTTGTATACCTACAAGCAAGGGTTCAGTTCATAATACCAAAAAACCTATAACAACAACCTTGTGCCTCACCAAGAATTAACACACTACTAACTTTAATGAAATGGAGACTTGCATTGAAATCCTTAGTTAGTTTAGCGAAGATGTTGCCATAGAACTCTTCCTCATTTTTATTGAATTCTTTCATCTTCTCCTTCAAAGTTTTGTACTCCAGCTCACATCCTTGTTTCAACACCAAAATCAGGCATCAATACTTTTACTAGCTTCTACATAAAATCAATTTCTGTAAGAGCAGTGGAGTCACAAACAAGCATATACCTGTTGTTAGGGTCTATTTCAAGAGCTTTCTTGATGTCAAGCTCAGCCAAATTCAGATATGCCAGTTGGATATATGCCTGAGCTCTTTTGTATAGAGCGTTCACATTCCTACCTCAAGCTCCAACCCCTGTACAAAGGCATTCCTGTTGGTAAACGAAAAAAACCAAGTATATAATAAGACCTCACAAAGGTTTCTCAAGTAAAAAATGACGACCTTGGTACACAGCTTTTTAGCTGTTTGTAATCTTTCAGCTTCAATTTGGAAGCTTTTGCATATTTACCAGCCTTAAAGAAATCATTCCATAATCTTAAAGACATCAGGTTCATGAACCCTAGCTTCACAGCCTCCCATAATCTTAAAGACATATCCCTTAAATTCCTGTTTCACAATTTAAAGTCTTTCAAGACAGAGAACTCAAACAAGGGTCATTCAAATGACAAAACAATGGCAGGTTTCACACCTCTCCGACAAAATAAAGAGTCAGAACCCCTTAACCTAAAACAAACCCGAAACTAATCGAACATCTATTTAAATGATCACATAAAAGGAACCCCATCACACACCCAAAATCTCAATCTTTCTCTCTGTATCCAATCCAAATCTTCACATTTCATTACCAACATCAATCTTACATGAATCTCGCCATCTTAAAAATTTCACATTCCCAAGTTTACACAAGCATTATAACTATTCATCCAATCACACAACACCCAGAAAACAAACAAGTCCAGATTCTTCTCTCATTCCAATCTTCACCCTGTTGTTTCTAACATAACATATCCAAATCCAAAATGTTAAAAACATGACATTTATATAGCTTCATTTACTGCAAATCCAATCTAGAATCGTAATTGTTATAACCCATTTTAGCTTTCTTCATAAAAATCGCCAGAGGGCAAAACCTTTATCTTGGTGGCCGCAATAGAGAGACGCTGAAACTATCAGAATAAGAATCGAATAGTTACATGCACAGGCGGAGATGAGAAATCGTAGCCAAGGTCGAGTCCAAGGAGGTGATCATGGTGATGGGCTCACACTTCTTCAACACCAGATGCACGTTCTTCCTCAGATCTGAAGTAATTCAAAAAAAAAAAATATCAAAAACAAGCCCCAATTGAGTTTGGGAGTGTACCTACATGTACATTTGCAAAGCATAATTAGCTATAATGAGCCACGCTCATTGTACCGCCAGAGGTACCAACTACCGCCAAAGGAGTGACCCAAGGATAGGCAGCCAGGCGGGCTACGGCCTGAGCACAAGATTACCCCGGGATCACCACTGGCGGCGCTGTTACTTGCTAGCCGCTCCTCACGCGTATTCCGCGCAGCGGCATCCTCACCCGCCCTAGAACTCTCCGGACGCGACGTACGGCCCATGACTACTTCCCAGGGTATAGTTTGTAGCGGCTCGATGTCTAGCGGTTCTTGCAGTGAGGTTCTTGCACGGGCAGACGGACGCAACGAATCAATAAAAACCCTATCTGCCGCACTGATTGACACGTCAGACCCGGAGTCCTCACTGCTCGAGATCTCTACGACGTTGGCCATCCCAAACCCTAAAACCCAAATCAGTTAGCCCACAGAAGGATCTAACCTATCCCTACATCAGTTATAGCAAAGAACACCAAGAACAGCTACCCAGAAAATACCAAAATATGAACACACCCCCTCAACCCAGATTCCACCATCTAGCAAAACCCTAAGTGTCAACCCTCTGTCAAACACCATAACCTACCCCCAAATCTCACCCTACACCCTCGACGAACACCAAGGTAACGAGTTCACACACCAATCCCAGAAATAGCAACCAAACCCATAAATCGACAAAAACGAATGCGACAAGAAGGATAACCAGAACACTAACCTCAGTCGTGAACTCTCTGGCGTAGTGATGCTCGATATGCTCCGACGACAGAAGTTTTCGTCTCTCCGACCACGAGAACTCCACCAATGCACGGCTCTCTCTCTCTTCAATCTGGGATGGGCAGAGCTTGAAGACGAGTGAGGTTCGAAGGGTTTTCGCAGTGTCCATTCTCGATGCGTTCCCCTCCTTTTATGTCCACATCAGAGCCTTTTGGGCCGTCCGCTAGAAAACGACATCACACCCCAGCCGTACACGTGTCCCCTGCTCGCACTAACCCTCCGGATTAACCGAGGCGTCGCCTCGGTTACGAAATCCATCATTACTCGCATTAATGGCGAGAAGACGGCCAGACTGAGGAGACGCGTCTCCGCACGCTAACCCTCTAGTTATTTGCCACGTGTCAACCGCCGTCAAACGAGGCGTATCATGGAAGCAATCACAAATACACCCTTCTACAAGTGACTGTCTCCGCTGAGCGAAACCCCGCCAGCGGAACTTCTCACTTGTCCTCTCCAAGTGACTGTCTCCGCTGAGCGAAACCCCGCCAGCGGAACTTCTCACTTGTCATCTCCAAGTGACTGTCTCCGCTGAGCGAAACCCCACCAGCGGAACTTCTCACTTGTCATCTCCAAGTGACTCTCCGCTGAGCGAAACCCCGCCAGCGGAACTTCTCACTTGTCCTCTCCAAGTGACGGTCTCCGCTGAGCGGAACCCCGCCAGCGGAACTTTTCACTAGCTGTCATTCACGAAGTCTCCCAACAGCGGAACTTCTCCCTTGTCATCATGCAAACGGGGCGCCTTCCGCTACACACCTCTAGCGGAACCCTCTTTTATCTGGCAAGTCGCGTACTTTATTCAGCGCGGTACCGCTCAATAAAGTAACGCCAAGCACGTCTACTGGACGCTGTTTACTGCTATAACCAGTGGGGGGACACCCGCCAGCGGCGGATCCCGAGGCCACGCCTCATTCTGACAAACGACCGCCACGCGGCGTTACAGTCAGATTGTCCCTACGGGACACGGGGACTAGTCAAACAGTCTACGACGGCCCTGATCAGGTACGTTGACCCCTGTCACTCGGGTAGTAAAGATTGGGCTCGCTACCCAACACCCTCTGCTCCGTGCAGCTCCCCCTCACCAAACAATTTTGCGACCATCCGGAGGTCCATCTTAGCCAGGGAGTGGGGGACTCCCTGGGGGGCCTAGCAGGGGCCCGCCCGAAAGGGTATAAAGCGTTTGCTCAGTAATATCCATGGCTGACAACGCACTGACGCTAATTATGCTTTTGCAAAGTCTAGCGGAAGAAAACGCTTCGAACCGCCGATTAACTCCCCAACCAAGATTGCCCTCCTTGACTGGGGACTTGGGGGACTTGTACCTACATGTACATTTGCAAAGCATAATTAGCTATAATGAGCCACGCTCATTGTACCGCCAGAGGTACCAACTGAAGGAATTATGTCCTAAAACAATCATTTTGATGTAATTATTATTGTAATTATTATTAATCAAAAGGGCAAGTTTATTGTTCATTGCTTATATTTAATATTTGATTGAACAATGTCCAAGGAATATGAGTTAAAGAGAAAGTAATCTAAAGAGTTAGATGTGTGAGACCTTTACTCTTTCACACTCTTATCCTAAAAGGTTCCTAGTCATAGGATTATCACTTGGACATTGATAATCCGGAAAGACTAGCACATACTATGTATGCTCAATATGGAGGATGATATGTCTCTTGTCATTTGTGTAGAGACACTAATACAAGTATGTGGGTGCTCTTAACTTAAAGAGTACACTGAACGCGATCATTAGAGTTCTTGTATGGAGTCTTACTTACATGTCAAACTTGAACTCTAAATTGCAATAATACAAATTAGTCCTTTGACCTGAGACACCATAGTTGTCTTATGAGTGAATGGATTATCTCTTGATGATGCAATAACATTGTGTCCCTTAATGGATATAATAGATGCATTCATTGGTATAATCAATTCGGTCATGGAGACATGTGAGTGTACAATAAGGAATCTCTATCCTTAAGTAAATAAGGTGTATGTTCAAAGATGTGATTCAATGAGTCTTTGGCCAAAGCATTGAATGAGATTAAAAAGGAGTTTTTAATCACATTCTAAGAATCACATAAGAATGAAAATCACATTAGGGGATTGACATATCAATTCCATACCCCGATGATGTGATTTAGAACATAGTGTTAGAGAAGGACCGTATTGTATTGTAATTCCAATTGAATAGGTTCTTTGTCATTCTACATTAACTAGGGTAGTCATGATATGTTGCAAGACGTCACTCATGACTTGTGAAGTCCCCGAGGATTAATAAACATTTATAATCCTAATAACAAGGGAGAATCAAAAATGGAGTTTTTGATTCGTAAACAAAATAGAATGGTTTCTATAAACTTCACTGCCTTGTTAATTAGAACCTAAGAGATCGCACACCATATAAGTGGATCCTTGAGATTGTATATGAAGAAGATTAAACAAGAGTTGGTTATGACCAAATAATTAATTAGATTTATTATTTGGACATAATTAGGTTTTTCGGGTAAAACCGAACCTATTGGGCTTAAACGATTGTCGGGCTTTTCGTGTGGACTTGGGCTTCACTAAATGAGATTTAAATGAAAGCCCAAGACACATTTTTAGTGCCCAATAACAAGTATGGACCAGCCAAAATATTGGCTTTATGAAAGTCAATATTTTCTTTTAGTAATTGGAGTTATTTCCTATTATATAAAAGTGAAAGCATGGACAAAGAGAATAAGTGTGTCTCCACACTATTATTTTCAGATTTGAGATAGAGAGAGAGAAAGAGTTCTTTCTTGGTCCATTACAAAATTAAAGGAAAGAAGAACACTTGCATAATTTCTTCTTTTCTTTTATCTTTCTTCATCTCTTGATTCACTTGGTGAAGATCCTTAGAGGCCATATCCTTTTGTGGCTTTACTTGTTACATCAAAGAGAAGATTACAAGCACAAGAAGGAGTACAAGAAGGAGTTCTTAATCCAAGGTGCTTCAAGGTGCAGGAAACACACACAAGGAGAGGAACTTTGGTGGTTCACTTGGATCGGATTAAAATCACGCTCCAAGGGTGAGTAGAACATAAACTCCCTCTTTGTTCTTCCTTACTATGCATGCTATGTTTATAGACATATCACAATAAGCCAAGATCATGGGTTAAAGGAATGGATTTTATGTTTAGTTAGTAGTTTAATGGTTAAACTAATTCCGCACTAATTAAAAAGTTTTGAAATCCATCCATTCCTTCAATTGGTATCAGAGCCATTGGCTTAATTTTGATATGTTATAAACATGGCTAAGTATGTTGGTTGATGTGATTTTCTTAAGCTTAGAGTAATATGTAATTTAGATCATAAAATTTGCTTTATCATAAAAGTTATGAAGCATGTGATGTAAGGTAGATTTTATGATAGCTAGAAAAAGTTTTCTGGAAATTACATGTAAGAAGTGGTTTAAGTTTTATGAAACTTTGATGCATATGAGATATGTATTAAGGGATTCTATATGTTTCTTAATTAAGGTGTTAATCTTAGAAACATATTAGATTATATATGCCTTAGGGTATGCATGATTTTTGGCTTCAAAGATGAAGTAAACAAATGTTCAATGGAAGAACACAAAACTGGAATTTTATTTCCAGCTTTGGAACATGTCTAAACTAGTTATGAACTAGCTAATTTTTCATGGTGTTTGCTTTCACTTTTGATCCATAAATTCATGAATTGAAATATACCTAATAGTTAATGATGATATAAAATCATTTCCATGTTTCCCTCACCAAATAGTTGGTAGGGTTAGTCATCTTTACTATTAGTTTCTCTAAATTACTCACCAAAAGTTGGAATGAGATAAAAGACATGTCTCCCTAAATTATGAGATAAAAGACATGTCTCCCTAAATCACTCACCAAAAGTTGGTGATGCATGATGAGAGACATCATCCCCTAAATTACTCACCAAAAGTTGGTGTTGCATGATGTAAGACATCATCCCCTAAATCACTCATCAAAAGTGATGTGAGACATCATCCCCTAAATTACTCACCAAAAGTTAGTGTTGCATGATGTAAGACATCATCCCCTAAATCACTCAATTAATTTACTTGCATTAAATTAAAGTAATTTAGTGGTTAATTTATTTTGAATAAGTTAATTATGCTTGTTTAATTAACCTTATTAATCTTGGTTAATTAAAGGATGATTATGGACTATGGCCTAATATAATTGAGCATGAGATTGGCCGACTATTCATTTTGAATGAATGTGGTTATGTAATTAAAGTAGTTAATTCATTTGGGGTATGTAATTAAAGTAGTTAATTCATTTGGTTGTGTAACTAAGTAGCTTATTTAATTTATTCAAGTTTGATTAAATTAAATGGGAGCTTGTATGCCCCTCATCCACTCTTGTAATCGAAGATGGAGGCACATGAGGATGATCCAAAGAAGAAGTTTGAAGTCATCAAGCCTTGAAAGGAGTTCAAGTGCAAAGTGTAATAGCTTAGCTTAGTTATTTAATTCTCGTAATCGTTACGCGTAATTAAAATCAACCACCCAAACATAACCTTGATCCAACATATTGGCTCATGTTGGATCAAACAACAAGTCCATAATCATCCTATGTGACCTATTATAATTGCATGTTCATTGCACTTGATCAAGTAATTTTATATTTCCCATGATTCCATTTGAAAAATGTTTTTGATGAAATCAAATTGTTTTCTGAAAACAATTAGTGGGAGTATTTTATTATAGATCAAGTATAATGAATGTGTGATTGCATTAGGATCAAAGCAAATGCAATGTGATTGTTATTAATGAGATTATTAAAGATGAGACCTTAAAATTCCCTCAAAGTGATATTAAGTTGAAAAATGAAGAAGTCATTATGAATGCTTCTTTGTGGCCTTCCAACATTGTAATCTCCTAGTAGATGTTCTTGCATGTGAATACCATTCCGAACGGAGGTATTTCTTGCTAGGAGCATTAAAGAGAGGTTATTCAACATTTGATGTTGTAAGGTAGGGACAAATCTTGGTCAATATTCTATTATGATGAGATTTAATTTTTGATCTCTATACTTACATGAGATGTTGGGTATAGCTTAACTAGAGTAATTTATCAATATCCTATTATGGTGAGACTTTATTACTTTAGAGGCCAAAGTTATTGATATTCACATTTGATGTGATTGGATAAGAGTATCCTCTCATGGAAATTAAGTTGACTTATAGTTCTATTATGATGCGGTTGGCTTAATGAAAATGAGTCTTCCATACTCACTAAGAGTTTTAATTTATACTCTCGAATTCCTTTGAGGGATTTGGAATTTGTTAAAATAGTGAGAGGGTGCCATTTGATTCTTAAGACCCGAGTCACTTGGTTTTAAAATCAATCTCACTTCTTTTATTTTATGTTATGTAGACTGCAATATGTCAGGACATCCTATCACCAAAATTCTCAATGAAAATCGTCTTGAGGGCCCAAACTTCAATGACTGGCTCCGCAATTTGAAAATTGTATTGACATTCGATAAGATCGCTTATGTCTTACAAAATGCATCTCCTCACACTCCATTGGCTCAAGATGCAACCGATGAGCAACGTGTTGCTTATCAAAAGCATAAGGATGATGACACGCAAGCTAAATGTGTTATGCTTGCATCCATGAACTCACAACTTCAGAAGCAACATGAGAATATGGATAGCGCCAGTTCTATATTACTTCATCTCACTGAATTGTTTGGTGAGAGAAATAGAAATGTGCGCTTCACAGTAGTCAATGAGCTTGTTAAGACAAAGCATGTGAGGGGTGCACCTGTTCATCAACATGGTCTAAAAATGATAGGCCTTATTGAGCAAATTCAAGACCTTGGATTTGCACTTGATGCGGAGCTAGCTCAAGATCTTCTTCTTTCCTCCCTAGATGATTCATTTTCTCAGTTCATAATGAACTATAATATGCAACAAATGGATCATACTCTTTCTGATCTTCTCAATATGCTGGTAACAGCTGAGAAGCAAATTAAGAAAGAGAGTGGGAGTGCGGCTATTATCGCTTCTTCTTCATCCAGTAAGTCCAAATGTAAAGGCAAAGGGAAGAAGAAACAAGTGATAAAGCCTAAGGGAGTAGTCCAAAAGAAGAAGAAGAAGGAACAAAAGGAACCAAAAGGTATTTGTTTCTTTTGCAACAAAGATGGGCACTGGAAGAGGAATTGCAAAGCTTATCTTGCATCCTTGAAGAACAAGTCTTCAACAGAAGGTATGATCAATGTGATTGAATCAATATTTACAGTTAATAATACTTCCACTTGGATAATTGATTCAGGTGCATCCCACCATGTTTGCACTTCGTTGCAGGACCTAGTGGGAGCAAGGAAGCTTAAAGCTGGAGAAATTTCCCTACGTGTAGGAAATGGCACAAGAGTTGATGCCAAAGCCGTGGGGACTTATATTTTGAAGTTACCATCAGGAGATACATTGGAGTTAAATAATTGTCTTTATCTTCCTATATGTATAAAGAACCTTATCTCCATCTCCATGCTTTTGAAGGATGGTTATAGAGTAGTTTTTGATAAACTAAGTGGTTTTGTATCTATTAATGAACGCATGATATGTCATGCTAATATTATTGATGGTCTCTTTCATCTAGCTTTAGATGGTAGTATTAACTGTATGAAGGAAAATGCTTTGGGATCTAAGAGAACTCGAGAAACGGTTAACCCCATTAAGATGTGGCACCTTAAACTTGGTCATATTAGCCAAGATAGAATTCACAAATTATCCAAAAATGGATACTTAGAGTCATTAGGATCTGATCCTATGCCTACTTGTGAGTCTTGTCTAAAAGGAAAAATGACCAAGTCACATTATGGTGGACAAAGAACAAGAGTTAAAGAACTCTTAGGCCTAATACATACTGATGTATGTGGCCCCATGTCCACTATTAGTAAAGGTGGATTCTCATACTTCATAACCTTTACCGATGACTACTCTCGGTTTGGTTATATATACCTTATGAAGCACAAATCTGAAGCCTTTGAAAAGTTCAAAGAATTTAAGAATGAAGTTGAGAAACAAACCGACAAAAGTATTAAGGCTCTAAGATCTGATCGAGGAGGCGAATACTTAAGCAATGAGTTTATTGATTATCTCAAACAAGAAGGCATTGTTCCTTCATTAGCTCCTCCTGGAACACCACAACTCAATGGTGTCTCTGAAAGGAGAAATCGAACTAGGTTAGACATGGTTCGTTCCATGATGAGCTATACTGATTTACCTATATCCTTTTGGGGATATGCACTTCAAACAGCAATTTATTTGTTGAATAAAGTGCCTTCCAAGTCCGTCCCTCTTACACCATATGAGATGTGGCATGGGAAGAAACCAAGTCTCAATCATATTAAGATTTGGGGTTGTCCAGCTTATGTCAAAAGACTAGAATCAGGCAAGCTTGAAGCTAGATCAAGCAAGTGTTTATTTGTGGGATATCCTGAAGATAGTTTAGGATATTATTTCTATCAACCTGAAGAACAAAAGGTGTTTGTTAGCAGGAATGCCACTTTCCTTGAAAGGGACTACGTCCTTGATGGAAATGTTGAGCAAATGGTAGAACTCAAGGAAGTGTCCAACAAGCCACAAACTAACACTCCATTTCCCATTGAACAACTTCCTGAACCAACTATAACACAAACTCCAAGAATTTCTAGTAGGATCCGGATACCTCCCAAGAGGTATGGTTTGTGTCATGAAAGCCTTGGGGAGTTAAATCTCCTTGGTGACAATGAAAACCTGTATGATCCTTCTAGTTATAATGAAGCAATGTCAAATGTTGACTCAAAGCAATGGCAAGAAGCCATGGAATCCGAGATTGACTCTATGTATACCAATCAAGTCTGGACTCTCGTTGACCCTCCACCTGGTATTAGACCAATTGGAAACAAATGGGTCTTCAAGAAAAAGATAGGTTCAGATGGTAAAATAGAGACCTACAAAGCAAGGTTGGTGGCAAAGGGCTATAAGCAAAGAGAGGGCATTGACTATGAAGATGTGTTCTCTCCTGTTGCCATGGTTAAATCTATTCGGATATAAGCAAGCTTCAAGGAGTTGGAACATCCGTTTTGATGATGCAGTCAAATCTTTTGGTTTCACACAAAACATGGATGAACCTTGTGTTTACAAGAAGGTCAGTGGGAGTGCTGTTGTGTTCCTTGTACTTTATGTAGATGACATCCTACTCTTTGGGAACGATGTAGGAATGTTATCTTCAATTAAAGTTTGGTTGTCCAAGACCTTCCTTATGAAGGATCTTGGAGAAGCTGCCTATGTACTAGGAATAAAGATCTATAGAGATAGATCAAAAAGATTAATTGGATTATCTCAATCCTTGTACATAGACAAAGTGCTGAATAGATTTCACATGGAACAATCTAGGAAGGGTTTTCTGCCTGTCAGACATGGCATTCACCTTTCTAAGAAAATGTGCCCACAAACGATTGAGGAAGTGCAAAAGATGAGCAAGATCCCATATGCATCTGCAATAGGGAGCCTCATGTATGCGATGCTATGCACAAGACCTGATATCAGTTATGGCGTAAGCATAACTAGTCGATATCAGTCCAATCCAGGTTTAGAACACTGGAATGCTGTTAAGAATATCCTTAAGTACTTGAGAAGGACTAAAGATTTATTCCTCGTTTATGGAGGTGGTGATTTGCAATCAGAGTTGCAAGTGGAAGCATACACAGACTCAGATTTTCAATCTGATGTGAATGACAGAAAATCCACATCAGGGTTTGTCTTCACCTTGAATGGAGGTGCAGTAAATTGGAGAAGCTGCAAACAAAGCGTTACTGCAGATTCCACTACTGAGGCAGAATACATTGCAGCTGCAGAGGCTGCAAAGGAAGCAGTTTGGATGAAAAAGTTCATCAATGAACTTGATGTGGTTCCTACCATTGAGTCACCGATTCCACTTTACTGTGACAACAATGGGGCAATTGCTCAAGCCAAGGAACCAAGGTCTCATCAAAAATCCAAACACATCGAAAGACGTTTCCATATCATAAAAGAGATTGTTAATCGTGGAGACGTTAACATTCTCAAAGTAGCATCTGTTGATAACATATCGGATCCATTCACTAAGCCTTTATCACAAGCAAAGCTAGAACAACATCTTGAGAAGATGGGTGTACGTTTCATGGGTGATTGGGTTTAGTACAAGTGGGAGATTGAAGGAATTATGTCCTAAAACAATCATTTTGATGTAATTATTATTGTAATTATTATTAATCAAAAGGGCAAGTTTATTGTTCATTGCTTATATTTAATATTTGATTGAACAATGTCCAAGGAATATGAGTTAAAGAGAAAGTAATCTAAAGAGTTAGATGTGTGAGACCTTTACTCTTTCACACTCTTATCCTAAAAGGTTCCTAGTCATAGGATTATCACTTGGACATTGATAATCCGGAAAGACTAGCACATACTATGTATGCTCAATATGGAGGATGATATGTCTCTTGTCATTTGTGTAGAGACACTAATACAAGTATGTGGGTGCTCTTAACTTAAAGAGTACACTGAACGCGATCATTAGAGTTCTTGTATGGAGTCTTACTTACATGTCAAACTTGAACTCTAAATTGCAATAATACAAATTAGTCCTTTGACCTGAGACACCATAGTTGTCTTATGAGTGAATGGATTATCTCTTGATGATGCAATAACATTGTGTCCCTTAATGGATATAATAGATGCATTCATTGGTATAATCAATTCGGTCATGGAGACATGTGAGTGTACAATAAGGAATCTCTATCCTTAAGTAAATAAGGTGTATGTTCAAAGATGTGATTCAATGAGTCTTTGGCCAAAGCATTGAATGAGATTAAAAAGGAGTTTTTAATCACATTCTAAGAATCACATAAGAATGAAAATCACATTAGGGGATTGACATATCAATTCCATACCCCGATGATGTGATTTAGAACATAGTGTTAGAGAAGGACCGTATTGTATTGTAATTCCAATTGAATAGGTTCTTTGTCATTCTACATTAACTAGGGTAGTCATGATATGTTGCAAGACGTCACTCATGACTTGTGAAGTCCCCGAGGATTAATAAACATTTATAATCCTAATAACAAGGGAGAATCAAAAATGGAGTTTTTGATTCGTAAACAAAATAGAATGGTTTCTATAAACTTCACTGCCTTGTTAATTAGAACCTAAGAGATCGCACACCATATAAGTGGATCCTTGAGATTGTATATGAAGAAGATTAAACAAGAGTTGGTTATGACCAAATAATTAATTAGATTTATTATTTGGACATAATTAGGTTTTTCGGGTAAAACCGAACCTATTGGGCTTAAACGATTGTCGGGCTTTTCGTGTGGACTTGGGCTTCACTAAATGAGATTTAAATGAAAGCCCAAGACACATTTTTAGTGCCCAATAACAAGTATGGACCAGCCAAAATATTGGCTTTATGAAAGTCAATATTTTCTTTTAGTAATTGGAGTTATTTCCTATTATATAAAAGTGAAAGCATGGACAAAGAGAATAAGTGTGTCTCCACACTATTATTTTCAGATTTGAGATAGAGAGAGAGAAAGAGTTCTTTCTTGGTCCATTACAAAATTAAAGGAAAGAAGAACACTTGCATAATTTCTTCTTTTCTTTCATCTTTCTTCATCTCTTGATTCACTTGGTGAAGATCCTTAGAGGCCATATCCTTTTGTGGCTTTACTTGTTACATCAAAGAGAAGATTACAAGCACAAGAAGGAGTACAAGAAGGAGTTCTTAATCCAAGGTGCTTCAAGGTGGAGGAAACACACACAAGGAGAGGAACTTTGGTGGTTCACTTGGATCGGATTAAAATCACGCTCCAAGGGTGAGTAGAACATAAACTCCCTCTTTGTTCTTCCTTACTATGCATGCTATGTTTATATACATATCACAATAAGCCAAGATCATGGGTTAAAGGAATGGATTTTATGTTTAGTTAGTAGTTTAATGGTTAAACTAATTCCGCACTAATTAAAAAGTTTTGAAATCCATCCATTCCTTCACCAACTACCGCCAAAAGAGTGACCCACGGATAGGCAGCCAGGCGGGCTACGGCCTGAGCACAAGATTACCCCGGGATCACCGCTGACGCGCCGCTACGCGCTGCGCCAAGACTGTATCAGAAGCTACTGAAACTGGGAACTGAAGCACTTCAGTCCCACATCGAAAACAAGGAGAAGATCAGACCTCTCCTCACCTATAAAGGTCCTCTTCTCTCTCTTCATTAAATGACGCATTCACTACTCATTTATTATTGTGCTGCCTATATGTGTCAACTGACTTAGGCATCGGAGAAGTGAAGACCGCCCAGCGCGGTCTCCCTCTGACGCCCTGTCTTTCATTTGGTAGCCAGCGAAGATCATCAAGTATACAGAGTAGCTGTCCGCCCACCGGACCTGCGTTAAACGGAGGTTTGGCTACCGCCAGACTTTGAGCATTAACAAGGAGAGATGAGAGAGAAGTACTCACCTGATGATGGGCTCACATGATGACCAAATTATTGGCATCGGCCTTTTGATCAATGAGTGAGGATGAAGAGAATGAGAGGAAACAAGATGAGAGATGAAGGGAGAGATCTGGGTTTGCAGTTAAAACCTTTTTTGAAAAAGAATGTTAAGTAAAAGGTTTGGTGGGAAATTAGAATTTAGCCAAAAAGGGTGAGCGGGATTCTAAAATTTTTGGTTCATCATTTACGGCGCACGGTAAAGTAGGCTGTTAATGACTTCAAAATCACCTTATTTACAGCGCACATAAAAAGCATGCCGTAACAGACCAGAATGAGAAGTTTTTTACAGCGCACAAAAAAAAAACGTCATAAATACAATGTGACATTTACGGCACACATGAAAAGCACGCCGTAAAATATCAGAAAGTGAAGTCTTTTACGGCGCACAAAAAAACACGCCGTAAATGACACTCATTTACGGTGCACAATATATGCACGCCGTAATTTGCGCGTCATAAAAGACAAGTTTTCTGGTAGTGTATACTCAGCTTTAGTGGAAGATCTAGACACTAAAGACTGCTTCTTACTACACCAAGACACAGGAGATTGATCAAGGAGGATGACAAAACCTGTGGTGGATTTCCTATCATTTGGATCAATAGCCCAATCAACATCACAGTATGCATGCAAGTTAATGGAATTAAGAGTGAAACTTGGTGAGATTATGACCCCTCCTGAGACAGATGCCATACTCAAGAGCCCCCTTCACATATCTTAGTATTCTCTTTGCGGCAATGAGCTAGATGATCTTCTGAGGGATTTTACATGAACTGGCACACAGAGTTAACTCCATATGCAATGTCAGGTCTGGTCAAAGTGAGGTATTGAAGGCAACCTACAAGGCTTCTGAAATGAGAGCTTTCAGCTGTATCAAGCTACTTGCCCATATCTTTGATGAGTTTAACACCAGCTTGACATGGTGTAAGGTGAGTGTGACAGCAATCCAATCCTGCCTTGTGAATCAAATTAGTGGCATACTTTTGTTGAGAAACAAAGATACTGCCATTTTTCAAGTATGCAGAAAGTAATGAAGCTGACCAAGGTCCTTCATGTCAAATTCTAGTTGGAGTACTGATTTGATTTCTGCAATGAGAGACTCATAGTCGCCTGTGATAATGATATCATCTACATATAGCAGCAAATAGGCTATAGATTTGCCTGTGACTTTAATGAACAAGCTTGGATCTGCATAAGATGGTTTAAAGTCAAGGGATGGTAGATAGGCAGTAAATCGCTCATTCCAGGCTCTAGGGGCCTGTTTGAGGCCATACAGAGATTTGTGAAGCTTGCAAACATGTGAAGGAGCAAAGAGATCTTCAAAACCACCTGGCTGGGACATATAAACTTCTTTTGTGAACACTCCATGCAAAAATGCATTTGTCACATCAAGTTGATGCAAGAACCATCCTGCAGTGGCAGCATAAGCTAGGATCAATCTGACTGTAGTGTGTCTCACCACTAGTGAGAAAGTTTCACCATAATCTATGCCATACTCTTGGCTGAAGCCTCTAGCCATAAGCCTTGCCTTGTGCCTAGCCACAGAGCCATATGCATTTCTTTTAATCTTGAAAAGCCACTTACAAGAGACAAGGTTTTTGTTAGGAGGAAGTAGAACTAGAGACCAAGTCTGTTGTTTCATCAAGGCATCATATTCTTCCTGCATTGCATGTCTCTACACTGGTATGTCAAGTGCAGTCTTGTATGAACTTAGTTCAAATTTTGATGGCTCTGATGAATCGGTGCTTATAATGGATAGATAACACTTTTTCATGAATATGCCACGTTTACTCCTAGAAAGCATAGGATGAGCATTTTTTTGATATAGGTGATATACCAGTAATGGGATGCAAGATGTTGGCATCAGATATTTGATGAATAGGCCTAGATGGCAGGCAGTCTAGAATGACAGAGATTGAGTCCTCACCTGGCTGAGCTTGCACAGACAGCGTGCCATTGGACTCCTTAAAATGTATAGCAGTATCAGCATGAGAGTCAAATGCATGACAACTAACAGATGCATCATTGTTGACAGGTGTAGATATATCAGGTGTAGTATCAATGAAATGATAAAGTTGATTATCCACAGATTGAGCAATTGCAGTGTCATTTGTTGTGCTTGTAAGAATGTTGTTTGCTTGGGGCATTGTAGATGTAGTAGTCACAGGTGCATCATTTAGAGTAGATGAGGTAATTTCAGAAGAAGTTAATTGACCTGAGATAGGTGTTGCACTACTTGAGGTGGACAAGTTTGTTGGCATGGGGGACTGAGTAAGAGCTTGATTGAAGAAAGGGACAACAGTCTTGCATCCCATTTGATCTAAGTTGAGTTGTTGAGCACTAGAGAGACTTGGTTGAGGCTTGTTCTTGACAGAAGCATATGGAAAACAATTTTCCTCAAAGAAAACATGCCTAGTAATAATGTATTTCCTAGTTGCAGGACAATAGCATATATATCCCTTATATCCAGCTGCAAATCCTAGAAATACACATCTTACTGTCTTAGGTTGCAATTTATTGCTTGTGGAAATCAAGAGAGGGTAGCAAGCACATCCAAAAACTCTAAGCAAGTCTAGGGCAGGTACACAGTGATACAACATTTCAAAAGGTGATTGCATGTTAAGTGTATTGGTTGGCATTCTATTTATCAAGAAGGTTGAGATAGCACATGCATGATACCATAATTGAGAAGGTAAAGATGCAGCCTGCAAAAGAGTCACAGCTGTTTCTCTAATGTGCCTATTTTTCCTTTCACAGATTCCATTTTGCTCTGGTGTGTAGGGACAAGATATTTGGTGAATAATACCATTGCTACTCGTGTATTTTTTAAACTTCAAGCTCATATACTCACCCCCACCGTCACTTCTGAGGCATTTAACTTTAGTTGAGAATTGAGTAACAACAAGAGCACAAAGAGATTGAAAGTAACTGAAAACCTCACTTTTATTTCTCATAGGGAATATCCAGGTAAACCTAGTACAGTCATCAATGAACAAAACAAAGTACTTAAATCCATCTAAGGAAAAGTAAGGGGCAGGACCCCAAACATCAGGAGTGGATCAACTCAAAGGGAACCTGACTTCTAGTCTGAGATCTAGGAAAATGTAATTTCTTAAACTTTCCTAAAAGACATGGTTCACAGATGGTTGATTCTGTGTCACCTACACTATGGATATTACACTTATTTAGCATAGCCCTAACTATATCATTTGAAGGGTGCCCAAACCTTTGATGCCACAAAGAGTGCTTGACCTGTTTTCCAACAAAAGCTATTGCCTGAGGTGAAGAAGATGCCTGAGCTACTGTAGACTTCTCTGCAGATTGATTGAGTAGTGGCAAATCAAATGGAATAGGATATAGCCCTTCCTTACTTAGTCCTTTGAATAGAATTTTTCCCAACACCTTGTCCTGTATAACACACATGAACTCATCAAACCAAACTAAACAGTTATTTTGTTTACATAATTGATAAATGGATAAGAGATGAGCAGCAAGCTCTGGTATTAGTAGCACATTATTCAATCTCAATGATCCCAACATTGTATTGCCAGTGTGAGCAATTTGAAGCTGAGATCCATTACCAATTTGAACTATGTCATTTGCATTGTAAGGAGCAAGGTTGTTGAGTAGAGGAGCTACACTGGTCATGTGATTGGTTGCACCAGTATCTGCAAGCCAAAATTGAGGTGCATTGTTGGTTGCTGCAAGCATTGCAGTAGTTTCATTGTTATTCTGCTGCTGCTAATCTGGAAATCCAATGATATAATAGCATCTTTCAACAGAGTGATTTTTCTTCCCACAATAGATACATCCACCATTGCTGCCATTGTTGCGAAATTCATATTGTTACCAAAGTTCATATTGTTGCATGTTGAGTCACAAATTACTTATGCAATTGTGCCCCATAATTATGAAAATTGATTTGTCTTCCATGGTATTTTACCCTTTTTAATACATTTCCTTTTATTTGTAGGAAACCTTGCATTAAGAATAAAATAACTATTTGAGGCTTGAAATGCGGAGATTTGAAGCTAGGGGAAGAAGACACGGAGATTGGAAGAAAATTGCAAATCGACTTTTCCGGCGATTTTTCCGGCAAACTTTTCCGGCGCCTTTTCCGGCGAGCCACCACTCATGGAGGGCCTTTTCTCCAGCAAAGGAGGACCATGGTTGTGAGAATATCCCATAACTTGAAATTCAAATATCTCCCTACACTTTGTCCTTTTGTCACCTTGCCAATTTGGGACCATATGGGGGACAATGGTGTAAGAGCATCTCTTGCACACTTTGGGACCAAAGAGGACATACATAGCTGATCAAAGAGGAATTCTTCAGCATGCTTGACTCCATTCAATCATCTTCATCCTATCCAAGATCCATTTTTCTCACTAGAGAAGACACCACCATTTCCACCACTAAAATCACCATCTCCACCACTAAAACCACCATTTCCACCGCTACAACCTCCATTTCCTCCACCACTCAACACCACAACTCACCTTAGAGATTCTCAAATTCACTATTCTTACCAATATCAAGAGCTTGGAGCAAGGAGAAGGAGGTGACTACCACCACATCATGTTCTTGGAGACCCATCTCCACCACCTCTTCCGGCATCATCAATAGTCACCCTTTACTCTCTATGTCTTTATGTATTTGATGTTTAATAGAATGTTGAAGCTTATGTATCTATCTATGTGTGATTAGTGAACTAGTTGGGGCTAGGGTTGAAAGCCCTAACCAAACTTGCTTGTATTGATGCTTTTGTTTATAAATTGATGCAAATTCATGTTGTCATTCTCACATGCTAAGTCAATAGTTGAATGCATTACTTAGACCTAATCAATTTGAGTTATGTGTTTTCCATGACATGAAGTTTTTCCTAGAGATTGATTACCTTTAGGCAAAAAGGGAGCATGAAAGCACACCATGTGTGCATGTGAGGGTAGAGTGAGCTAAAATCACCTAGAGATAGGATTGGTTTGCTTGCTTGGTTACCTAAACTCTAAGCTTTATGCATTTAGGGGCAAAGGATTGAGACCTGTCCGGTAATTGAATTTGTCTCTAGGTAGTTAGCTCTAGACTTATCCGGTTAGAGTTAATAAAATGAAAGGGGTTTAAGCCTTAGTAGTCCTATCCGGATGCCAAGAGGGTAGCTGGACAATTAGCTTTGCATCATTCATATTCAATTGCTTTAATGCTTGCAAGGGAAGAAAAAGGTGAAACCTGATGCCCTAACTCTCATCCATTTGATAACAACTTGTTTAGTTTAGCTTAGCTTATATTACTTGCTTTCATTATTTCAATTTGAATAGAAACCAATCTCAAAATCAAAATCAAATCTCTACACACCATTTTGCACATACTCACCATGAACTTTGGTTCACTTGTGAGCCTTTGTTTGTGATTGTACATTTGCATATTCTTCTAGTTTTTCCTTAGGTTTTCCCTAGCTAGGAAATGAATTACCAATCCTCGTGGGTTCGACATCCTTACTTAATCCCCTATTCTATAACTTGTACCTCTTGCACTTGAGGGTGGCTTCAATGCTAACATTGCCCTGAAAGTTTGATAAAGATCTGCATGTCCTAGGACCATGACCAACTCAATTGCAGATTTGGCAAGTAAGAGAGTTATTGTTGTTTCCCTTGTTGAATCCTCCATTAAAACCTCCACCATTAAAGGGACCATTATTGACACCATTGTTGAAGCCAGGAGCAGCATTGTTGGCATTGGCATTGTTGACATCTGTGTGTTCCCAAAGTTTCTGTTCCCAGGGTTAAAGAACCTGTTAGCCCCATTATTGTTTGGTCTGGATTGCCTCTTCCTGCAAAGAATCTAGAATATTGAGCAATGTTGTCATTCATAGCAAAGGTATTCATATTCATGGGTGTGAAACCATATGGTATAGCAGGAATAGGCACAGAAGATGACCGAGTGGATAGTGGGATGGACTGAGATGCAAAGATAGAGTGTATCAGTGGTGTGTGAACTCCTGCTTGCATAGGAGCAGAATGCAGCATGGTCTGCACTTGAGGTTGAACTGGACCACTTGAGCTTGAAAAACCAGGAGGCACTTGAGGAGCTTGCATGTTAGCATGCACAGGTTGGTTGGTGAAGATAGTCTGTGGTTGAGATGCATTTGCAGTTAGAGCACTTGCATTGGATGCATTTGACACCATGGCTTGCGATAAGACACCAGTTGATATATGAGAAGAGTTGTTGCTAGCAACCATAGCAGTGAGTGGAGTTGAACATTGACTTTCATTGTCAATATCTATTTCAGCAGCTTTCAACAGAGTTTTGAGCTCTCCCAAAGTACAGCTCACAAATTGAGCCCTTATCACAGTCTTAATTGCAGCAAATTCAGCAGGTAAGCCTCTTAGTACAATAACCACAATATCTTCATCATCAATATGCACACCAACAGTTTCTAGGGCATCTCTAGCAATCTTAATCTTATAAAGATATGTTTCAATATCATCAGTACCTTTCCTCAAGTTTTGCAGGTTAGATTTGAGCTGCAAAATGTTCTGCCTGTTTGGAGCTGCAAACTTGAGTTTCAAGTTTTCCCATAGTTCTTTAGCTGATTTGCTGCCTACAGCACATGTCATAGCCACTAAGCTTAGAGTTTGGCCAATCATGTTAATGATACTCTGATCCTGAGTTTTCCAGTTGATGTACTCAAGAGATGTGGCACTTGTAGTGCCATTAGAGGCACAAAAAGTTTGTGGAGGACAAGGAATGGTGCCATCCACAAAGCCAAACAAATTCTGACCTCTCAAAAATGACTCCATTCTAAATAACCAAGCAGGATAGTTGTTTTCATCAAGTAAAATATTAGGCAAATACGTACACAGTAGTGTGAGTAGACGAGGATCCACCAGATTGAGTCATGATTTCTTATTATCTCAAGAATAAGTGGCTTCAACAGTAAGATCAAGTGAAAAACAAGTGTCGATTTAACAAACTGAAAGAGATTTGAGCAACTTCACCATCTTCATAAAAACTACTAACAACTTAGAGTAATGTATCTTCAATCAATAATGAGTACAGATCAGGTAGAATCTAGGCGTCGATGTAGGAAAATAGCAACAAAATGTAGCAAACTTGAAGAAAATTCCAGATCTGAGCAAACAAGAGATTTTGAAATTACTTAACTGAGAATCGAGAGTAGCTAGAATATAGTAGAGAATGAACTAGAGGTCAAGAAGAACACTAGGTCACTGGAGCGATGAAAGAGTCCCAATCCAACCTGGCTCTTGATGCCATGATAACTATATAGAGAGGATACGTATTTGAGAGAGGAAATGAATCAATTCTATTACTGAAGAAGCTTGCAATCGTTACAGAATGAGAGCAAGAGGTAGTTACTTATACATCATGAGGACAAATAAGAAAGAGACACGTGTATGAGAGCTATAGAGTAGGTGCTACACTAACCTGTAGCTAAACAAGGATTAGTTGCTAATTAACGATTAATTAACAGACTAACCTAATTAACCCTAATTAGACTAGGAAAGCCCAAATCTTATACTCTCCTAATATGCCTCTCTCTTTTTTTATTATACTACATCTTTTCTTCTTTTGCTATTACTATTGGATTAATTATTTTGATATTGTAGCATTTGTGATAGTACTAGTTGCTGCCATGTTTTTTTACTTGTTTATTTCTTATTATTACAATTTTTTTTTTTTGGTAAATCAGCAATCTTGTTATTACACTTTGTTGCTGCAGGAGTCTGTTTTTCTTCATTATTTGTTTTACTAATAGCTATTCACATTTTAAGGGCATTTCTCTACTTGTTGACATTTCTTGAAGGCATTTTCTCTTTAGAACAATGGTTCAATACAAATACAAAGATTGATGCATCATTAGAAGATGGATGACTGGCAATGATGTTGAAGAGGTTTCTGGAGCATGCCAAAAACATTGAGGAATTCTTTGCAATACTTTCAAGCAAACCAACAACCAATAATTTGGTTACTAGTATGTTGGATTTAGTACACAAGGATCTCTAGACCGTTTTAAATTATTACTGTTCTAACTATTTTGAATTGGTATTGATTGTAAAGAATACTTTGGGTTAATATATTCTTATTTTGTCGGCTCATCTTTACTATCTATCAAATGCTACAAAAATGAATTTTCTTGCTATAGATTAGAGAATCAAGAATGACAAAAGAAAAATTCCTCGTCACTACCTTTAGGGATGGCTGATTTCTCGCTAGCAGAACACATTGAAAATGCCATAGCAACAAAATGTTGTTTTCGACAATGATGCCAATGATGCATATCTTTATACGCGACAAACAAGATGTCTCACATATAATTTTCTACAAAAAATATTTAATCTTGCATTTTATATTTTCGACAACTATGTCGATGTTGCATATCTTTAAAAAGTTGTTGTCAAGAGTCTAAATTTCTCACTTCATTGAAACTGCGACGAGTTTGGGTTGTCGCAAGTAGTTTTCATTTATGTGTTTTACTAATTGTCAAAAGCGATGAAATTACACTATGCCAAAAAAGCAATCAGACGACAGAGGAGATCTGTCGTCTGATAAAAAAATTTCTGTTGTCTAGTACGGTGCCGTCTCTTGGGGCATCAGACGACAGATTTCCTCTGTCGTCTTATTTATCAGACGACAGAAGGTTTTCAAGTCATCTGTTGTCTGTTAGAGAATTCAGACAACAGTTATCTGTTATTTATAATGACTTACAACAACAGTTTTCTGTTGTTTGTTTCGTATTCTAATAACAATTAACTGTTATTTAAACTACCAACACAAAACAATTATTTGTTGTTGTACATTCATTTAAGATACAATTATATGTTGTTGTTTTTGTCTTGTGTCAACGAAAATTTATATATTTTTGTCGTTGTTTTTATTGTAAGGCCACAGTTTTCTGTTGTTTGAGTGGGAAAATAACTAACAGTTAACTGTTAGTTAAACTACTAACACAAAACAATTATTTGTTGTTGTACATTCATTTAAAATACAATTATATGTCGTTGTTTTTATTTTGAGTCAACAGAAGTTTATATATTTTTGTCTTTGTTTTGATTGTGAGACCACAATTTTCTGTTGTTTGAGTGGGAATATAACAATAGATTTTTCCTAAATTCTGTTGTTCTTAAGTAGCTCCAACAACATATTTTGACTTTGATTTAGTGGTTGCATGGTATTTCAAATGTCACATTTATATTCCTATTAGGCAAAATGCCCGCGCGGTGCTGCGGGTATACTATTGATATGGTTGAATTTACATCGAAATTACGTTATAGATACATTAGATATAGTAAAACTACATTATACATTGTTCTACTTGTCTCAAAAATCTGGTGCCTTTGCCATACGAATCTGGATTAGCAGCGACATCATAAAAGGAATGGATGCTGCCACTATCTTGGTTTCCAGCCCAAAACTGGTTTTGGAAGTTGTCCTTTGCTCCAGCAGACATATCCTAGCATGAAATTGAAAAACCATTACCAAAAAATAAAAAATTCAAAGGCACTCAATGAAACACTTTTCTTCTCTCAAGCAAATGCATTTCTTTTGGTTACTTTGTCTAAGCCGGTAGAATGAATCTTCTGGAAAAGCTTTTCACTTTTGGTAGCAAAAGTAGCGAGGGAAATTGTACATTTGATTAAAAAAATGTTGCTCTTTGGTTTATGAAGTGACAAAATGTTCTGTATGCATATATATAGACCAGTACAAAATAATTTACTCTTCACACACTCATTCTCAATTTACACTATTCTAAGTAAACAAAAAGCATTAGTCAAAAAAAGTTCAATGCAATTACATCAGTTCATGGAGATGAGATGAATGACTTAAATAGATACTTTTTTTCACAATGAGAACTAAGATTGATGAAAAGACAAAGCAAGCAATACATTAACTAAAGATAACAGGAAAAGAAACTATCCATACCTTCAGGCTGGGATTGGACACCTGCTTCTGATATCATATATATAGTAGAGTAGTCCTTATGCACCGCAGTCAGCAAACCTGTACACTGCAGTGGAAAAAACTTAAGATGATGTATAATGGGTCTATGGTTCAGAGACTATTGCAGTACATTTGTCTTAATCTATTTTTTTTTTTCCTTTTCATCTGATGCACTTGCAAGAAAATTGAAAGGCTGAGAAATAAAAGAATAAAAGGAGTGTTTGACCAGGTTGCAAGACCAAGTAAGGTCATTTTAAATTGCAAGACCGATTTAGTTTAATCAATCCGTTTCAGTGACTCATGAAAAGAAATTCAAACAAATGTAACTAATCACAATACAAAAGCAAATGGCTAAGTCCAAGCAAATGTAACTACTGATTCATCTGCTGATTTATTTATCAAGAAATAGAATTAAAAAAAACAAAGGAAATACAATTGATAACTGCATATTGAGAGGGTATATATCCAAAACAGCATTGTAAATTTGTAATCCCAACAAAATGAATTTCAGCCAGATTATGACTGCAGTATCACTGACATTTTGTTTTACATTCCTTATATCACTATATTATCAGTTTATCATATACTTCAATCAAAATTTATGTTCTCTCTTTCATGCTTAAATGCATCTTCATACACAATTTGGAATGAACAACTAATAAAAAAACAAAAAGATCAAATTGCAATTTTGATCAGCTATCTAGTCACTTGGTCACAACTGCCATACAACTAAATTTAAATTCAGACACTGTACTAATTTCAAATTCAGACTACATAGCTACATAGTAAGTCATGATCATTAGTCTTTGATAACCACACAACTTGGGCAAGTTCAAACTAAATTGCTCAATGACGTAGACCCAAACTCAATTAGAACGAAACCTTGTGGTTTTCTAAACTCACCCCATCATTAACCAGAGCACTCTGCCGCATTCTTTCCATATGGTTTTGAATCGAACGGTTCAAAACGCAAGCCCTTCTGTTCTACCCATGCACCCAATTCATAACCAAATCAGAACCAAAACACATCCAATACCCAAAAGCCAAAACTCAAATCCAAATCTCACCAAAAACAGAGCAAGTAAACTCAATGTCCACATATTCTTAATTCTTCATTGAATGGTGCATGACAGGCCTAGAGCCATATGGGGCCGAGCAACTATCAACTTATTTAACTCTAAGAAATGCTTAAAGCCACAGAGCTCAGCTCTCGTTCATTTGTACTGGAAAACAACATTTTTCATTAGTTAAGATAGACTTCGGTCCCGTTTGAAATTGTTTTCGCTTTTAAAAAAATATATTTTTGTCTAAAACTTTAAAGGGGCTTGATATCATTAGTGAATGAAGAAGTTTTGAAACAAAAGAGACATAACTCAATAACTGCCACCCCTATTTGTGAGCCCCCGAAAATTTTGTTTAATTTTTAGAATGTAATTTTTTCGCCAATAAGATTTTCGCAAGGTGATTTAAGTGAAGAAATCGATTTTGGAAATTGTTTTGGTGTCGAGACCACCTACTGGGCCGACAATTTAAGTTTGGGCCAGCATCCTTCGTTTTGGGCCTAGAAAGTTACTAAAGTTCATTGAAGCAAAAGATCGTCTAAGCAAATTTGAAAGGAAGGCGAATTGAGTTGTAGTGAAGATTTGAATTTTTAGTTTTAACGAAGTTGAGTTTTGGGCTTAGGACGAAGTCAAGAATTAATTTAGGAAGTTTCAGACGAAAAGCGAATGAAAGAAAAGTCCCGAGCCCAAAACCCGAAAGAAATTAGCTAGAGGAGTTTTGTAACTCGTCGAAAGGGCAAAACTGACATTTCTTACGCACTAGTATAAATAGGATAGAAACCCTAAAACCTCAAAACTCTCCTCTCTCCCTCTCGGCCGCATCTCTCTCCCCCGAGCTCTTGCACTCTCTCTCTCTTCTTCCCTCTGCAAACGCCGGAAAACCCTATCTCTGACCACCACCTTGCAAAACTACCACCGCCCATCAATGCAGCACCAAGATACGACCCAAACCCAAGAGAAATCGAAGCCATGCATTGACCCCAACCTCTCTCTTCCGTTCTCCTTCTCTCTGACACCACCGGAGACTCCAGCTCCGGCCACCATCTCATCACACTGCCTCCACCGGTCGACGCAACACCCAAACCCGACCATAACCCGAGCCTTACCGCACACATGCATCGCCTCCAGCCTCCGCACATGTTCCTCAAAGCAGCGACGCCACTGCTCGTTGGCTTTCCTTGATTTCCGGCCATCAGCTCACCACACCGCCATCACTTCTCGACTCAGAACTCGCCGGACGTCTAAACCTTGAATCCCTATTGACTGCTGATGCCGGAAAGCACCGTACACGTCTTATGCCGGAGTCCTAGCTTCTGCTAAGATCGATTTGTCTCCTCCGATCGAAATTGAGCTGTGCCTCCACCAACGAGCTCGGGGCAAGCCGATTGTCAAAGCCCAGAAGCCTCTCCACTAACCCGACGTCAGAGGAACCCGTAAGTGCCATCACCGGAGCTCAAAGCTCTGGGTTTCAACGTTCTCCAATATCCAGCTCAAAGCAAGCTAAACCACCTTCAGAAATAGAATCAGTACCTCAAAAACCTCCAACCCTCAAAACCCCAAAATCCGGGGCTGCTCCGAAACGTCACACGCGCCGCACGCGCCGCCGTTTGCGCGTGAAAGTTTGTAACTCCGCTGCCCACGACCGCCGGACTCTCAGATTGACTTAACTAGGTAATTTTCGACACCTCTCTTTGGTTGAGGCCTTTATTCTATTATGAACTGGAAGCCCTAATCGTGTGTTATCCGATTTGGAGGAATTTGGAGGAATTGAGGTTTGTGGAATCTGCGTTTTTGGAGTTTTGGAGAAAGGAGAGAAACTGTTGGGTCAATTCGATTGATATCGTGAAAAGGGTAAGGACCTCGAACTCAGTTTTGGTTGTAAAGTTGGTTAGGTGTTGAATACTGAATGTATTGTTTTTCTGCTAGAGGTTCGAATGGTTGATGGTGGTGAAGCACAGCCATGTTAAGTTGACTGCAAGTTTGGAGAAGAAAAATGGTAAGGGTTGGGTATTTGGATCTATTTTGCCGTGTATTGTTCATACTTAGCGGAATGGTGGTGTTTTGGGTTATTTGAAAAGATATTGATATGTGTTTGGGAACTTGCCATGTTAGTGAACAAAGATGAGAGTGGTTGAATGCTTGAATGTATGGAGAGATTTGGGTTGTCAATTAAATTGGTTTGGCTGTTATTAATTTTGGAAAAATGTTGTTTCACAAGAATGAACAAAGAGAGACCGATTTTGTGGGTTTTGACAAGTAAATTAGTGTGGTGAATGATATTATTGAGAATGGGTTAAAAGTTGAATTAAGTATTCTATAGCTATCATATCCCGAAATGAATTTGAGAAACAAATTGTTCGGGAATGCAATTATTTATTTAAGGTTAACGAGTAAGTAAAAAGGGTGAAACCGGTTTACCCAAATTACATAAAGACACGAAGTATGATCTCCATATCCCGGATAAGCTTACGACGTTAAGTGGATTGTTCGGGAATGGAAATGGCCATTTGTTTTCTTAAAGTAAAAAGGGTAAAGAAATGAAGGTGAAAGTGCTAAGTATAATCACCATATCCTAGATGATTCAAATGCTATATCATTTGGATTTGGATTGTTTGGGAATGGATAATAGAATTTATCAACTAAAGGAAAATTCTACAAACACAAGTTCTAGATCATTGTTCGATTAAAGGATAATTCGATGGACTATAAGGAAACTAAGTAAATGCTTTGGTTGCTCGGTTAGTTGAGTTATAATGAAGTCAAGTTACTTATTGGTTTAATTTTATTATAAAGGACTTGTGCGTGTGCCTTTGGAACCGGACGAAGTATCGAAAGTCGAAAAGGAAGCTAATTGTGGACGAGCACTCCATATCCAGGTAGGGTGAGCTGTCCCTTCCTTGTTAGAGGCTTTTCAGTATATGTGGAATTCTATACTATGATAGTATGTTGCCTGCAAGAACGTTTTTGGTTGTTCATTAGTCGATGCCTCGTGATACATGTGTTTTCAGAACTGATAATTGCTAATTGTGAAAACCGAGGCTAGACTTGCATGTTGAGATACTGTACCCTTGTATGTGTGTACTTGTGACCTGAAAGTGAATGGGACCTAGATGCGTTGATTCCTAGGGATCCCACGGTGTCGATAACCGTGAACCTCCGGAGGGGGCTGTGCTCCTATGTTTGTCGGGGAAAGGTAAGTACAGACAGTGAACCAGTCATAGGAGACTCAGAGCCAGGAAATGGACACTTTCGCTACTTGTAGTCACAAGGACTACAGAGTAGTTGGCTGGTTCTCTTACTCAGGACGAACCAGATCGGTCACTGATTTATTTTACTTTAGCCGGCAGGTAAGTATCTCGGAGCTCCAAATTGTGTGAAGCATACTGCATATGCTTTATAAAAGAAACAAATGTTTGTGGTTGCCACTTTTCTTAAAGCATTTTTCGATAAACGTGCACAATATTATGTAGTAATATTTTCAAGTATATTATTTTTCAAACCTAGCATGGTTGGGTCGGCCCCTACTGGGCATGCGAGGACGAAAGCTCACCCCTACTATAGTGTGCAGGTTTCGAGCATGTGGTCGGGAAGCGTACAGGGGAGGCACATGGCACGACTTGGCGCATTTCTCTTTAGTTTCATCAAAAGAAGGTTTTGGTCCTTAATCGGATTTTGTAGTAACTTACCTATTTACTTCTTATTTATTTGTTTGTTTTCTACTCACTTATTTACAAAATTCCGGGAGACCCGTAACCCTGGGGCGCGTCCCCCATACTTGTAGTTACTTAGTGATCCGTTTTATTTTCCAAATTGGGCTCCGATCGCAAGCCCAAAACTCTTAGCCCATTTCGAATTCCGCTTTTGAAAATGTGTTGTTTGGTTGCTAGAATGATTTGTCCAAGAAAGTGTTTTGTAAACCAACAACCTAAACTCAAAAGGCCTTGCGGTTTCGGGTTGATGAGCTATCGAGATGCCATTCGTGACATGTCGATTCCTCATTGGCTCGGAGTCGCGGCGCTGTGGGACCCCCCTTTCGGGTCACTACAGTAAAGTGGTATCAGAGCTCTAGGTTCTGAAATACTTTCGAAATCGTTTTTGCAAAACTAGCAACCGTTCTCATATTTTTTCAAGTGTTGAATTTGGTTGGGCAAAACGCTCGAATTTCTTGGACATTTTAAAGTATGTTGGTAAAAAATATGTTTTGACATCCCTCCTTTATTTTATTCTTCCCGGAGGATACCCTATTGCCTTATTTCGCTTGCAAATATTTTTCATTAAAGCTACTTCCGAGTCGTTAAAAGAATTTCCAATGGATTTAAAACGTAATGATACATTTGGGGTTCCTTGAAGAGAGTAATTTTGTTTGTTTCCTTGTGTTGCTTTAAAGTTTGGTATAAATTTTAAAATTGCCAATGCCGTCATGATGCCGCTCGACCACAAACGCTCCAAAGGTAGTAAGTATGAAAATTGGATAAAGTGTTGGGTAAATTATTAGGGGATTGAGCATTAAGGAGTTAACGAGGTTATATTGGGTGAGTTGATACTCGGAGAAGTAGGTTCGAGATGAAGTTGAAAGGAATATTTGTGTACCTCCATGCTAGTGTTATAAAGTAAATTTTATTGATGGGTTAAAGTTATTGTACTACATATATTGTTGCACGTATTGAAAAATATAGAGTGTTGGGCGGATCAAAGTGAAAAAAAAATTGAGGAAAAAGTGAGATCATGACCCCTATATAGCCATTTGGATAAGTGGTGTTCGTATTTTCACTCGATTTCCTCTTCTTCCTTCCGAGCGATGGCCCGACTGCAGCGGTTCCCCATCGATGCTCTACGAAAGAAGGTGTGATTTTCGAGTAAGGTAGACACCACTCAAGTGTTTCCCAAGTGGTGGATTGATAGGGAAACTTGTAAGGGCAACACAAACAGGAAATTGATTATTGCTTGAGCTTGGCATCTCCCCAATCTTGTTGTTAATTGGTGGAACGATATGAAGCTTTGTTGCTTTGGAAACTCTAATGTTGTATTGTTGTGCTGACAAGATTACTTTGTGGGGAAGCACAAGAAATTGAGGAACGACCAGTGGAGTCACATAAACTATTCTTGAGTTGCCATTGGACCGCATAGAGTTGAGAAATTATGTTCCCTATAATCAGGGAAATTGTTGGGGAAAATAAATGATTGCGGTACCGGCAACGTACTTGGAGATGTTAGTATGCTTTGAGATCACAAGGTCACGACCTTGTACTGGTATTTAGTAGGATCACTAGCAACGATTCTAAGAGTGGTCAAGAAGGGATCTTTAAAGGATTATACCTTTAGCAGCCAGTTTTCTTTACTTCAAGGAATCTTTGATTGCTTTGAAGTCAATAACGCTACGAATTTCGAAACATGAGCAAGTTGGTAGCACACTCTTGAAAGACAACGTTGATTACGTGGTTAGAATGACGCTGAAATGGTGACGTCAAGGAGTATTTGAAAATTCGAAAGTTGAATTAATGCCTTCTATAGGGAATGTGGAGAAAGGCGATCAATGTGCCATGTAGAATTACATGTTGTGGCACTACCCCGGGATTCGAGGCATGACAAGGTAAAAGACGAGTACGAGTGCGAACTCGAGAATCGAGGTGAAAAATTACGCATTTACCCTATGCGTTCACTTTTGAGACAAAGAATTTGTAACATTTCTTCCACACCAGGAGTTTACATTAACTATTTTACATTCTTGCCTCTTAGTACAAAAGTTGATTTTCGTCTCTTGCATTACTCAAAATGTTTTCCTCATAAGTCAAGAGACTACACCTTAGACAATCGCGTTTTCCTTACTAAAGTGTTTTATTTTACAAAGCTCGAACATTTTGGGTTCTTCAAAAAAAAAAAAAAAAAAAAAAAAAAAAAAAAAAAAAAAAATTTGCAGCCTAGAATTTGAAAACAAACTCAAACTATTTTCCTGTTCCAGTGAAAAGCCTTTGAAATTATTTCCTTACCTACCAAAAGGTTCTTGTCAACAAATCTTGTTCGAAAAGTACAAAAGTTGAAAATTTCCCCAAATCTGTTTTCAAGCAAAATTGAAATTCCGAGAATTTTACTATTTTGTCTCCGCAACTACTTCAAATTTAGTTTTATCCGACCTCTACTACTGTTAAATTTCTGAAATTTTGACGACGGTCTCAGTCAGCATCTCTACATTGAATTTACGGGTCTTGTTTGGGTTGAAATTGCATATCCAAAATTTTAGTCGTAAACTCCTTCGAAATTATTTTCCAACTTCTTGGAAACTTGAAATGTTAATCTCATTGTGGCTTTCTCTTATCATTAGTTATCTTTTATGTAAACTGGTGGTTGGAAGAATGTTAGTTCACCTTCGGATTTACTCAGGGCACCCATTTTGAAAGTAAAGGATTACTTTAAAGGAGAATATTTAGAAATTACTTTTTCTTGTTGTCAGACGAGGACACAAGAAAATAAAGTGCTTATCACCGATTCAACTGTTTGGGCTTGACCAAAGTTGAAGGAGCGCTTATGACTTGATTTCTGAGTTTTGACATCAAACGAGTTCGTAGGGTGAAAATGATAGTTCAAGGTCGAGACCGTTAATGGAAATGCTACGAACTTTACAAATCTCGAGAAGTCAACTTCGATTGGTGATCCTCGAATTTCGTTGAAACTTAGCGAAAAGTATTGTTGCAACTTGATGCCTTGAGCATTGGACGGTTTGTTTGGTCAATGCCAAGCGACCTATTGATTGATGTCTCATGACGTGTTGTAGGTACATAGGTGTTGCGATTTCACAATGTGACATCAAATCTACTGAATTGTGTGCTTGGTTTCCACGTCATGTGGACAAGCTGCCACAATTGTTTGTTCATGGAGTAAACAGTATCCGCTAAGCTACGTATAAGTGTGCATGAGGTTTGACAACCAATATCGTTGATAACTAAGAGGTTGACGTCAGTGATGACATCGTTGACGTGTCATTTGTGGTGGCGTTCTACAAAACTTATTTATGTTGACCAACGGAGAAAGCTCGGTTTCTCTCCTTGGTTGCTACTTATATTTAAGGCTCAAATTCCCGAGTAATTTTCTACCATCGTGAAATGGGAATTGAGTGTAGACGTCAATTTGTTTTCGGTGATTTTGAAAAGTAATCTATTATTGCATGGTTGCAACGAAGTTACTATTTAGCAAGTTGCTAATCGAAAAGAAGCATGATTCATGGAATAAAGTGTATCCTATGGAATGATAATAGGAACACTTGGTGAGGTGGTAAAGATAGCTCCGGAATGGGGATGTGAAGTTAATGGGAGTACAAATTGTGAAAGTTTTACGAATGTCATTATGTTGCGTAACTTGATGCGTGATGGAGTATTCCACGTGAATTGTTTACAAGTAACGCTTGAAAATTCTTACACTAAAGTGTTGGTCATTTAGTTATGGAAACGAGGTTGACAAGTGGATTTACCACTGCTTTGCAGTATGTGGGTGACAAAGTGTTAGTCCCCGATCTGTTTTAAGGCTCTTTGAACTATTCAGAAATGTTGAAGCGATAATGTCATTGTCCATGGTATTGAGCTCAGAGGAGCTAGATGAGACAATGAAATCAAATGTTTGCACATACACACACAAGGTGATAGAGGAAAAGTGCAATTTGCGAAAAACAAATGGTCTTAGAGTTTGATGAGGTCGTCCCCATAAGTGGAGTAAGATGTACCATGTGAATGGTAAAGGTTCAAAAAGTATCAGAGGAAGGTAAAACAATGTCTTGTGCAAACTCGAGCCCGAGGTGAAAAGAAGTAACCTCTCTCATTCATACATTGGGCAAATTTCGAGGACGAAATTTATTTTAAGGGGGGTAGAGTGTGAGCCCCCGAAAATTTTGTTTAATTTTTAGAATGTAATTTTTTCGCCAATAAGATTTTCGCAAGGTGATTTAAGTGAAGAAATCGATTTTGGAAATTGTTTTGGTGTCGAGACCACCTACTGGGCCGACAATTTAAGTTTGGGCCAGCATCCTTCGTTTTGGGCCTAGAAAGTTACTAAAGTTCATTGAAGCAAAAGATCGTCTAAGCAAATTTGAAAGGAAGGCGAATTGAGTTGTAGTGAAGATTTGAATTTTTAGTTTTAACGAAGTTGAGTTTTGGGCTTAGGACGAAGTCAAGAATTAATTTAGGAAGTTTCAGACGAAAAGCGAATGAAAGAAAAGTCCCGAGCCCAAAACCCGAAAGAAATTAGCTAGAGGAGTTTTGTAACTCGTCGAAAGGGCAAAACTGACATTTCTTACGCACTAGTATAAATAGGATAGAAACCCTAAAACCTCAAAACTCTCCTCTCTCCCTCTCGGCCGCATCTCTCTCCCCCGAGCTCTTGCACTCTCTCTCTCTTCTTCCCTCTGCAAACGCCGGAAAACCCTATCTCTGACCACCACCTTGCAAAACTACCACCGCCCATCAATGCAGCACCAAGATACGACCCAAACCCAAGAGAAATCGAAGCCATGCATCGACCCCAACCTCTCTCTTCCGTTCTCCTTCTCTCTGACACCACCGGAGACTCCAGCTCCGGCCACCATCTCATCACACTGCCTCCACCGGTCGACGCAACACCCAAACCCGACCATAACCCGAGCCTTACCGCACACATGCATCGCCTCCAGCCTCCGCACATGTTCCTCAAAGCAGCGACGCCACTGCTCGTTGGCTTTCCTTGATTTCCGGCCATCAGCTCACCACACCGCCATCACTTCTCGACTCAGAACTCGCCGGACGTCTAAACCTTGAATCCCTATTGACTGCTGATGCCGGAAAGCACCGTACACGTCTTATGCCGGAGTCCTAGCTTCTGCTAAGATCGATTTGTCTCCTCCGATCGAAATTGAGCTGTGCCTCCACCAACGAGCTCGGGGCAAGCCGATTGTCAAAGCCCAGAAGCCTCTCCACTAACCCGACGTCAGAGGAACCCGTAAGTGCCATCACCGGAGCTCAAAGCTCTGGGTTTCAACGTTCTCCAATATCCAGCTCAAAGCAAGCTAAACCACCTTCAGAAATAGAATCAGTACCTCAAAAACCTCCAACCCTCAAAACCCCAAAATCCGGGGCTGCTCCGAAACGTCACACGCGCCGCACGCGCCGCCGTTTGCGCGTGAAAGTTTGTAACTCCGCTGCCCACGACCGCCGGACTCTCAGATTGACTTAACTAGGTAATTTTCGACACCTCTCTTTGGTTGAGGCCTTTATTCTATTATGAACTGGAAGCCCTAATCGTGTGTTATCCGATTTGGAGGAATTTGGAGGAATTGAGGTTTGTGGAATCTGCGTTTTTGGAGTTTTGGAGAAAGGAGAGAAACTGTTGGGTCAATTCGATTGATATCGTGAAAAGGGTAAGGACCTCGAACTCAGTTTTGGTTGTAAAGTTGGTTAGGTGTTGAATACTGAATGTATTGTTTTTCTGCTAGAGGTTCGAATGGTTGATGGTGGTGAAGCACAGCCATGTTAAGTTGACTGCAAGTTTGGAGAAGAAAAATGGTAAGGGTTGGGTATTTGGATCTATTTTGCCGTGTATTGTTCATACTTAGCGGAATGGTGGTGTTTTGGGTTATTTGAAAAGATATTGATATGTGTTTGGGAACTTGCCATGTTAGTGAACAAAGATGAGAGTGGTTGAATGCTTGAATGTATGGAGAGATTTGGGTTGTCAATTAAATTGGTTTGGCTGTTATTAATTTTGGAAAAATGTTGTTTCACAAGAATGAACAAAGAGAGACCGATTTTGTGGGTTTTGACAAGTAAATTAGTGTGGTGAATGATATTATTGAGAATGGGTTAAAAGTTGAATTAAGTATTCTATAGCTATCATATCCCGAAATGAATTTGAGAAACAAATTGTTCGGGAATGCAATTATTTATTTAAGGTTAACGAGTAAGTAAAAAGGGTGAAACCGGTTTACCCAAATTACATAAAGACACGAAGTATGATCTCCATATCCCGGATAAGCTTACGACGTTAAGTGGATTGTTCGGGAATGGAAATGGCCATTTGTTTTCTTAAAGTAAAAAGGGTAAAGAAATGAAGGTGAAAGTGCTAAGTATAATCACCATATCCTAGATGATTCAAATGCTATATCATTTGGATTTGGATTGTTTGGGAATGGATAATAGAATTTATCAACTAAAGGAAAATTCTACAAACACAAGTTCTAGATCATTGTTCGATTAAAGGATAATTCGATGGACTATAAGGAAACTAAGTAAATGCTTTGGTTGCTCAGTTAGTTGAGTTATAATGAAGTCAAGTTACTTATTGGTTTAATTTTATTATAAAGGACTTGTGCGTGTGCCTTTGGAACCGGACGAAGTATCGAAAGTCGAAAAGGAAGCTAATTGTGGACGAGCACTCCATATCCAGGTAGGGTGAGCTGTCCCTTCCTTGTTAGAGGCTTTTCAGTATATGTGGAATTCTATACTATGATAGTATGTTGCCTGCAAGAACGTTTTTGGTTGTTCATTAGTCGATGCCTCGTGATACATGTGTTTTCAGAACTGATAATTGCTAATTGTGAAAACCGAGGCTAGACTTGCATGTTGAGATACTGTACCCTTGTATGTGTGTACTTGTGACCTGAAAGTGAATGGGACCTAGATGCGTTGATTCCTAGGGATCCCACGGTGTCGATAACCGTGAACCTCCGGAGGGGGCTGTGCTCCTATGTTTGTCGGGGAAAGGTAAGTACAGACAGTGAACCAGTCATAGGAGACTCAGAGCCAGGAAATGGACACTTTCGCTACTTGTAGTCACAAGGACTACAGAGTAGTTGGCTGGTTCTCTTACTCAGGACGAACCAGATCGGTCACTGATTTATTTTACTTTAGCCGGCAGGTAAGTATCTCGGAGCTCCAAATTGTGTGAAGCATACTGCATATGCTTTATAAAAGAAACAAATGTTTGTGGTTGCCACTTTTCTTAAAGCATTTTTCGATAAACGTGCACAATATTATGTAGTAATATTTTCAAGTATATTATTTTTCAAACCTAGCATGGTTGGGTCGGCCCCTACTGGGCATGCGAGGACGAAAGCTCACCCCTACTATAGTGTGCAGGTTTCGAGCATGTGGTCGGGAAGCGTACAGGGGAGGCACATGGCACGGCTTGGCGCATTTCTCTTTAGTTTCATCAAAAGAAGGTTTTGGTCCTTAATCGGATTTTGTAGTAACTTACCTATTTACTTCTTATTTATTTGTTTGTTTTCTACTCACTTATTTACAAAATTCCGGGAGACCCGTAACCCTGGGGCGCGTCCCCCATACTTGTAGTTACTTAGTGATCCGTTTTATTTTCCAAATTGGGCTCCGATCGCAAGCCCAAAACTCTTAGCCCATTTCGAATTCCGCTTTTGAAAATGTGTTGTTTGGTTGCTAGAATGATTTGTCCAAGAAAGTGTTTTGTAAACCAACAACCTAAACTCAAAAGGCCTTGCGGTTTCGGGTTGATGAGCTATCGAGATGCCATTCGTGACATGTCGATTCCTCATTGGCTCGGAGTCGCGGCGCTGTGGGACCCCCCTTTCGGGTCACTACACTATTGATGAATGCAGAGATCAGTTGTACCGAGAGTTTCACAGGTTATAAACAAAGAGTCGTATAAAAAACATTTTAGCCTATAAACAAAGTCATAGACCTCAATAAGTTGAAGGAGAGTGACATTCACAAAATTCCTGACCCTCATCCAGCTTAATATGCAGATTGACAAAGATATTAAGAAAATGAAATAAAGCTTACCTTCTTTCAGCCAAATTGGAGGACACCACTGGCATCACACCAATGTCTTCATATCATCTGCAAGAGCATAAAAAACTGAAGTATAAAAGCCAGCACATAACCCCCCAAACTCAATATAAATCAGAGATGATAAATTCTTCCACATGAAGGTAGAGAAATTGTAAGTATCCAAGTAGTTCCTATGGAAGAAAACAGCTTTGGAAAGAAGCTTAGAGAACATATTGAAACTCAGGTGTTAAAGTGTGGCCCGATATAACATATTGAAACTCAGGTGTTAATATGTATGTACTCAGTTAGACTCTTTAGCTTCTAGATCATGTAACGCAGATATTGTACCATCTTCCTCATCATCTGTTCAGAAGTAAATAGCATATAAATGTATTAGGATATTGTATTTTATACCTCATTAATTGAAAATCATGTTTCGGTTCTTCTTATGAAGTTCCAACTTCCAACACCTATCAACAATAAGAGTGAGTAACAGAGAAATCAAACAAAGTTGGATACAAGCACTAACATCAGCAAATGCAAACCATTTATTAACATGGACAAGCACTAAGCACTAAGCTTAACATCAGTAAATGATCAATTGCTAATCTTCATATATTCAACATATGCTTGCTTATTATTCTGTACTTACATGATCAACAGAAGTGCTGCAATACCTTTTCTTAGAATTCTCAAACGCAATAAAATCATGATCACTATAATTAGTGCATTGTTAGCTTAAGAAACTTTTATGTTAAACATAGGAGATAATCATCTACATGCAGGTCAAGGAAACATACTCCTAATTTATGCAAAACTTGGTTAAATACATAGAAGTTGATGAAGAGTAATACCTAATAAAGCTTTTAAATGGCCACATCACACTGCTGCTGGATATTTTAAACTCTGATTAGCTGCTGAGAAACAGTGGGAAAATTGAAGAAAATTAGACGTGCATTCAGAAGAGTCTGTGACCTCATAAAGGTCAGCAACTCTGATTAAAAAAATTTCCATTTTTATTTTCATTTGTGGGAAGTGTTTGCCCTCAATTTGCTTAAATTCTTCATAGTTCTAAGTTCTAACTTCTAATGAACATTAGAAAGTAAAAATCAATCTCCCATGACTAATCGATCTAATCAAGAGAGCATACACATATTGCTAAAAGTGAAAATAAATTCGTAAGGTATTAGATAAGGAAGCATCAATACTGATAATCAATATTCATTACACATATACAGTGTAAAGAAAATGAACTATAGAATTTAAGCTATGAAGTATAGAGTTTAAGCTCAAAAGCATAATGGTGGCTTACTTCCAAAAGCCACGGTCAATTAGTAATGTGCAGACAAATCACTGTATTGCAAAGAGGAAGGGTAAAATACCTCTCCACCATCATCAAGAACAAAAAACTCGCCATGTTCAAAGGGAGACATGGTACCAGCAGCTGTATTCAACTAGAAACCTGCAGATTATTGGCAAATAGAGTAAGGAATAAACTGAAAGCAAGAGTCTAGTTCTTGATATCATCTATTTGGACCAAAATTAACAAACTTTAATTGAAGAAATAGTAAACTCCTCCTCGCTTTATTAATAAAGATACTGTAAGAGACAGATATAACTACCTTGATTCCGAATTACATTGCATGAGAGAACCCTTATCACAGCATTGGTCTTCATACGCATCCTATCCTACACAGATATATAAAAAGAAAATGATTGAGAAAAGTTAAATCTGCATGACAGTATGCAAGCAGCACTACTTCTGCAATTGTTATCATCACCATGCTTGATAACAATTGCGGCAATACCAATAAAACTTAACATCGCACACTAGAGAATAAAACCAGAAGCAAAAGAACAAAGGAGAAAGAGGATACTTACAAACAACAGCAGAAAAGCAATTCATCATAGGTAAAAGGAAAACTGACGAAAAGAAAAATAGAAGCATATAGCAGCAACAAAGATTGCAAATTTATGGCTAAAAATAAAATAAAATACACAAAAAAAGTCAAGAATTTTACACTAAACTTCAGACAATATTACTAAATGCTTTTCTCTCCTAAGTTCCAACTATGTTTACAATTACAGATGTATAAATATAATGAACATTGACCCTATAAGAGATACAATTAAACGTATATATCCTGATACCCAGTTATCATAGTCATTCCGTAAAAAAAGACGTCCTTAAAAAAATTAGTGGGTGTCCCAGAAAGTGTTTTCTGTAGTAGTGTGTAAATCTAGGAACCATTCTTGATGTAGTGAGTGACTTGAAACCATGAACTGCAGAGGAATAAACAGAGAAGAGCTCAATACAAGTTAAAGCACCTTGAATAAGCATTTGGTATTAGGGAAAAGAACGGTAAAAGATGGCAGCAACTATGCCATAGGATTACCCTTATCATCTTCTTCATCTTCCAATCTACTAGTAGTGCTCCCAGGATCCATATCTCTATGGCAATTGCAACTTGCTCACTATTTACTGCAGACTTGAGATGCAATGGAGGAACCAGATGCTTCCCATTTGTTTATCTATACAAAAACCCACCAAATAAATTCCCCAATGACATTACATATTCTAAGCAAAAACTATTTTGTATTCCTAAGTTTATGGAACATCTTAAATTCTCTACACGTAAGAAGTACAAATGAAAAAGCCAAAAAGGCATGCAAGTAATATAACATTAAACATATCAAACATCTCACCGTAGGCTCAACTTCATGAATCTCCGAGGTCGAGCTAGTTGCCCGGCCGTCTTCCACACCTTCAAGCGTATTTAATCGTGATTACCCTTTTGATTTGGCTGACGTATTTGAGGTGATCAGAAATAGGGTCAAAGAACTTGTTACCTATTGAAATACAGAACAAAAACATAATTGAATTGAATTGAAAGATCATCCAGAAAGGGACGTACCTGGCTAATTGAATAGAGGCAAGATTTGGTGACATCGATCGAAACCATGTTTGGTAAATGTTGTAGGCAATACTGCAACTCATTGAATCGAGGCATATCTTTATCCTTGCTTAAAGATAATGGTCTAGTCCGTGACATTGAATTCGTTGGTGTACTGTATAGAGAACCTAATAAGTGAGAGATATACCTGAAGGGAGGGACTAAAGTGAAACCAAACTCTCAATACCAGATCGGTTCTCCAGTGATAGAGAAAATCCAACGAAATATTGAAGGAATCGGAATCCATCCAAGATTCTTCAATATAAGCTTTGTAATCTGCAAATGAAGAAATTTTCCACAAAATTTAACTTTACGGCTTTCGTTGATTGAGATCTTCCAGAAAAACCCCAAAACCAGAAGAACCCTAAAAGCCCAAATTAAAAAAACATTGTCTTTCAGAGAAAAACCTTCCGGGGACTAGATCTGAACTGAGGGTTAAGCAGGAAGAGGAAGAGGCGGAGGCGATGTAGAGGTAAGGCCGTCCATGGCCTGGACGGTGTTCTCTTTCATGGCGTCACCGTGGTACTTGACTACACTGGTCTTGGCCCTGAACTTCTGGATGAAGGGTAGGGATTCGGAGAGAATCTGGGGAGGCTGCAGGGTTTTGAGAAAGAAATTTATGGGAGAGATGGAGACAAAGAGAAAGGGGATTTTGTTGGTAAAGGAGAGAAAGAGAATGGGAGAGCGAACGAGCAGAGATGGGAAAAGAGAAAGAGGAGCCGTGGAAAAAACGCGAAGTCTTTCGCAACTAAGCCAAAAAGAAAAGGAAAAAAAATATAACTTACCTTATTCAGACAACACAATTTCTTAAATGTGTTGTTTGAATATCACTCTATTGACTATTCAGCTATAGGGTTTGGGCATTTGAGAGGGAAAAGCCTAAAACTTGTTGGAGGGAAGTCTGAAATTTCTGCTAGGGTTCAATATAGAAAATTTTCATCTTTTCAGACGACATTTAAGTGTCGTCTGAGTCTGACCATATCTTCAAAATGAAACAAGCATGGTTTCTCATTGTATTCAGACAACACATTTAATTTATGTGTCGTCTGAGTTTAGTCTGAAACACTCAGACGACAGAAAATGACCATTCTGTCGTCTGAACTCTGTTGTCTGATAGCTTTTTTGGCATAGTGTTACACGGTTGTCGATTTTTCAATATGCAAGTCAGTTAATTGCTCAACAAAATTATACGAGACAAACAATGAGTCTCGCATATAATGTTCTACAACAAATTCACATGTGTCACATATTAATATATACAACAAAAATGAAACGTCGTAGTTATTTTTTGCAACAAAAATAAGTCTCGCATATAATTTTTTTATCAAACATATAAGCGTCGCAGAAGGATAAGCAACATAAACGAAGCCACGTATATTGAAAATTACAACAAACATAAAATCTCCCATATAGCATTTTGTAACATGCACACTTACGTGTCCCGAAAGATGTCATATGCAACGAACGAATTGCATCACATATTGAAAATGCGACAAAGATACAAGCCTCACAGATGAAATGTGAGACATAAACGAAGCGTCGTATATTACAAATAGTAACAAATATAAAATGTCACATATAATTTTTGGTAACACATTTACATGTCTCGCAAGATGTCATATGCGAGGAACCAATTGCGTTGCTTATTGAAAAAGCGACAACCATGTAATTTTGTCACTTTTGACAATCATTAAAACACATTAAGCGACAACTGGTTGCGACAACCCAAAGTCATTGTATTTTCAATTAAGCGAGAAATTTAGACTTTTTGCGACAATCGATATCATTTTTTGTTGTAGTGATTATGAACTTGTAAGTGCGGCTAGAAATAGGTGGTTTAATCTCCTAAACGGTTAATAATACTTATTTCAATAGTAGTAAAATCTATAGGACAATAGGTGAAACCAAACAATAAAAATGATTGCATGCTAGGTAGGTGTTCCACACTAGTTTTGCATACTGGTTTTGATCAAACTTGCACATGTGCTTAATGCTTAGGATAATTCATTACAAAGATAGTGTTCTATACCTTGATTGTTTATTCTAAAGACTTAGTAATGGTGTGTTCATCTTGCTTAAGTAATTTAGGGAAGTAATCAAAATTTATGCAAGCGTTCATAGTTTGTTCTTGATTGGAACCTTTTTTATGACTTAGTAATTGAAACTAGGATAATAAACTTGTCTTAAGCATGTTTTGGTGGTTGATTTCCAAGTCTCTATCATCCATATCATTGTAAATCCCGCATTGTTTATATGTTTTACTTTAATTTCTGTGTGACAAAACCCAAAACCCCCCTTTTTACAATTTCATGTTCATACATTCTTTCATTATTTTCGTACATACTTATATTCATACTTTGATTATTTATTTGTTGCGTAGTTACTTGTGTACCCTCAACCCGGCTTGAATGATCCCTACTTATTCTATAGTAACAACTACATTCTTGCAGGGTTAAATTGCGCACTTGTTTTTAGTGTATCAACATTGCACGGTATTGAGTTGTGACCTTGATGTGATTAGGTACTTGACAAAGTGGGTTTAAGTGGATTGTGGTGATTTGTGCGTATCTCAGAGCGTGAGTGAAGACGCAACGGGATTCAGATGTGAGTAAATCTCACGGTGTTCATTTATGAACAAAGTACCTTATCGTATTGGAGTTAGTTATTTAACTATGACTATAGTTGGTATTAGTGACATTTATGAGTGAATGACTATATATATATATATATATATATATACACACACACACACACGTGAAATATATATGTATTGGTGGATTTGTTGTGATGCAACAATAATTGTGATTGTATTCATATTATTACTTTAGATGTGACTTTTCGGAAAAAAAAAATATTGTGAAAATGATGATTTCTATTATTTTGAAAAGTATTGAGATTGTGTAACATTTTCGGGTCCTGAGTGACCTCCTTAAATGTTTGGTCCAGAATGACCATGGAAGTGAGAGGCGAAACAATATTTTAAAACTGAGTTCATTATTTTTTGAGAATGGTGAACTTGTATTGAGTTGTGATTGTAGAATTTCATTTGTTGAGATATCATGAGTCTAGTATGACCATCTTAATTTTGTGATTTAAGATATGGTAGCATGTGTGGGAATATTTGCTTAGTGACCGGTGAAATCGATCAGTGTGATGATCTTTGTGATGATTGTTATGTAAAGGATGTGGAAATATCAGTGTGATGTCCGGTGAAATCTGTATGATAATGAGTGTGATGATTACTCTGTAAAGGATGTTGGTTTGTTATTAAGTTAACAGCGATCGAGAGGATTGCTGTGATGATTTCTCTGTGAAAGAGATAGATTTGTTATTAAGTTAACAACGATTGAGAGGGTTGCTGTGATGATTTCCTTATGAAGGAGGTAGGTTTGTTATTAAGTTAACAATGATTAAGTTGGTTGTTGTGAAGATTTGAGCTACCTACAGATGAGAGAGTATGAAGTTTGTGATTATTACTATGATTTTGATTGATTGATTTTAATATAATCTCTTGAACTAAATATATGCAGGGATTACTATGGTTTGAATTTATTGTTTTAATGTAACCTCCTGAACTAAATTATACGCAGGGGTTACTATGAATTGTTTTACCTTGTTTTAAATTGTGATTGTCTTGCTCCCTTCTTGGAATTATTGTCGAGGGGTCAAATGTTGTGAAGGGTCATAGTAGTGACGATTGTTTCTGTAGAGAGAAAGGGGAAGTGATTTATATGGTGTGATTTATTGATTTTCACATTTGATGTCACGTTGATGACAAAAGCTTCCAGTCGAGAGGAAAGGCTAGGAGTGTGATTTTGTAGTTTGCCATTGTGCGTTAAAATGATTTTCAAACATTACTTGTGGTGGTTTTGTTTGACTATAATTTGTGTAATTGGATGCTGGGTTGAGAATCAAAGCATGTGGGTTTTTAGTAACGAGTTGAGTTAGGTAAGCATGATATGGAGGGACATGAAACTGATGGCTGTAGTTGTAATATATGCTTATCGTTTGTTTAGGTTGAGATGACTTAAACATGTGTTTCTGTTTTGTTGCATTGAGTTTACTCATAGAAGCTTAAAAAGCTTACCGGGTTTGTTGTTGCAACCGGTGCACTATTCAATAGTGTATGGGTTAATCCTGTAGGTCAGGACAATCGTGGTTGAAGTAGAAGTATGCGGTAGCAATTGTAGGAGTCGAAAGCTAATTTTGCGTACTCTGATTTTATTAGACTTCCTTTTTGTGGTAAACTCATAAGGAGCATTTATTTATTATTTGTTAAGCAACTTTGTGTAGTGTAATATGTATTTATTTATTTAATTCGTAAACTTTGTGTAGTGTAATATGTGACTCTAAATAACGAGTCTGTATTCACATTGTGGGTTCGGGACATCGTTGGTTTCCTTTGTTTAGAGGAAAAAAAAATTACAGGTATTTAGTGTTGATGTCCGAACAGTCATGCTTGGAGTCACTGTGTTTGATTTACTTGTATTTTATTTGTGATTGAAAATTGGGGCGTGACAGATGGAGTCCCAAGGCACTTGGGTCTCAGTGTCGTTAACCTGAATGTTCACCATTTTACCCATGGGTACCCAGCTGCGGTGCAGTGTCACTTAGGTTGGCGAGAAATTCTCCCCCTCTGGGCCACGCCATGTATAGTCATGATCCTGCCATAGACTTCAATGGCGTTGGCACCAGTAGCAGGAGCCCTGTATTGTTCAACTGACTATTCTGAATGAGGTGCTCAATGGCGTTCTTGAGGGCGTAACAAAGATTGGTGTTATGACCCGAGTCCTCATGGTAGGTGCAATACTTACCGTTATCATCTTTTGCTTGCTATTTCTTGTTGTAGTCTCTTGGGCGGAGGGATGATATCTCTGTGGTTGTTCCATATCTCTTCATAAGAGGTAGTGAGAGTTGTGAATACCTCGTAACTTGACTGTGGAGGATTCTTCATGTAGGGTGTATCCCTAGAGTCCCTGTTGCCTTTTTTGTACTACTGCTTAGGCTTTTTCGGACTTTTGCCGTAGTTTTGCTGTCATTTGTCCTGGCTATAACTGGGTTTGTCTCGCTGCCACTCTTTGCCCTTGCCTTCCTATGAAGGGCGAACCTGAGCCAAAGGTTTTGGATTGAGTGTTACTATCACTATTGCGGGAGTCTCGGTACTAATACAGGTCTCGGGAACCCTGAAAGTTTTGAATTCTGCCTGAGCATGTAGAATAGCTACCTCCATGAGCTCATCATAATCCCTTAGCCTGTGAGCATTTATTTCATAGAGAAAGAGACCTAGCCTAAGTGCTTGATGAAATGCATTCTCTGTAATGACCTTGTCAAGGTTCCGACATTTGGTAGCGATGGACTGCCACTTGGTCATGAAGTCTCGCAATCCCTCACCCTCCAGTTGTTTTACTTTAAAGAGTTGGGCGGTCGAGTGGTAACTGCCGACACTAAGAATGAACCGGGTCACGAATTTATCTACCAGTTGCTGAAAACTATCCACTAAATTAGGTGGTATGCCCAGGAACCATGTTAAGGCCTCCTCACAAAGAGTCTCCTCAAAAGCATGACAAGCCATGACATCTGAGTAGTGGGTGTTGTTGAGTAAGGATTTGTAGACTTCTAGGTGCTGGTCAGTGGTGTCGTTGTACCTGTTCATCTTGAAGGGCTTCGAGTCGGATGGGCGCTTTTCAGGTTGGACTCGTAGGGTGAAGGGACCAGAACTTCCCTTAACCCTTGCCAACACTGGGCGCTAGGCCCTGGTCTCGGCAGCCTCGATACGCTGTTGGAGCCCATTGATAGTCTGGCTCATCTGAAAAAGTAATCTGGTGGTCATATCTAATGTTGTGGTACTCGATCCCGCAAGAAGAGTGAGTTCTGGTGGTGGTTGGCTGAAAGACTCATTGTGTAGAGCTGCATTGATATAAACAATCCTTTAAGCCGTACCAGTATCAGGGATGAAGGTGTTGGTTGAAGCGCCCCCGACACTTGAGATACCGGCTTATTGGCCAGTCACCCATTCACCCCAGATGTAGGAATGGTCATAGCCAATAGTTTCTCAAGTGTTGGTACACCCCCAAGTGTCGGTAACGGTGTTTGCTGAAGAAGTCACTCCAGGGCGGCATTGTTCTCAAGCCGTTGTTGGAGCGAGGTGAAGAGCATCTAATTTTCTTGCACTGGCCGCTGCGTGGTTTTGTGCTTCTATCATGGCTGCATGCTCTCATTCCACCTGCTCCTTGAACTGGAAAACATCTCACTTGGCAAGTTCGAGGGCCGCAGAGATATCCGTTGTATGGCAGAACCGCTAGCCGTGATTGTTGGGGTGTCGCCTTCTGCAGACGTGAACTGTAGTGAACGGTTAACATCATCATCCAAGATCGGGGGATCCTCGACGTTGCTAATCTCTACCATCGCGGTGAGTCTAGTAGCACTGTTAACTAAAATGAGGAAAGGAGTATAGCCTTCCTTCTAGCGCCAATGTTTCCAGGTGCTTACCAAGAGCTAGCTGTTGTCGGGGTCTGGAATCACGAATTGGTCTGGTCTCCTTTCTTTGTCTTCTCGCAATCCGTCTAACACAACAAAAGTCAAAGTGAGACTGGGTTTGCCGGCCTAAGACCTTCCAATGCTTAAGTCAATAAAGGCTGACAATATCGAGAGAAGAATGAGATTAGAGAACTTACTTGTTGTGGAATGTTTTTGGCCTTATATAGGCACTAGAGGACGCTGAGTCCTATTCATTTCAGATGTGGGAGAGACATGTCCCCTTTATAGCATGTCCAGGCTGGGACTAGGCCAACCTAACCGGTCATGCTTAGGTGGCCCCGGTAGATCCCGCTAGTGATTGTTTGGCAACAACTCTTGTTTTGTTGGTATTATTAGCATATTATGTAAGTGGTATGAATATCTAGAAGTAGCAATATAACAACTTGTGAATTAACATTGGAAAGTGGGAGATTGAAATATAATCAACAAACTACTATTTTACCAAACATCTAATCTGACTTAAATCAATAAATAAGCAGATTAAGTTGCCTAATCTGACACAAATCCAGTCCGTTCTCTCTACTTACGAGTTAGCTTCGGGGCAGAAGGTTAACTATACGAAGAGCATTGTAGTGTTTAGTAAGAAAGTTTGTGGTGCTCTACAGAGTCAGTTGTCTGATTCCTTGGGTGTCAAGATTGTGTAGGGCTGGGATCGGTTCTGTTTTTGACATTTTTTGCCGGAACCGAAACCGAAACAGATATATTTTTTCCGGTTCGGTGTGATCTTTTTTTTTTGCCGGAACTGTTTTGGAACCGGAACCGTATTTTTCGGTTCGGTTATAGCTTGTAACCGGTTCCTGTACAGAGTAAGAAACAGCAAAGCGATCTAGATTGGGGAAGAAACTGGAACTGGAAATTGGGGAAGTGATGAAGATGAACTGGAAATCCCGATTCGGGATGAACAAAGTGAGTTTTTTATTGTTGGGTATTTGTTTATTGTTTTTGGGAAAAAAAAGCATGGGCTAGTGGGCAATGGGCTGCACACAAATATGGCTTTTTTTGTTTTGTTTTTAATGTTTAACCTAGTTACTTTTATACATTCACCACTAAATATCAATTAGAAAATCTCCTACTTGCAGTCTCAAAAGAAGGGTGCGGACTCTTTCCTACTTTTATATAGTATAATAACCAAAAGATGATTCCCATTCACTTGGCCTTCACAAAATGACGCGAAAGCAACTTCCCAATCTCCAAAAAGTTGACCATTTCCTTCCCTTCAAAGTTCAAACAACCCCTTCAGCTTGTTATTGCGGATGATCTCCCTCTTGTTGGCTTCAGAATGTCGACGTTCCTGTTCACGTTTCTCTTGGGCTTGATCACGTCGGCATCTGCTTTGGGCTTGGCCTTGGCCTTCGATTTTGGTGCAGCAGCGGCGACCTTGACGGAGGTTCCGATGATGGAGGTAGAGGACTTGGTCGGCGCCGAGAGAGCAAGGCAGCCTCTAAAAACATGTGTTTTGATACATCGGTTCTGAGGGATGAAAGACACCGGAAACCGGGACCGAACCGATACCAGCTTTCTCGGGTCGGTTTCTGTATGGAACCAGAAATCTCATATCAAGAACCGCGCCGAACCGCGTCAAATCGACCATTTCGGGTCGGTTTCTCGGGTTTTCGGTTCAAAAATCCCAGCCCTAAGATTGTGCCTAAGCATGAGGAGTATTTGGGTCTTCCAACTTATTTGGGTAGGAAAAAAACTGAGCCTTTTTGCTTTTATTAAGGAAAGGCTTAGTAAGAAGCTGGTTGGTTGGTAGGGTAAATTACTCAGTGGTGCAGGTAAGGACCTTCTTATTAGGGTTGTTGCTCAATCACTGCCTACTTACACTATGAATTGCTTTATGCTTCCACAACATTTTTGTGATTCACTTCATTAGTTATGTGCTCGTTTCTGGTGAGGAAGTCAGGCTGAGAATCGGAAGATTCATTGGCTTTCTTGGGCTAAACTTGGCCAACCTAAGGAAGCAGGTGGGATGGGGTTTAGAGATCTACATGCACACAATCTTGCTCTCTTGGCTAAACAGGGATGGCGCTTCTTATGCAATCCCACTTCGTTGGTAGCTAGATTGTATGGTGCCAAATACTTTTCGCAGGGTGATATTTGGAGTAGTGTTCTTACATCATCTCCTTCTGCATGTTGGCGCGGCATTTACTCTTCTCTACCACTACTTCGAAGCGATATAAGGTGGCAGGTGGGGAATGGAGCGACTATTCATGCTTGGGATGATCCGTGGATTCCTAGACATGTTACTTTCAGGCCTGTTATTCGTATGGATGGAGGGACTCTTTGGGTAAAGGTTTATCTCTGCTTTCCGGACTCTCTTGGAATGTCGACTTGGTGCGAGAGTGGTTTGATCAGTGTGATGCAGAGTTGATGTTGGCCATTCCTTTGAGTCGATAGGATGTACCTGACAGATTAGTTTGGCATTATGATGCTAAAGGTAATTTTACTATGAAGAGCGCATATTTGCTAGCTTTTGATTTACTACATGGTGGCTCTTCTTCTTCTTAAGGTGGTGGGACTTCGGCATTTTGGAAGTCTATTTGGTTCGCAAATGTTCCTGGGAAAATTAAGGTTCACTTTTGGAAGGTTTGTTCTTCCATTTTGCCCACTAATTCACAGCTCTGTTCTCGTCGAGTACCTATATTGGATGGTTGTTTCTTTTGTAATGTTGAGGAGGAGACGATTATGCATGTCAGTTGTGAATGCCCTTTTGTGAAGGACTTGTTGAATTATTTTCCTTCATTGGGTATAGTGCAGACGTTGCATATGGTGCATGGTTCTGTACGTGATTGGTTGGCTTTGTGTTTGGGGAATCTAACTAAAATGGATGCTTCCTTATTCTTGATATTGGTCTGGTTTGTGTGGAAGGAGAGAAATAAGAGGCTTTGGAATGGTAGGTTTGCATCTCTTGATCAGCTAGCTTTTCAGGTTACTTCTTTTTATCATCTTCATATGTCAGTTCAAGCTCATTCACGCCGGGTTGTGGGGAGAAGGAATATACAGTGGACTCCACCTTCCCCGGGTTGGCTTAAGGCTAATTGTGTTGGGATATATGATGCTTCAAGCCATTCTGGTGGCGGTATTGTGGTTGTGCTTAAAAATAGTTCTGGCTCAATATTAGGCGGTGTTTGCTCTAAGGTGAGATGGGTGTCAAATCTGCAAACTGTTGAAGTTTTGGCTTGCCGAGCTGCATGCAATTTGGTGGACAGGTTTGGTCTTGCTCCAGTTGCCTTTGAGTCTGATTTTCAGCGCGTTGTGACTACCATAAACTCACAAGGTGTGAATATTTCTTTGTTAGGTAGAGTTTATGAAGATATTTTTACCATGCTGGGGAGCCTTCATGACTCTTATTTCAGCTATATTAGTCGGACTGCAAATAAGGTTGCCAATATGCTGCCTAGATTTGCATTAGGTTCTGATTTTGATCTGTATTGGAGTGGGTTTGTCCCCACAGAAATCAGTGGCTTCATAGCCACTTTGTGTACAAACTGATTGACTACTTCAATATATACTCTGACGTCTTCTCCTCAAAAAAAAAAAAAAACTTCGGGCCAAACGGGGCCAAGAAAAGGTTGGATTCATTATTATTATTTGTTTCGGATTGTGAGCGTGATTTTATGTTGTAAGTTTTTTTTCTTCTAGCAATGATCAACGAATCGAAGGAATACAAAAGGCACAGATGCAAGTTGTCACGGATGGGCAGCAGCCCGTCGAGAGTGGAGACATGGTGTCGAGGGACCCCAAGAATCCTGATATATATGCATTCATGTAGAGGACAGTGGTAGACCTATGATCATTTAAAAGCTGCTCCAGTTGAACCAGAAAATACCCACACCACAAGTTCTATAGCCTCAACTTGAGGATTGCTGGATCCATCAACATCTCTGTATGCATGTGTTAATATCTGTGTTAGCTATTCGATCATGTATGTTTAGGTCACTCAGGGTTCAGTGTTTACAATGTATTTGATTTGAAAAGATTATTGGATATGTGAGATTTGGAACGATGTATGTGGTTCTATTCACAATAAACATAATAAGCTTATAAAATATCAAGCCGAAATTAGATTGAGTGGATGGTAGCAAAAAGAATTTTCTGGGACCTCTCCACATATAATTTACAAAATCGTCTATTACTTCGATATTTAAGCAAACAACATAAGCCTGACAAAGAACGTTAGTATCCATAGTTCAGAGAACTTGACGCACGGTTTTCTTTTTCACAGATTCATTTTGCAAAGATGACCTTAACTTAATCTTTAGATCAATTATGTGTATGGAGTTAATTAGGATGAGAGAAAAGAGAGTACGTAGTCCACAAAAATCATTTTCACTGATGTTCTCTTCTTAATCGAAAATGGAAGATCCAAACTCATTTCCTCTTCTAATTAATAACACTTGCATCGGTACGTACATGCAACTAATTTGCTTATCTCCATGATTAAAGTCTGAATAAAAATTTTAAAACTAATTTCAGTAGAGTGTATATCGTCGATCGACATCGATCTATTATCTACATGTAGTCTTACTCTTGGTGTTTTCTCCCTGTATAGTTAAATTTCAAGGTTATTCATAATTTTTGTATGGATTACTCCATGCAAGGACCACAACAGCACAAAGATTTTAAACAATGAACAATGTGAATGCCCTGAAGGAAATATGGATCTATGCTGAGTGCTCTTGTACTATGAACAATGTGATGTTACCACTAAGGTTTGTTTGGTGAATTAGACAAAAGAGATACGCTGTTGATCATGGTCTAGCCAATATACACAAAAAGCAGAAAGAATTCATGGTGTTTCTGATGATTGCTAGGTTTATTATTATCTTTTGGCCGGCCATACATATTATCATATATGTATATATATTTGTACTAGCTAGGGTTGGGTTGCGTACTAAATTGCTCTTCTACTTGGTGTTGCCTAATGTGTCATGTCTTTATCTTCAATATATAACCAATCCTATAAACCCTTCGATCGTATATATTCCAAATTTCTTTATGGCCTTTAATATCCATGTCATTTCAGATGGTTTAGGCTAATGTATTCTCAATCGCTTCTATTTGTGCACCAAATGTGGACATGTCCAAACCACCATAATGCAATGGACTATGAGGTCCCTGCATTTCAATTTATGCATATCAACGTGTCAGAGCACAAATAGCTCCCACTAATTGCATAGTTATGGCATCTTGAAAAGGGTTTAAGGATTCGTTTTAGCAAAGACAAGGGTTTGAGGAATAGATTTGAACAAATAATAATGTGTATTAAGGTGGCCGGAAGCAATGTTAGGACGATATTGAGTGAGGATAGGATAATTGAATAATGTAATGTAACAAACGGAAATCGTGACATGTATCCTTATAAGTTTCTCGCAAATCTATCATATGGATTGAGTCTCAACTCTCACGTATAGGAGATTTCTCTTTTGACAACATTTAGTTCTGCATAGATTTTATTACTTCGGATTCTTAATTAATCTCACTTTATTGAACTAGGAAAACAAGAAAATGAAAAGGAGTTAGTTAATTTCCGAAGCTTTATATTTAAAGTATGTAATGATATTCACCAATCACCATTCACATATGCGAAGATTTCTCTTTGATTACTCCTATTCTTTACCCAATTCTTGCAGTATGTACGTACTAAAAAATGGCATAAATGTATAAATGAATACTTGCTTGAAAATCAATGCCACCCTTTCTTTAAGAAAATATAGGTTTTACCAGAGTATAATATTATAGCAACATTGCATGGATCACTTGATATAACTGACATATATCAATTAGTAAGGCATCATAATACATCAATAATAGAGAAGTACATATGTATGTCACATGTGATGTCTTCTAGTATTCCTCATTTGATCCATATAGAACAAGAATGAATGATAAAAAGAATCCAATCACCCAATACAAGCTCCCAAAAAAGTAAAATCTATGCCCTCGAACCCTAGCTCTCAAGTGAATTTGGACAGGACCCCCATACAAAGTGTAGTGGATCCCACCCTAGCTACTCATTGGGGCATATTATGAATGCTAGGGCTAAGTTCCAAAGCATCCAACTAGTCGATAAAAAACATGTAGAGGACAAAATAATGCATGCAAAGAAAAGAAAACAAAGCAGAAAGATTTGGAAGAGCACTTGTTGTGGAGTGTTGAATCATTAGAGAAGGGACCCAAACTCTTTTAACAGTAAAAGATGAATGGGAAAAGATCACAAAGTGGTAGTGGGTTGGGGCCGAATAGTGAATGTACACACGTGTACACATTGTCATTGGCGTACGTGTCCCTTTTTAGGGTTTATAATGGGAGGTCTTATGATTAGTGCAGAAAAGTGAGTAAGTAGGATGGGATGGAACTTGTTTAAGATATAGTTTGAAGGGGCCATAATTAAAATAGTGAGGAAGGAAAAGAAGACAATAGCGACGTTTAGGGCTTCGTGTGAGCCATTTTGTGAATGTGATCGAGTGCTTAGTGCATTAAAGTTAGTGATGATTGTGCTTATTGCTATTGCGGTTTCTGTTGCTTTTCTGTGTATGATTATACCAAATCCTAACACAACGTGTGTTGAGACTTGAGATGGAAGAAAGGAAATGACCACCTGATCCCTCCAAATTTATGCAGATGCATTAGATGCATTTTGTTAATGTTCTCCTTTTTCAATTTATCAAAATGGTAATTTATTAATAACAAATATTGTGGAGTGCACGAAAAACTCATCATGTAAAGTGATTCCAACAAAATATATTTTTCTATGTGTAAATTTAACTTAAACACTGAGCTAACATAAAAAAATACAGCAAAATTATAAAAGAGTATAAAATAATAATGAATAAAAAAGACATCCATTTATACTTATGACCGAGAGTCCTTTCTTACATGGGACTCCCGGATTACTATGGTGTATTTTCATATTATGCAATAACTTCTAAAACAGTATCCTCGATCATCCAGAATAAAAGTCATTTTCTTCATTTCCAATGGTTTTGAGGGAACTACAGCCTTTTGTAAATTACCAACTATGTATTATTTGATAGCCCTACCAATGCGAGAAAAACCTAAGAACCCTGGCCCCAAGTTTTGGCCACCTCCCCCAAACCCTAGTGTTGGACTAAATAATTTATATTGATAAAATATTACAAATTAATCAAACTCCAGAGGAAAGTAGCAGCCAATCAAGCTAGCCTAAACGAGATGAAAACACCAAATAAAAAAAATAAAAAATAAAATAAAAAATCTAATATTTTCAATAACAACTAAAGATAAAAATTGCATATACAGAAATCAATCTCCAAACGTAACAAAGATAAACAACTTTAAGGACCTTGTACTACTTTGAAGCGAACCTCTCATGTAAGTTATCAAAATCTAAATGTGGGAATAAGGAGTTACTCTTTGGCTTCACTAACCATGACATAAAACAAATATTTAAGTGGCCGGTGTCACCAAACTAGTAGAATCATTTGTTAAATGTGTTTTCGTCTTATCTATTCAATATCCTAATTACAAAGTTTGGTCACCAAAACGTTCTTCAATCCTAGTTTAAATTCTTTAATATCTCGTATAGATCTCATGGAGATTTTGCATTCTCTCTATTTTGCCTATTTTGCAGGTAGTATTTGAGGCGCGTTAGGTAAAGTATTATCACGAACCTAAGAAAATTGTTTAAAAATGAGCAGCTAAAGCCAAGCTAACTAGGCCATTAGTGGGGTTTCACTTTCACTTTCGAATCTAAGTGTCTATAAACTAAAAGGAAGTATGGGCCACACAATAGTCCACATAGAAACCAAATCATAGTTAAAATAGTGCATAACATTAATAACACGTTTACTTACTTGTAGTGAAAAAAGTCATGAATCGAAGATAATTGGAATGGAAGAAGTCATGAATCGAAGACAACTGGAATGGAAGAAGAAAATAATCAGTATGGGAATCATTCCTAAACTTATATCCCCCTAGTTATCAGACTAAAGGTATTCATGAATCGATTCCTGATAATAAGGTGGGACCCACATCCATTCTAATACCTAGATATGTCAGTAAACGCAGGAATCGCATACATTGGAATCATTCTCATACCTATATATATTAGTAAACGCAGGAAATCTCATACACCGGAATCATTCCCTTAATTTCCATTCTCATTCCAGATAAGCAACGTGCCAAAATAAACCTTGCTACTGTAATGGAAAGAGTTTCCTCCTCGCTCTTTTCCAAACTAATTAACTAACTGATTCTTTCTTCTTCTTTTTAAATCAAAAGTAAGTTTTATTAAAAGTTATAAAAAAGGAGAAAATAAAATATAAAAATGTTAGATGAATTATTTTTCAAGTACCACATGCAATTCACTTTATGAAACAGCTAATTTGACACAATCACATCATTTAATAAATAAGTTAGGCTTTATATTAAATCAACTGCCACATAAAATGAGATATAATTGATACCCGAAAATGCAGTTCACTTTATAGTATCAACCGTTTTAAACAAAGTTCACTCTTTAGGGTCTCAAATGAATGAAACATATAATCATATATCACTGACCTTAGGACACACATACACTAATTATAAATTTCTTTTGTCTTTGTGAGTTAATAATAAGACTAAATTCAGTTTAGTCCCTTGAACTTTAGGGCTAAAATCAGTTTGGTCCTTGACTTTTTTTTTTTAATCACGATGGTCCATACACTTCCAAATTACATCAACCTAGTCCAAAATTTGACTTTGACTCGAAAGATGACGTCATATGCTGAGTTGGAGCCGACATAGGGGCTCACTTTTCAGATTTTAAACACCCAAAGAAGGGCAAAATAGACATTTCTAATTTAATCTAATTTCTAATTTTTTTTTAAATCTCTTCATTTTCTCTCTTTTCTTCTCTCTCTCTTGCGCTCTCTCTCACTCTCCCGATTCGCGCAACCCAAAATCCTATATGCACCGTCATCTCCTCCCTCCTCCTCCTACTTTCCTTTACACCCGCCTCTCCCACTCTCATTCCCACCACTTCAACTACCGCCACCAAACCCCCATCTCCCAAAATGATGACGTTTCCCTCTCCAACCCCCTCATCTCCGAGGTAATCACCACCGCCGTCACCACCATCCCGGCCGACGACATACCGGTGGCCACAGATTCCTCTCAACACCGCTGGAATACCACTTTGGTTTTCACAGAAGAGCTCCGGTGAAAGAGAATCGAAGCCCGAAAGCTTCTCAGGTTCACCGGAAAATTTTCTGATTCCGGCCAATTTGTGACGTCTCACCGATAGCCGAAGCTTCCTCTCGACGTCGTGGACGTCCCTATGGTGTCGGATTGTCCCAAAAATGAAGCATGAGTGAGAATCGAAGGAGATGGTGTAGGGGTTTTACGGTGGGTTTTCTTCCTTTTCCAGCTACCTTTGGTTTCAACTTAGGTATGAAAATTGGTCAATTCTTCGAGCTTTACCTCTCTGTATACTTGAATTTGAGTTTGGATGAGATTTGAAGAAAGTTAGGTATTGAGCAGGGGCTGACCACCATGGCGACGGTGGTTGTCGGAGTTGATTTTTGGCCTTGGTTAGTATACTGGCCATAGTTACTGGCTTCGTCCCCAACCTGCTCAAGGACGTCCTTGGTGGAAATGTAGTTGACCAGACCTAGATCACTTGGTGGTCTTTGTGTCTGGAGGAGCGGCAGTAGAAGCAAAATGCATCTCCACCGCAGTCCAAGCAGAACATTTTCTTCTCAAAGCTCAAAATGTTGCAGAAGTGGGTTATCTGGAGAAATGTGATAGGGATAATGTTGGTGTACAGCTATTGTTGTCACCCAATGGGAGTTCAAAATTCACAGAAGGGAGTTACTTTTGTTTCAGATGAAACTGCAGAGAGGAAGAGAGAGTCAGAGAGAGAGAGAGAAAGAAAGCTCAAGAGAGAGAGTAGAAAGAGAGAAAATGAAGAGAAATTTTTTTTTACAAAAATTAGAAATTAGATTAAATTAGAAATGTCCATTTTGCCCTTCCTTGGGTGTTTAAAATATGAAAAGTGGGCCCCTATGTCGGCTCCAACTCAGCACATGACGTCATCTTTCGAGTCAAAGTCAAATTTTGGACTAGATTGATGTAATTTGAAAGTGTAGGGACCATCGTGATTAAAAAAAAAAAATTAGGGACCAAAGTGATTTTAGCCCTAAAGTTCAAAAGACTAAACTGAATTTAGTCATTAATAATATATTCATGTGGTCTTAAACAAATGAAAAATAGTCCAGCAACGTAGCTCCTCCGCCGATAGAATCTAAGTGTTCAATCTAATTTGGTGAAATTACATCATCCATTAATTAACTATATACATAAACTTCAGTATCCATGTTCAGATAGAAGTATACTCCTGCCGACTGTACGGTACGTATCAATAGGGTTGGTGACGTGGTGGGGTACGTATACCTGTATGAAAATAGGCATAAGTGGTACAAAGTATTGATATGACCTAATAACCAATATAGGGACCAATGTTTCTGAAAAAAAAATAAAAAAATAAAAAATTTGGTGATGACGGCCAGCGACATATTCTTAGCCTCTTAGGCGCGCACATGTGGCGTGAGCCTGAGGTTATCCTAACGTTCGTGGATATATAGCTTAGTTAATTAAAGCTCCAAATCCTTAATTAAATTGCTAGAGAGTAGAGACAAAGAACACATTCTATAATTTAGATTACCTTTCTGTCTACTATATAATATTATAATATTCTTTTTGAAGCCTGGCCTAGGTGATTGATGTTGATGATAGCTCGAAGAACATTCCCAGCTCCATATAAATACTCCATGAACTTAGCTAGCTGCATATTATAGCTAAGCTTTAGAAAGTACAAAGCAAACCTCCCTTTCTTTCTTTCTTCCTTTCTTCCTTTCTTTCTTTCTTCTATTACAACTTACTCCTGCTACGTACGTATCTTTGATCTGCAGAGGTTAATTAGGGTTTCAGAAATGGGACTAAAGGAGGCTGTAATTCGAAGCTATGATGGTGAAGCGGATAGAGCTAGAGTGGAAGACCTTGAACGAAGATGCGAGGTAGGACCAACGGAGCGAGTATATCTCTTCACAGACACTATGGGTGACCCCATATGTAGGATCCGGAACAGTCCGATGCACAAGATGCTGGTACGTATAAACATTCCCTTTTTCATAATCTTCTTCTTTAATTTCCCACATCGAACGTCTTATCATCATAATCATCATCGAAACAAATTCGGCGACTTTTTTATCACAGCCATCATGTTTTGCAGGTGGCCGAGTTGGACAACCAGTTGGTTGGAGTCATTCAAGGCTCGATAAAGTTGGTGACGGTTCATAATAAGCCGCCGCCTAGAGATCATGAGGCCAATCTGGCCAGAGTGGGCTACATCCTCGGCCTGAGGGTCGCACCATTCCATCGTCAAAAAGGGATTGGTTCCAGACTGGTGTGTTGTTTAGAGGATTGGTTCGTAGCCAACGACGTAGATTACTCATACATGGCCACCGAGAAAGACAACGAAGCTTCAGTCAGGCTTTTCATTGAGAAGTTTGGCTACATCAAGTTCAGGACCCCTGCAATTCTGGTAAACCCGGTTCGTTGCCGGCCCTGCCACGTCTCTTCCAACGTTGAAATCGCAAAGCTCAAGGTAGAAGAAGCCGAGTTTCTGTACAGAAAGTGTATGGCTTCCACTGATTTCTTTCCTCATGACATAAACAAAGTGCTTGGGAACAAACTGAGCTTGGGGACTTGGGTGGCCTATCCAAGAGGAGAGTTTGGCAATTTTGAATCAAATGGGCAAGCTCTACCAAAAAGTTGGGCTATGATTAGTGTATGGAACAGCGGTGAGGTTTTCAAATTGAGGCTAGGGAAGGCACCTCTGTCTTGTCTGTTGTATGCAAAAAGCTGGAGACTGATGGATAGGTTTTTGCCTTGCTTTAAATTACTGCCTTCCATGCCTGATTTTTTCAACCCTTTTGGGTTTTACTTCATGTATGGGGTATACCATGAAGGACCATTGTCAGGGAAACTGGTGAGGAATTTGTGCCACTTTGTGCACAACATGGCTAGTACTACAACTAAGAACTTCTGCTGCAAGGTCGTAGTAACAGAAGTTGGGGGTTATGACTCAGTACTAAGACATCACATCCCACATTGGAAGTTGCTCTCTTGCTCTGAGGATTTGTGGTGCATAAAAGCCATGAAGAAAAATGAAGCAGACAGAACCAGCCTTCATGAATTGACTAAAACCCAACAAATAAATAAAGCTCTTTTTGTTGACCCAAGAGAGGTATGACCGTATGAGTGGTGAAATTATGATCAACCCATAGTCTCCTCGGTCTGCCTCGCGCTGAATACCCCGCAGGCCAGGTGAATATTTTTTGTCTATCTGGATTGTACATAATTTTATAATTTTTCTCTCTCTCCATCCCGAATTCAATCATAATAGTTTATGAAGAAAGTCGAGATTTGACAAGTACCTGATCTTGAATCTGTTAAAGCCTTTAGACCAGAATGACGATTATTCTTTGTGATACAGTTGTGTACAATAATATGTATATTATACTCGTTATCTAATTTAAGAGAGGCTTAGCTTGATTGTTGCTGTAGTTACTCTTTTTGTCGACGTAAGAGAGGTAATAATAAGGATAATGAAATTAATCTTGATGAACCCAAAATCAATCTCCTCAATTTGCGTCAACTCGAATATTTGTTTTACTCTACATTCAAGCCCATATATAAATCTCTTGAGGCTACTCGATTATACATTTTTTTGACCACATCATCCATGTCAACTATTCTTTATTGTAGATTCAATCTATTAAACCACGTGTCTATCTCTCTCGCCGTTTCGAGTCAGAACTTCTAGAATGAATTGAGAGAGATCGATCGAGGGATATGGGATTCAAAGTACTTAAACACCACCTCAAATTATTAGATACTAGTCATACTACATACCATGATTTTTCATGAGTATACCATCGGGGCGGGGGGGGGGGGGGGGGGGGGAGGTCCCTTTTGAATGTCTTGTTCCTATCATATCAGTAACATAAAATCTCGAAAGATCTCCTTAATTAGGTTCCACCCTCGATTGTCCTTCTTGTATGTGACTCTCATTCTCAGTTTCCATGATTCAGACTAATTAATCAGGTCATGGCGGTCCATTTTTTTATGTACATATCCCCCTTATGAGGTAAAGATTTTAGCTTAGATTAGATGGACCCTCCCTCCAATGCTTTTATTGCATACGTCGCATTCAAAATGGAACACCCTAACGTGCCATTGTACAAAGATGGAGAACTAATTTCAGAATGTCATTTAAATCCACTAGTCCAAGTAACTATACAACCCCTCATCGTGTTTTGGGTAGTTGTCGTCAGCCAATGTGGGTTCCTACAAAACACGTCGTTATGTTTTTTGGAAAAATGACAAAATTGGTTAGGGTTTCGTTTCAAGTTCATTACTAGTCGTGGTCATAATGACCAAGATTAGATAAAATACTGGTAGTTAGTAGTCTCTATTCTCTGTTGCCAGACGAGGATTTTGAGGTTAGCTGTATATCTTAGTTCTTGCATGTGGTCTTCAATTAGATGCATACATGTGTTTCAGTTAACAAGACAGTACGTTGATGATGAATTCGTAGTAGCCGATAATGATGGTGGTTAATTAGCACTTACCATGTGTATATGATGATGATGGGGGAGGATCGAAAATGAATTAGCTTTATAGGTTGGATGGTTTAGTGGTTTACGATAGGGCTAAAGTAATTCGTGTACGATTCTTGAAGAAATATTGAAAATAGACCATTCAGATTATTGATCTACACTATTGTATAATCGTACGTAAGATAAAGTCTGCAAAAGTCAACACCTAGACCCCGACAACTACTCAATACGATTCAATATCATAAGGGGAGTGAAATTTGCACTCCCCAAATTGTAAACCACACTCCCACTAAAATATTTAATACTTTTTATCTACAATTGCTTTTTCATTTCCTGAAATACCCCTCATCAGATGAGAGATTATTCAGAGCACCGCCGTGCACTTGCACCAACATAAATGAATGGTTAGATTGCATTAAATACACTTTTTGTTTATTAAAAATAAAGTTGATAATAAATATCAAGGGTTGAGATTATTTTATAAGGGTTGGGTCACTTGCACCGTCGGTGCATAGAATAATTTCCACCTCTTCATATGTGAAAAACCAATCCCATCACTTGATCTATAATCCATCATGAGCGACGCTAGTGGAAGAATGAGAAGGCCAAGCCGAAGAGGTTGGTAGCTAGTCTTGGAGGAACTGACCTCAAAATCATAATCAAATTCATCATCGAGATCATTCATGAATTCCCAGGTGTCGATGACAGAGTCGAGGGAAAACGATGAACAAGAGCATTCTGATTGTTTTCCTTGTCCCCAGATTAAACAACCCAAAAACCTTTGAATCCCTTGCTGTCAAAATTTTGATGATTTGGATTTTTTGTTTCTTATTTTTGGGATTTAGCTACGGTTGAAACTTAAGATGAACAACACCGAGAAAAGAAAAATTCAGGCAAGATTTATGTCTCGAATATGAGTACGAATCAGGTTATAGATTGTGGCTGATGGGAACAAACTTGAGCCTTTAATAGATCAGCAGCTGATGAGGATATGCAATCTACAGCAATCTTCTCAATAGGCTGGTTCAAGAAAATGGCATGGAGAGGAAATCTATCGGAACTAAGCTCCTTAGGATCCTACTCTGCTAGTTATCTCCTTCAAGCGCCACCACCAGAACATTTGTGGAGAAGAATTACAAGGATCTCAAGAGTTTTGACCCCAAATTGCCACTACAAGAGAAAATGTCAACGGCAACAACCCAAAGTTGTTGTAAAAAGTCTAAATTTCTCGTTGAATTGAAAATGCGACGACTTTGGGTTGTCGCAATCAGTTGTCGCCTTATGTGTTTTACTGATTGTCAAAAGCGACGAAATTACATGGTTATCGTTTTTTCAATATGCGACATATTTGGTTCCTCGCATATCACAAATTGTGAGACACACAGGTGTGTTACCAAAAATTATATGCAAGATTTTATATTTGTTGCTATTTTTAATATACGAGGCTTGGATGCTTGTCGCATTTTCAATAAGCGACGCAATTTGTTCCTCGCACATGACATCTTGCGAGACACATAAGTGTGTTACAGAATGCTATATATCAGACTTTATGTTTGTTACAATTTGTAATATGCGAGACTTCGTTTACATTGTATATTCCGCCTGCGAGGCTTATATGTTTGATCAAAAATTTATATGCGAGACTTTTTTTTGTTGCAAAAAATAACTGCGAGGTTTCATTTTTGTTGCATATATATATATATTAATATGTGACATATTTTTTTGTTGTAGAAAATTATATGCGAGACTTTTTATTTGTTTCATATAATTTCGTCGAGGAACTAATTGCGTCGCGTGTTAAAAAAGGGACAACCGTTTAATTTCGTCGCTTTTGACAATTGGTAAAACACATTAGGCGACAACTGGTCGCGACAACCCAAGGTCGTCGCATTTTCAATTAAACGAGAAATTATTGTTTGTTGCAAACGATTATAGACGAGGTTAGGTTGTTTGTCTCATTTAATAATAAGCAAAATGCAACAAATGGCTACATATTTCTTGCTCAAATTTAGTTATTTATTTAAAATTTAAAATTAAATTAATTTCAATATTAAAAAAAACATTAATAATATTTAGGACTAATTTCAGTTTACCCCCCTGATGTTAGGGGTCGTCATCATGTTAGTCCCTCTAGTTTCAATTTAATCATGTTAGTCCCTGTACTCTCAAATTTCATCATCCGTGTCCAATTTCTACTATTCCGTCCAATTTGGACCGTTAAGTCTGACTTTTGAGGGCTAAAATGGTCATTTCAAGACAACAAAAAAAACTAAAAAAAAAAAAGATTTTTTTTTTCTTTTTTTCGTTTTGTTTTTTTTTTGCATTTTTTTCTTTTCTTTTTTTTTGCTTTTTTTTTTTTCTAGTTTTTTTTTTCTTTTTCTTCGCTTATTATTATTATTATTATTTTTTTATAATTTTGTCTTCAACCTATACACCACAAGTTATAATAGGTTTATAAAAACAAAAAAAAATACTCTAGGTGGTTAAAAAACCGCTCGCTGGTCTACGATATTTGTGATATATCTCCGATAAAGCGAAGAATTTTAGGATATATCTGTAAAATATAATAGGTTTATAAAGTGAAGAATAATAGGATGAAGAAATATCTATAAAATATGATTAAAAAAATAAATACAGATATTTCTTCACTTTATTAGGGATATATCCTAAAATTCTTCGCTTTATCGGAGATGTTCCACAAATATCGTAGACCAGCGAGCGAAGAATTTTAGGATATATCCCCAATAAAGTGAAGAAATATCTGTATTTATTTTTTTAATCATATTTTACAAATATTTCTTCACTTTATTGGGGATATATCCTATTATTCTTCACTTTATAAACCTATTATATTTTATAAATATATTTTACAAATATATCCTAAAATTTTTCACTTTATCGGAGATATATCATAAATATCGTAGACCAGCGAGCGACTTTTTAACCACCTAGAGTATTTTTTTTTTTTTTTATAAACCTATTTCAACTTGTGGTGTATAGGTTGAAGAAAAAATTTATAAAAATAAAAAATAAAAAAATAAAAAAGAAACACCTAGAGTATTTTTTGTTTTTGTTTTTATAAACCTATTATAACTTGTGGTATATCTCCGATAAAGCGAAGAATTTTAGGATATATCCCCAATAAAGTGAAGAAATATCTGTATTTATTTTTTTAATCATATTTTACAGATATTTCTTCACTTTGCTGGGGATATATCCTATTATTCTGCACTTTATAAACCTATTATATTTTATAAATATATTTTACAGATATATCCTAAAAATTTTCGCTTTATCGGAGATATATCACAAATATCGTAGACCAGCGAGCGGCTTTTTAACCACCTAGAGTATTTTTTTTTGTTTTTATAAACATATTATAACTTGTGTTGTATAGGTTGAAGACAAAATTATAAAAAAATAATAATAATAATAAGCGAAGAAAAAGAAAAAAAAAACAAGAAAATAAAAAAAATGCAAAAAAAAAAACAGAAAAAAAAATGCAAAAAAAAAAAAAAACAAAAAAAAGATAAAAAAAATCTTTTTTTTTTGTCTTGAAATGACCATTTTAGCCCTCAAAAGTCAGACTTAACGGTCCAAATTGGACGGAATAGTAGAAATTGGACACGGATGATGAAATTTGAGAGTACAGGGACTAACATGATTAAATTGAAACTAGAGGGACTAACATGATGACGACCCCTAACCTCAGGGGGGTAAACTGAAATTAGTCCTAATATTTATCTGCAAATAATAATATTCGAAGACTTATTATTAATCATAAACCAAATAAAGTCTACAAATATTGTACCCGAAAATAATAATAGCTAATATAAAAGGAAAAAAATAGTTTACCAAGATTAGCTAAAACCTAAACTAATTATTACTCAAAACTTCTCAAAGTATCAAAATTCATCATCTTCATCAAATTCCTCATGTTCCAAATTGTCTGCATTGTTTGACACTATCTTCATCTCTTGGCTCTCCTTAAGGCATGTTAAATGAAAGGCACAGCTCTCCCACGATTCATACTCTGTTTTGTTTCTTCGGCTAACTGAATTCTTGTTGCATTTTTCCTTCATAAATAATGTGAAGTCAAATATATATACTCTAAGATTTTTAATCCAAGCATAAAACTGGAAAAACATAACAAAAACATTTTGGAAAAAAAAAATGTAGGTGTAGAGAATACCATACAATATACTCTAGATTGGTGTAGAGTTTATCACATAGCCATTGCCAATCCTCTCTCGGCCTCATACCTAGACATTTAGACAAAGGTACAAACCAAAAAAAAAAACAGACAATCAAAGTTCCATTCATAAGTTAATTAGGCATCCATACGTGAACTGATATAGAAGATAAGCTCCATTCATCTCTCACCCCTCGATCAATCAAAGTTCTGAACGCTAAATCTACCATAATCACAATTTCACATAGATAAACAAAGGAGAAGTATTTTGTCATGATATTAAAGATAATTCCATGTGGTAATATCCAAAAAACTGAATGCAGGACACTAGAAGGGACAAATCCCATACTGATGACCTTCGCCACATATTCCTTAAACTTGGCTGCAGTCTCATGTTTTACATACCGACAGGGAAAACTTATATTAATTTATGAATTCAAAACTAGTACCTACAAGTCCAGAAGAAATTGGCTTCTCTGCTATAACTATAATTTGCTATAAAAAAAAGTGCATCATCCGGCCCTTAAAACTTCTTGATGTTTCTTGATGTGGCATCAGCTGACCCTTGAAACTATATCTGACGGTTGTGATAGAATCCAAGCAAATTATAGCATGTCATATTATAGCAGAGAAGCCAAGTCCTACATAGAAATAAAGTTGAAACAATCATAATGCGATCCAGCTTGGAAAAGAAATCAAGTTTCTTATAGAATGAAGAATCAACTCATAGTCTAATTGTTTCATTTGCAAACTCTTCTTTCCATTATCAAAATAAGAAAAACAACGGTGACATAGAAGATTGGATCTGAACAGTGAAACCTTGGCAACTCCAGAAGGCAGTCACAATGCAGAAAAAACGAAGTATAGAGTAAGCTAGATCGAGATATAAAATAATAATGATAATAATAAGATAAACGCAGGCAATATATTTTGATGCATTTTCTCTACAGCATAAAAAAAAAAACCTTCCTCTCTAAATCTCCGTCGCATAATGTTATATGGGCGACAACTGTCGATTTCTTGCAAATTCCTACTTTATGCGACAAATTGGTTGTCGCCGATGGGATTATGTGCGACAACTGAAATTTCCTCGTATTTGCCAAGCTTTTGCGACGAATTTTAGGTTGTCACAATGAAATTCCTCGCTTTTGCTATTTTCTCTTGTAGTGTGCCCATCTTGATTCGCGAGAGCAGTAGGATTGAGCCTCAGCTATGGGCTAGATATGACTTGGATAAGATGATTATTTGGGCAGAGGCTATAGCGAAACTTCCACGCCTGTAACCACCACCACTTCCACCTTCACGACGGCCACCACCACTTCCGACGGAGCAATGAAACCCGATCAACACGATCTCGACAGAGGCTATAGCAAGAAATAACCGTAAAAAAGATAAAAACTCAACTTGAGGAAGAGAGTGAGAAACAGAGACAGGAAATTGGCATTTGAGTTTATGGATTGAGGTTGAAGTTCTCTTTTTACTTTTCTAGGTAAATGATCATAGCTGGGGTTGAAGATGAAGAGGATGGGTGGGTACATGGGTGAGTGCAATTTGGTGTTTCATATAAGGGCAAAAGAGGAAGTGCAACACATAAAATTATATAATATATTAAATTTAGATAGTGGGAGTGCAGAATACAATTTAGGATGTGCAAATTTCACTTCCCTGTCATAATTGTTCATCAATCTAACAAATAATTTTTTGGAAACCATTTCTACATTACCATATTTCATTATTTCTCCTTAAAATAGAGATATGTTGGAGATTCATTATTTCTAAGCATGGAAAAGTGTATATATATCAATTAAGCACAAAGAGAACAGAGCCAGCTAGCTAACATCAAGTTTAATTACCACAGAGAACTTGTTGTACGTTTTCTTTGTTAAATAAAGAAACTCGCAGCAAGTGGAGTACACTACAGGTCACATTTATTAGGTTCAGTGGTGAATGGTGAATGGTGAATGGTGAATGTTGAATGTTGAATAAGTGTTTCACACATACTGTGAGTGGTTTGAAAGTTCTTTAATAATGATGAGCCATTGGCAAGAAAAAAAGAATCATGCATGATTATGCCCAAAGTTTTGCATCTTAATTTGCTCATTAGTTTCCTCCATTTTTGGATTTACCACTACTACTTTGATCATCAGACTCATGATGCAAATGATCATGAGCTAGGTGGGATGTGGTAATACAAAAACAAACATAAAGTAGTCTACTTATTTTGATTTCTGAATTCATATATATAAAGACCTAGCTATTTACCAAGTTAAACCAGTTTTTCTTCCCTAAATATGAACATCTTAGATAGAAGAATATAGGACTAAATATTGTTTAGTCCTTGAGCTTTTGACCATAAAATACTTCAGTCCCTGACCTTCTAATTTCACACGGTTAGTCCCTGACTTCAAAATTTCAGACCAATAGGTCCTTGCCGTCTAAAAGTCGTAGCGAAATGTCTATTATGCCCTCAGTTTTTTTTTTTTTAAATAAATTTATTTCTTTCTCTTTTTTTTATTTATTCTTTTTTCTTTTATTTATTTATTATTATTTTTTTTCAAACAGAAAGAAAGAAAGGAAAAAAAACAGAAAAAAAATAAGGGAAAAAAATACAAACAGCACCCAACCTATGACCCACTAGTAACTTCAGTACCCAAGTTTTCAAAACTATCACTTTGGTACCCAGGTTATCTAGCCCGACCCAACTTTAGTACCTGGAGCCGTTAACTCAGTAGCAACGTCTGACAAGTGGCATATATTGAAGGGTAATTTTGTCTTTTCATATTTAATTCATTATTTATATATATATATATATTTTTTTTTACCTCTTCTTCTCTCTCTCTCTCTCTCTCTAACCATTATCAACGACCAGGACCCGCGCCTCCTCCTCTCCAGCTGCCCCCCCCCCTGCAACCCCTGCCGCGAAAATTCAAGAGCTCACCAAAACCCTGTCCCGCCAGTTCTGGGGCGTCGCCTCGTTTCTCGCCCCGCCGCCCAATGCGGCCGCTCCGAAACCCGCCGAGCAGGGAGAGCCGTCCGATCCGGAGCTCTCCGAGGAGGATGTGATCGCCGGAATCTTGAGCGATTTCACGGAGATCGACTGAAAGTTCAAGAGCGGGATCTCGAAGCTTTCGAGCAATATGGCGGTTTCGGAGTTCACTAAGATCGCTTCGAATTTGCTTCAGTTTGGATCGGAGGAAGAGGCCGAGGCGGCTGGGCTGGCTCTCGGTGTGACGCCGGAGGTTCTTGCGTTCGTGAGAAATGTTTCTATGCATCCCGAGACTTGGCTCGATTTCCCTCTCTCTGATGATGATGAAGATTCAGATGGTATGCTTGACTTTCGATTGAACTTCAATTTGAGTAATTTGATTCAATGTGTGTTGAATTGTTGCTTAATTTGGTTGTGTTAGTGTAAATTAATGTTTATTTGTTCATCATTTTTATGAAGGATTTGATTTGAGATATTTGCTTTTCGCAAAGAGATTTCGTGTTTGTTGCGATTGCAACTCTACATACTGAGAATTATGCAACTTAGAGGTTTTTCAGATAAGAATGAGGTGAATCTCAGCTAGGTTTTTCAGACCTGGAGGCGCTGCCGAGTGAAGCTCTCGACGACTTTGTGGTTCTCTCGGCCAAGCTCCCGATGCCTCTCTCTCTCTGAGACTCACTCACACTATGAAGATGGGAAATGAAATTCCAAAGATTTGGATTGATGTTGTTTGATGTTTCCCAGGTTGTGAGGATCGGAGTTAGGGCCTTGATTGGTGGTGGGATTCGCTATGACTTCTCTTTTTCTGGAAGATGCGACGGTTTTGAACTGCAGACGGCGACCGGGTTTTGGTCACGAAGAGAGTGTGAGGAAGAAGAAGACGAACAGTGAAGGGACCATAATACCCTTCAAAGTTTGCCAGGTGGCTAACACCGTAACGGCAAACAGTGTTTTAGGTACTAAAGTTGGGTCGGGCTAGATAACCTGGGTACTAAAGTGATAGTTTTGAAAACTTGGGTACTGAAGTTACTAGTGGGTCATAGGTTGTGTACTGTTTGTATTTTTTTCCCAAAAAATAAACAGAAAGAAAGAAAGGGAAAAAAAAAATTCATTTTCCAAAAAAAATAAAATAATTAATTAATTAAAAAAAAAAAACTGAGGGCATAATAAACATTTCGCCGTGACTTTTAGACAGCAAGGACCTATTGGTCTGAAATTTTGAAGTACAGGGACTAAACGTGTGAAATTAGAAGGTCAGGGGCTGAAGTGTTTTATGGTCAAAAGCTCAAGGACTAAACAGTATTTAGTTCAAGAATATATGTAGGGTTATAAGTTAAAAACACATCCGATTATGTTCTCTTGCTAATTATTAGCTTACGTCATGATAATTTAGATCATTTTGATGGTCATCTAGGTCATTACGATTATATATCTAAGTTCTTGTTTGAATGGGTGGTTGAAATAGACAATTAATTAAATTCAAAGATATGAAGGCTTCTGCAAAATTTCCAAGAGCAAACCCTGCTAAGTTCAAGTGGCCGGTACACCTAGATTTAGTTCTAACTACCTACCCTTTCCTCTTTTGATCACGACAAAATTAGGATTGAGCTAACGTTGTATATATTCTCAGTTGAGTTGATTGAGCTAACGTTGTACAGCCTCTCTTGCTTGGACCACCTTGAACAATGAGCAAGCTAGATTGCTGATTTCAACACACTGTTCATATATACACACATACAGAATGCCTAGGTCGATCAGTCTGAACCCTCTGTTCTCCTCTTAATCCTTTTTCGTCCTTTTAGGCAATTAAGTCTTCCTGTATATGAGGGAATTCAGAGCCCACTACGACTTTTGCAGCTTCGTTTGAAAAACTTGCCAAGGTAATTTCATATATAGTACGATCCAATCAGAACCATTTAAACTTACGCCGCCCTGTACGATAGCTATAGCTACTGGTTGATATCTATGAGTTTATGGTGTAACTGGGCTGCCATGTCGCTATTCTTTGATTTTGATTGATTGTCATTGGTGATTAAGACCTTAAGTTTTGTGGGTCTGATCGATCATTGTTTGACAATAGGGCAGGGCTAGCTTTGTACTAACTTGCTGGACTCATGTTGTCAATTATTTTGGGTTGTTATAGTCCAATGGATCTCACACTCAAAATAGTTTTTTTAAGTGGGCTAATTTGCATTTGTGTTTTGCAGCCCAAAACATGGAAAGGCTGTTACCAGTATCATGTTCCCATCATGTTGAATAAGGGGAGTTTTTAATGAGGACCTTGATAATGAAGATTTTCCAATGACTATTTAATCAACGGCTTCAATTACATTATGACAAATCACAACCGTTAGATGTTTATGTATGTATAAATAGATCACTTATGAAAATTTTCTTCCAAATTACTAATTTTTAAGTATTGAACTAGATCAAATCTGTCAAACTTGAAAATTTCATGTTCATAAATGATAAATCACGGTTATGAATGCCTTAAATTTTTTTTAATTTGGTTGAAAATTTACATAAACGATCTACTCATGAATATCTACATACCTAACGGTTGATTTACGAAAATGTGATTGAAAAATGGATTTCACAACTGTTGATTATAAAATCCTCATGAAGTCCTCATTTTGATGGTTCTCATTAGAAGCTAACCCATGTAGAGTATGGTCCAATTTGGTTGAAAATTTGCATAAATAATGTACTCATGAATATATAAACATCTAACGGTTGATTTATGTAAATGTGATTAAAAAGTGGGTCTCACAACTGTTGATTAGAAAGTCCTCATTTTAATGGTTCTCATTAGAAATTATCCCATGTTGAGTATATTTTTTACGCAACATCGAAATTTTTTTAGTACATTGTTTTAGGGAATCGATATTTGAGAGAAATTGTTGTGTTTTCATTGATAATAGGGGTCTCTTTATATAGAGGGTTACAAGACATAGAATTAGAGTTGTACAAAGAAAGGTAATCATATATTGATTGGATATCTCTAAGATTCTCCGAGATTATCTCTAATTCTAACTGTATTTCAACTACAGCAAGTAACCTCGAGTTTGGGTCAGACACAGATTTTGGATTTACTTGAACATTCCCCCTTGTGTCGCCCAAACATGGTGCTCCTCTCATTGCCTCATTAAAAACCTTGCCGAGTAACAAAAACCCTGTGCGACAAAAATAACCTCAATCGAAGGGGAAAAAGAGCACAACACACCCTTCACGTTTCGAGATCAACATGTAGACATCTCCCCCTGATGTCCGCGTCTCCGCCTGATGACTAAGATCATGGGAGTTCGGATAACTTCCGCAAGCCAATGTTTGCAACATGTTTCTCGAACGTGGATTTGGGCAATGACTTAGTAAACAAGTTTGCCACATTGTTCTCAGATCGAACCTGGTTTACACTGATCTTGAGGAGCTTTTGTTGTTGCTGATTGTAGAAGAACTTGGGCGATATGTGCTTGGTATTGTCGCCTTTGATGTAACCTTGCTTCATTTGTTCAATGCAAGCAGCATTATCCTCATAAATGCTGATAGGCTCATCTGTGGTAGACTTTATACCACAATTTCTTCGAACATGCGTAACTATGGATCTAAACCATATACATTCACGAACTTCTTTGTGAAAAACAATAATTTTTACATGGTTCGAAGAAGTAGCGACTAGGATCTGTTTAGTAGACCTTCAAGATATCGCGGTCTTATCTATGGTGAATACATAACCAGTTTGGGAACGACCTTTGTGTGGGTCAGAGAGGTACCCAACATCAGCAAAACCTTCTAAAACACTTAAGTCGTTTTGGGATGGGGAGAGAGAACGCAGACCAGTGGTGTTCTTGACATATGATGGATCCGAATCCATCGTCTCTCTGTAGGGATAGAACAAGCCCATATCAATTGTACCATTTAGTTATCGAAAGATATCCTTAACACCAGTCCAATGACATCGTGTTAACGCAGAGCTATATCTAGCTAACAAGTTCATGGCGAAAGAGATGTCTTGTCTTGTGCATTGTGCTAAGTACAATAATGCGCCAATTGCACTTAGTTAGGGCACTTATGCCTCTAGCACATCTTCGTCATCATCTTTTGGACAGAATTGATCATTCTTTGGATCAAGACTACGAATGACCATTGGGGTGCTTGAAGGTTTAACTTTATCAGTATTAAAATGGCTAAGCATCTTTTGAGTATAAGCTGATTTATGAATCAGGATATCATCTTCACGGTGCTCAAGTTTCAAACCGAGGCAAAACCGTGTTTTCCCAAGATCTTTCATCTCAAACTCGGATTTCAAGTGTTCAACGGTTTCCCTTAACTCTTTAAGGGTGCCAATTATGTTCATGTCATCAACATAAACCGCTACTATTGCAAATCTAGAACTTGTTCTTTTTATGAACACACATGGGCATAGTTCATTGTTAACATATCTCTTCTCAATCAAGTAGTCACTTAGACGATTATACCACATCCGTCTGGATTGCTTCAATCCATATAGTGAGCGTTTCAACCTTATTACAAAAGCTCCGTGGTTTAGAGCCACTTGATTTGGGTAGCTGAAGTCCATCCGGAATCTTCATGTAAATCTATGTATCTAGATCCCCATATAGATATGCAGTAACCACATCCATGAGCTGCATGTTCAATTTTTTCTGAAACTACCAAACTGACAAGGTAGCGGAAAGTAATAATATCCATTATGGGAGAATATGTCTCCTCGTAATCGATTCCAGGGTGTTGTGAGAAGCCTTGCGCCACAAGGGGAGCTTTGTATCTTACAATCTCGTTTCTCTCATTACGCTTTCTAACGAATACCCATTTATGACCAACTAGTTTAGTGTTGGGCGGTATTGGCACAACTTGCCCAATTACCATTCTTTTTGCTAGAGAATCTAGTTCTGCCTGAATCACATCTTTCTATTTTGGCCAATCAGCTCTACGTTGGCATACATCAACGGAGTGTGGTTCGATGTCATCGGTCTCAATAATCTCACGCGCTACAGAATACACGAATACATCATCAATGATGATGGAGCTTCTTTCCCACGTCTCACATACACTAGTGTAATTTACAGAGATCTCTACGTTCTCAGGATAGGTTCTGACATTGAGACATCCCCCAAAGATGTCTCTTGGACATCACCATATTCCAGAACATTCTCATGGGACAGATTTTGAATATCGATGATCAAATGATTTGTGTGTGCCTCATTCGCTCTCTTTCTAGGGCGAGTATCATTCGGACCAATCGGTCTACCGCACTTCCTCGCGGGGCCTGCGACCATAGATACCACATCACTGCCAATATGGGTAGTGTCGCCATCTCCTGGTGTCACCAGAACAGCGTTACGTCCAGTATTTGGGACGTCAATCCTTGCAGCCACATTTACAGCAGGTATATGATCTCTTCACTTTAGCAACATCAGAAAATGCATCAGGCAGAGTTTCTGCTACTTTCTGGAGCTTGGTAATTCGTCGCACTTCAAGTTCGGACTGTGCGGTACAAGGATCGAGAGGAGACATAGTGGGGACAGACCACGACAATTCCTGTCATTCCTGTTGAACATATGTGTTCTTATCTCTCCTTAACGACGGGAAGATTGTCTCATTAAAGTGACAATCCGCAAATCTAGCGGTAAAGAGATCGCCTGTCAAGGGTTCCAAGTAGCAGATGATAGTTGGCGATTCATATCCAACATATATGCCCATTCGTCTCTGTGGACCCATTTTAGTACGCTGTGGCGGCGTAATAGGCACATAAATGGCACGCCTAAAAATGAGTAAGTGCGAGATATCAGGCTGGTACCTAGTCACTAGCTGTAATGCAGAGTAAGGTTGGGTGACAGTGGGTCGTAGATGAATTAGCGTCGCTGCATGTAGTATTGCATATCCCTAAGCGTAAACAAGGAGATTGGTGCGTATAACCAATGTCCGTGATATCATCTATAGATGCTTAATAGCGGCTTCTGCGAGACCATTTTGGGAATGCACATGGGGAACTGGATGCTCTACATCAATCCCCAGTGACTTGCAATAGTCATCGAACGTTTTCGATGTAAACTCCTCAACATTATCAAGTTGAATTGACTTAATAGGATGGTCTGGGTAGTGAGCCCGTAGACGAATAATCTGGGCTAGGAGTTTAGCATATGCAGCATTTCGAGTGGACAACAGCACGACATGTGACCAGCGTATCGACGGATCAACCAATACCATAAAGTATTTAAAAGGTCCGCAAGATGGTTGAATTGGTCCAAAGATATTCCCTTGGATTTTCTGTAAGAACGGAATGAGTATTTTGGGATCCTTTGCGTAGGACGGTCTCGGTCCTAATTTCCCTAAGGAACAAGCTTTGCAAAATGAGCGAGGGGCCTTAAAAGCAACCAAAGAGGATTTTGATTGGGCCTGAGTGTCTGAAGCGCTATTGAAAGCAAAGTTTGTGACTACATCACCCATCATGGTGTTGGGATCATGGGAAGTGGCATCCTTGGCGCCATAGCCATGGGAATTAGCATCGATGGCGTCATGGCCATGGGTAATGCCTTCTATGGCATTGTCAAGGGGGACAGAGGCGGCCCTAGGGCTGTGGTGGACGGCGGCAGCGCCATAAGCGGCTGTAGTGACGGTCACATTAAGTCCGGGAATCAATCTTTGATTGCTGCTTCGTTTCGCTCGAAAGAATGGATGTCCGTATGAAGTATTTCGTATACAGATCATCATATCATGAGTTCATGACCAGGATGTCCTAGTCGGTCGTGCCAAAGCCAATATATATCAGAATCCAAGAGATTTTCTCTTATCACATTTTTGGATTCAATAGGTCGAATTGTAGTGACATAAAGTCCACTAGATTGACACATAAGCTTCTCTAAGATGCGCTTTCGTCTACCATGATTAGAGGTAATGCAAAGGAACTCTTTTCCGTTCTCAGTATGCGTTTCCGCATGGAATCCGTTGACTCTGATATCTTTAAAGCTCAATAAGGTTCAATTTGCCTTAGGAGCGTAGAGAGCTTCTGTGACATTGATCAAGGTGCCATTTGGCAAAAGGAATTGGGTCATTCCATGTCCTTGAACTAAACCTAATGGCCCAGCCATCATAGTCACAAAGGAGTATGTGGGCAACATCTCTAAGAATAATTGCATATGGCGGAGAATGGTGTGCGTAGTCGCACTATCCGTAAGACATTACAGTTCTCCAGAATTCATTCCTAAAATAAAAGGCTTGTAATTTAAAAAAAAAGGAGTCATAATGAAAAGAACTCAACTTTTATTAATAAGCCAAACGGAATTACATCATTGTCTCTTTAGCCAAAGAAAATCTAATCCAATAAACTAGCTAATGCAAAACAATGCCAATCGTCTAACTTATTTCGGTAACTCCAAAATAAATGTGACCAGGTGAGTAAAGAGATGTCGGTGGAGCAAGGCTCGCTTAAGTACTACTAATCTCAAAACCTTCCTAGACATCACACATACTTTGGGTGAGCCTACTTTGAAGAAAGACTAAACCATTGGCATCTACTACAAACATAATATGGCAATTGCCTACATCTCTTGAAAAATAAAAAGACTTAATCAAAATTGTTAGTCTCTTGGCCCTTGAACTCTTCCACCCTAAGAGCGAGATCGTCCAGAACGTCCAGAATTATCCCTACTCTTAGGTTTTCGCTCCTTACATCCTCCCTTGGGGGCGCGACTATGATTAGACTCTGGAATAGACATGGTTCTCACGGGTCTAGAGTTATAGTTCTTCACAAGGATATTGTCGTGCTTCTCAGCTACGTTCATGGCGCCAATAAGCTCATGAAACCTTGTGATGCGTCCTGCATTTGCATCAATCTGATAATTCTTTGCAATCATCAGTGCAGAGACAGAGAAGGTAGAGAGAGTCTTCTCGATCAACATCGTATCAGTGATGGTCTTGCCACATAACTCCATCAAAGACTTGATATGAAGGACTTCTGAATTGTAGTCAAGTACGGACTTGAAATCACAGAAGCGAAGGCTATGCCATCTCACTTCTAAATCTGGAAGCAGGGAGTCATGAACGTTGCCAAACCGCTGCTCGAGTTCTACCCATAGCTTAATAGGGTCCTCCTCATTGAGGTACTCATTTTGGAGCGCGTCATTCATGTGCCATGTCATGAGAATTATGACTTTAGCTTTGTTTACCTCTCTAGTAGCCCTATTCACTTCAAAAACGGCAGCTTGTCGAGGAGTAAGCACGTTCTGACTTGGCTCTTGGATCGTATCTAGGATCCTATCAGCCTTAAGATGCTGACACACGTACATCACGGACCCACTTGTGGTATCCTGCGCCTGTTGTATCCAATGGAACAAAGTTTAACTTGTTCAGGTTACTCATCTTGAAAAACAATAAAAGACTAGGGTTAGTTTCGGAGCGAAAAAGGCTGCCACCAAAACAATAAATTTTTTTGAGCGTAGTCGCTTCTAAGAAATTAGGGATTTCTGAGCATAGTAGCTTTCAAGAAATACAATTCCAAGAGGTATTGGATTATATCGAAAGAATGATGCATTTGTGGTCGATCATAACTATTCAACAAACTTTATGTTTGAAGGACTCTACAAACTCCAAGTTTGGAGTAAGCACGAACCCCCATAGTTCGGCTTTTTTGTCTCCCCTATGAAGAAGAAAGGGGGGTAGAAAAAGAGAGTTTGCAAGTCCCCGAGAAAAAGAAGATAAATTGAATAAAAAGGGGAACTTTTAGTAAAACATACCTCGAAATAGGTTGCAGGAAAATTTGGCCGGAAAAAGTCGCCGGAGGTGACCTGTCGCGTCAGTGGGCCAAGTAGGCTGCCTCTTTTTTTTTTTCTTTTGCAGTCGGCCACACCTTCTTTGGGCCTGTCCTTCTCTGGGCCGAGCTGTTTTCTTTCTTCTTCTCTGGGACAAGTTCTTTTCTTTCTGCGTCGCTTGCTGGGTTGGGTGGCAGGCAGGTGCAGTTTCAGACAAGTGAGGTTCTGGCGGTTCAAGGGTTCTGCTGCTCTGGTGGCTGGCTCGGAATCTTTGAGGTCGGTTCCGGAAAAAAAAAATTTCGGTTCCCGAATCCTGGTCATATGGCGCCGGCAGTGACGGAATATGACAGTGAAAGGAGGTCTAGAAGGATGTGAACCGGGCTGTGAACTTTTTTTCTCTTCTGGACTCCTGTGATTGAGGGCTTCAGTATATGTGGCGGCGGTTGCTAAGGTTTGAAGGGTATGATTTTAGGGTTTCAGGATTAAGGCTTCGTGCTGATAACGTGTTTTAGGGAATCGATATTTGAGAGAGAAATTGTTGTGCTTTCATTGATAATAGGGGCTTCTTTATATAGATGATTACAAGACATAGAATCAGAGTTGTACAAAGAAAGGTAATCATACATTGATTGGATATCTCTAAGATTCTCCGAGATTATCTCTAATTCTAACCTTATTTTAACTAGAGCAAGTAACCTCGAGTTTGGGCCAGACACAAATTCTGGATTTACTTGAACATACACTTGATATATTAATATTTCATCTTATATGACAACATTTTAGTAATTTATGTCATACTAAAGCACTAATTTTTTAACATGTTATTTAGCCTATAATTAGTAATTTATAATTTATACAAATTTTATTTATTCTTAAGGCGAAAATAAAAAATAAAAAGTTAAAATATTATAAAATGAATACAATTCTTACCCTAACTCCATAGAAACTGAGCCCTATAACTTACTCAAGGAAAAAAATATCTATAAGACCAAGATTAATTTAGGATTAAATTCTGCTTACTACCATGTACTTTCAAAGGTTCATCAGTTCAGTCCCTGCACTTCTAATTTAATCAGAAAAGTCCTTCCACTCTCCAATTTCATCAAATCGATCCAATCCGTCACTATTTCGTCAATTTTCGCTGTTAATAAGCTGACGTGGGACCTTCTCCCATGGAAAATTTCCAAACTACCCATCGCTAGGCTGCCCGCCGACCCGTCAGTGTTGTGAATGCAGATGGGTAGTTTGGAAATTTTCCCCGAAAATTGACGAAGTGGTGACAGATTGGATCGATTTGATGAAATTGGAGAGTGCAAGGACTTTTCTGATTAAATTAGAAGTGCAGAGACTAAACTGATGAACCCTTGAAAGTATAGGGTAGTAAGCAGAAATTAGTCCATTAATTTATATATAAAATTGTGGACTATAGCACTTGATTTTTGGTCAAAATTGCATGTTCTTATTTTCTTATTAAAATTTTTGTACCGTCAAATAATGATTTTTATATACTTCTCGAACTCATAGAACTCAAAAATTAAAACTCAATTTTTTTTATACGATTTCTCAAAGTTAAAAAACAATAAAAGTCATAAAAAGAATTCGTTCAAGCCTTCAAGGTTTCAGTGTTTCATCAATTAGAACACATTCTAAAAATTATGTTTTTTTTTTTTTGAAATGCTAAAAATTATGTTTTACGAATGGTGAGCTTATGAAACATAAACATTTCAATAAAAAAAATTGACAGAAGGGCAATGATATAGGGCCTCAATGAGGCCTAAGATTTATGGCCTCAAATCCTGTGTGTCATGCCATGTAAGCAAATACAAATTTTATTTTCAATTCCACATAATATATCTTGCCACATCATACTATTACAACACCAACTTTACCCTTTTATATTTCCTTTAAGGTGTTAGGGGGTGAACCAATTACATTAATGAATTTAATTAAGTGACGAAAAAAACCAGCTATTAATTATGTATTAATTTAAGAGATATGTCTACAAAGACCAATACTTTTCTACATTTAATTAAATTCTTTCCTATAATTTTTCTTTCCAAATAGCATTAATATATTGAATTAGGTGTCAAAAAATAGGCATTAACTTTTCTTTCCAAATATTGATTAATTTCACCCAAAAAATAGCACTAATAAATTGAATTTGGAAAATACGTGTTTCTAAATTAAGAGGTAAGAAAAAAATTTCATGTTAGTAGTAGTCATTAATTATCATCCGCAACCTAAATATAAGAGAAAAAACAAACAAAAAATAATTAATTCAAATATAGCGTTTAAACCCTAGATAAATAGAAAAAATGAACAAAAGAATATATATAATCATACAAATATGTACTTTTCACATTATATTTTTAAAATTTACAGGAACCCAATAAAGGTTGAATTCATATACGCAAATCTATTGATCGAATGTATGTGCAAATCTATTGACTAAATTACATGAAATTTTTTTATTCATGATTGAAGAAAAAAAAATTGTTGTTTAAATCTTTTTTTTTTTTTTTTTGAGAAACTGTCAACTCAATTTTATTAATAATAAACAGAATAAAAATTACAACTGATAGATGTAGAAACTACATCAAAATATAAAATAGCAAGAGAAATACTAGATGCAACAAAGCATTGGAAATAAAACCTAGCAAGGGTACGAAGGGATGCAATTAAGCATTTGATGATGCACCAGACAGAGTCCGGGCTATGTAAAACGGTACCAATAGTATGGTCAACCGTACTTCCACGCAAAGATATACGTCGAATAGAGGGTAACCTTCTATCAAGGTAACCGCCGGTAGTGTGACCGATCTTGCCTACCCCACGCAAAAAAATGCGCTGAATAGAGAGCAATCTTCTACCTAAGTAACCAAAGAAGCAATTCCAACATGCAAATAAATTTAGGGCCCAAAAACAGTCTCCTGGATCCCAAATGCGAACCCTAACAACTTCGGGCTCATTCACCAGCTGCCAAGCCCCAAGGAAGGCCCAGCCCAAATTCCACTTGAGCAACCCAACAGAATAGAGGCCCAGGCCCACCAGGGTACTTTGGGCACCCAACGCCTCTCTGGGCACCAACCATGATCGCGTCTCTGACCTCGGGTTCGACCACCGCTCCACCGCCCTTCGTCGGAGAAAGAAACTCACGGCTCCATCAACCCGACAACCCCCGCCGCCACCAATGCCAATACTGACCGCAGTACAGATGTCGCCCAGGCACCGCTCCCATCACCTCTTCATCGCCCTGGAAAGCAGGATCGAAAATCGACTCCTAAGCCTGACACCAACCACGATCGAACCATCCCAGGCGACGATGGCTCCCATCAAAGCTGACCCACATGCCGGCAGCCCACCATCTACCTTTCTGCATCTTCCGGTCGTCGAATCCTGCCCACCAAGGGACCTAAGCAGAACCTGACCGGACTCGGAAAATGACCGTTTCTCCAAACACAAACGCCACGATCTCACCAAATTTGCCAGCGCCTCGGTAGTTTGAGACATACTGGAAAACAAGATACCGTCAGGATCCCTGGATCCCAAACTTCCCTGTCACCAACAACCCCTAATCCAAGAGGACGACGAACCAAAGGCGACCACAAAGTCCAGATCGAACCAATCTGAGGAGGAGTGAACGGCCTCGCTTCAACACTGGTCGAGGACCTCGACTCCTTGGAGAAGAACAAATAAAAGGGAGAGACGGCCTGGACCGTGCTCGATAGCTGCGACACCAGGGGAAGTGCCGGAATTTTGCTCCATCGGAGATGGAGGAAGTTGCAGATACGCATACCCATGGGCGGCGTTCTCTCAAACCCTAGCAGAGGGATTTCTATAGTGACGACTTAGTACTTTATTTAATTACCCCCAAAATGGAGATACGTGTGTCCGTAGGCTTTTACAACATATTTTGATATTTTATGTTTCAAGCTAAGCATGAGTGTAATGAAAAGATAAAATGAAGGGAAAAAAAAACCAAAATAATTTTTTAACTTGGAGTCATTAGATTATGGAAGGATAATGATAAGAGCATATTTATGCGATTTTAATAGCGTTAATCTCCATACTTTCTTTGTTAGTTTAGTGTATTTTCTAGTTATTTACTTTGTTTATTTGTTTTATAGGTATCTTGGAGTAAAGAAGAAGAAAAGAAGTAAAAGAGGGATTGAAAAGCAAAATCGGGAAATCTGCCTGTGCAGATCAGTTAACTTCGACAGAGCACTGAGACCAGCTCAGAACGATCCAGAGGATGATTTTTATATTTATGGATAGCCTCGGATGTCTAGTTTCCGAATCTTTTTACGGCTCATCAATATCATTTTTCTAGAGGAAGTTATGGCCGATTTAGTACAAGAGGTCAGGCTGCGCGTGAATCTGAGGTTGGACGGGAATTTATGTTTCGAGGCCCAAATCACACCAAGAAGCCCGAGGACGAGTTTGTGCTTCATATTCCGACTTATGATGGACAAATGGCACGATGTGAATGGTTAGAATAAGTCATAAAGTTCAAGAACCAATAGGAAAACTCCACCTAAGCACGTGAACCCTAATTCTTTTAGGTTTTGGATTTCCTAACCTCTAAGCATATAAAGGGAGATCAATCTGCAGCAGCTCTCTCTCTCTCTCTTCTTCTTCCTCCCTTTTTCATTATTTTGTGTTTTTGATTCCAATTATGTGTAACTAAATTTCCAGTAGTTAGGGGGCAGTTGAAGCCCCTAGACATGATCCATAACATACTTTGACATTCAATTTGTTAATTTTCTAATTAATAAAGTTGAGGTTTTGTTTACCGTATTTCTCATTGATGAATTCTATGTTTGTATGCTTTGGAGGCCTACTTAGTATGCATGCTAGGGTTCTAATACTTTGATTGTTTGATGCCTGGATCAATAGTTGGATTCCTCAAATTATCTAGAGAAGTAATTGGTAGTTTTCACTAGCAAGTAAACAAAACCCTAGGTTTAGCAAGGCTCTAAGTTATTTGCGATGTCTAGTGATTGCTCAAACTCTTCTTAAACTTAATGATCTCTGCATGTTTAATCTAATAAGCGTACCTTTAGGTTGCATTGCTTGGGAATAGTCTAGGTGTAGAGCACTTCCTGCCTAGCGTACAAAGTAAGAAAGAGTAATAGGTTGTGTTCAAGCGTACCGAGTCAATCTGAGTGTCTTCAACTAAGTTAATTGGTAGCAAATTGGACAAAGTGTGTTGTGTGTGATTGTTGGGGGTGGATACTTCCTTCCTAGCTAGTTTCATCATCTTGATATCAACCAATCTCAAATCTGTCTCAGTTTCGTTTCTCCTTCTATCCTCTGTTTTCACGTATTTTACTTTCATAGTAAACGAAATCCAAAAATTCCCAAATTTTGTGTGCTGGACGCTTTGTGTATCTAGTACGTCTCTGTAAATTTTCGTATTTTTCTGGGTTGTTTTGGTTAGATTCTTAGTTTGTTTTTCGACTGCTGTTCAGTAGGAACTACAGTCACGTTTTGTGACTTTTGTTGAAGCTTTTAGTTTAACTTAATCCTCTGCGGGAGACCCTTATTTCCCTATATTACAATCGACATATTTGCAGGAGAATAAGGAAAATCAATAGCTTTAAATCAAGCTATCAATTTTTGGCGCCGTGTCGCCGGGGATTACTTTTATTCTAATTGCTTCTACTTGTTTGTTTAATTTGATTTTTGTTTTGGTTTCTTACTTAGTTTTTCTTTGTTTGTGTTTTCAGGTGTATGCTTACTCGTAAAACTGCTCAAGGCAATCTTACCCCTTTGGATTCAGAGATAGAACGCACTTGCAAGTCGAATAGGAAGCAAACGAAGGGAACTAGTTTGCCAATTCACGACACAACGGCGGGTTCTACTTCCTCACAAGGGGAGGAGGAGGAGAACACACCACCAAACTCACCTGCGCATTCAATTCACGAGGATGAAGAGGAACCCCCAAGACTCGACATGGCATTGAAGGATGCTTTTGTTCCGACAGCTTCGGAATCCCCCTCATGCATAGCTTACACACCACCGTGAAATAGGGAGATCAAATTACTAAACCTCCATGGTTGTTTAGTTACTACGCGCGCGCGCCTTGAAGACATTTTACCCAAAGATTCTCAGTCACTTTGAATAAACTCTATTTCTATTGTTCTACGTTACAAAAAAGGTATGTCGTTCATGCCAATCTTTTTTGTTTAGTCGTTCATACTAAATTAATTTGTTTTCATTAAGGGTGGTGTTATTCACACATTCCCTTTTTCTATTCACACATCTTCTCTATTTTTCTATTACTTTAATTCAATTTTTTCTACAAATTACCTTAACTACCCTCCCTTGCAATTCTATTTTTTTTTTTTTTTTATTTGGCAAGTCACAAATGCTAAACCCTTATTTTTCCGCAGACTCAAAGGACTTTAAAACTCTTTGCGATTCTCTATTTTCTTTTCCCTCAAAAACTTCTCTAGCGTAGTCATTCTATCTCTCTAATGTGATGCTTTGAAGTTTAATAATAGCAAAATAAGCAACTTTAGATCTATCTTTGGAGAAAATTTTATACCTGATTTGCAATGGAGACATGGAAGAAAAATATGAGTTTAGTGATCATTGGAGCCCCTTTGAATCCATCATTCCTGGTAAGATTCTAACTGAAATTATTTGGTGTATTTCAGTCCATCGGTCTCCGTTAAAGATATCAGTTTCTCAGCGATTTTGTGGATTGAGGAGCTTTAAATTTGTGCGTTCTGTTTTTCTTAGTTTGAATTTGGTATGGGTTGCTTGCTCATCGCGGTTTTGACTTGAGTTGATTGGTAATTTTAAAATTTTTGACGCTTTGATTTCATTTTAATTTTACTTGACTGGCTAGTTAATTTTATGTTACCTAGCCAGTCAACTACAATATAAGTATATTTTCTTAGTAGATTGATAATTTTTTGTTGACAGACGTAGCAATCATAGCAATCTAAGTATATTTTCTTAGTAGAAAATATTCATTTATGTGAAAATATTCCTTGTTTGTAGATTGATAATTTGGTGATGAACGTAATTACTTGGGAAGCCTCTTCCTTATTTAATAATACAAGTCATTCCACTTAATGAACGTATTATTTTTCCTTCATTTATAGGTAGTTTTTTAATTTATTTATTGTATAATATTGTTTGATTCATGATTGACTTGCCAAAATAGAAAAAAAAAATTAACAAAATAAACAGAATTCATAAGGGAGGGTAGTTAGGGTAATTTGCAAAAAAAAAAAAATAAGTAATAGAATAATAGAGAGGGTGTGTGAATAGAGAAAATGAGTGTGTGAATAGCACCACCCTTCATTAAATACATAATTTGTTAGAGTATCGGAGAGTCCTTTACTGCCAACTAGTGTATTATTTCACTAGCCATTTTGTTTTTCCATTTTGGAAATTTGCATCAAAACATCCAAATTTTTACAGTGACCCAGTAATTTTTTTTTTTTTTTCCATATATATTTTTTGTTTGAGACGAGCTTTAACCCGAAATGAACAAAATTAAAATTACATAGAGCTTTAACCTGAAATGAACAAAAATTACATACTTTTTCGACAGTTGGCTAACTTTAAATATCATTACCATATATGACTTAAAATATGTCGAAGAGATTATTATTATTTTGTTCAAGTAAACCCAGAATATGTGTCTGGCCCAAACTCTAGGTTACCTGACCTAGTGGTAATAGGGTTTTAATTAGAGATAATCTCGGAGAATCTTAGAGATATCCATTCAATGTATGATTATCTTTCCTTGTACAATTCATATTCTATGCATTATAATCCTCTATATAAAGAGACCCCTATTATCAATGAAAGTACTACAGCAATTCTCTCCAAATTTCAGTTTTTCTTAAACACGTTATCAGCACGAAGTTCTAACCTTGAAACCCTAATATCGTAGTTTTGAAACCCTAGCAACCTCCTCCGCACACCTCAAAGCCTCACACACCAAGCCAAGCCGCTCAGGCGCTTGCTGCTAACTCCCAGAAGCAGCAGCAACCCCCACAGTCAAAAGAAAAAAAAAATAGAAGGAGAAGGAAGAAGATGCTCTCGGCCAAAAGTCAATGAAAAAGAAAAAAAATGGTTGGGAGCGGTAGAAAAAGAAGAAGAAAAAAAAAGGGGAGGAAGCCTGCCCACTTGCCAGAAAGGAAGAAAGAAAAGAAAAAAAAGAGAAAGAGAAAAGAAGGGGCGTGGCCCACTGCCAGAAAAAACAAGAAGAAAATAAAAAAACCATTTGCTGGAAGAAGAAAGAAGAAAAGAAAAGGGCGGGCCCAGAAGCAGAAGAAAAGAAAGGAAAAAACAAGGAGAAGTCGGCCCAGAGGAAAGATGCAGCCCAAAACCCCACGCAAGCCCAAAGTGCAGTACTTGGCCCACTGACGTCAGACCAGCTCCGACGCCACGTCAGCACGCCAGCTCACCCACAGCCACGTTAGCTCAGTAGTGCCACATCACCTCCGGCTCTGCCATGTCAGCTCCGGTACTGCCACATCACCACCGGCCACATTTCCAGCCAGATTCCGGCAAATTTTCCAGCGAGATTTTTCCGGCGACCTATTTTCGGCCAAATTTCCGGAGACCTATTTAGAGGTATTTTTTACTAAAAGTTCCCGTTTTTTAAGTTTTTGTTTCTTTTATCTTCTTTTCCTCGGGGACTTGCAAACTCCCTTCTTCTACCCCCCCCTTTGTTCATCATAGGTGAGACCTAATTAAGCCGAACTGTGGGGGTTCGTGCTCACTCCAAGCTTGGAGCTTGTTAAGATCTCCAAACTTAGAGTTTGTAGAGAATTTATGATCGACCACTTACATCATTGTTTCGATCTAATCTAATATCTCTTGGAAGCAACTACGCTCAGAAATTTCTAATTTCTTGGAAGTGATTAGGCTCAGAAATTCCTAATTTCTTTGAAGCGATTACGCTCAGAAATTCTATTGTTTTCGTGGTAGCCTTTTACGCTCCGAAACTAACCCATTTTCTTGTTCTCTTTCAGGATAAGTAACCTGAACAAATTGGACTTTGCTCCATTGGGAACAATTGGCTCTGGATATCACAAGTGGGTTTGTGATATTCGCCTGCATCTCAAGGCCGATAGAATCCGGGATACGATTCTCGAGCCTAGCTAGGACTTGCTAACTGTTGAGCAAGCTCAAGCTTTGGAAGCAAATAGAGCAGCCTTAGAGGCAAATAAGGCGAAAGCCATCATCCTAATGACTCGTCATATGGATGCTTCGCTCTAGTACGAGTATATGAAGAAGACCCCAGAAGGTTGTGGGTCTCACTCGAAGAAAGATTTGGTAACGTCCGTGACTCCATGCTTCCTGAACTAGAAGTGAGATGGCATAGCTTCCGCTTATGTGATTTCAAGTCAGTTATTGACTACAACTCGGAAGCACTTCACATTAAATCCTTAATGGAATTATGTGGTAAAGAGATCACAGATGTGATATTGATTGAGGAGACTCTCTCTACCTTCCCCGTCTCTGCATTGATGGTTGCAAAGAACTATCGAATGAATGTTACTGCAAGACGGATCACAAGGTTTCATGAGCTCATTGGAGTTATAAATGTCGCTGAAATGCATGACAACATCCTTGTGAAGAACTATAATTCGAGATCGGTGGAAATAGAGCATATTCCAGAATCCAATTATAGTCGCGCCCCTAAGAGAGGGCGCCAATAGCGAAACTCTAATCTTAGGGTTACTTCTGGACGTTCTGGTCCATATAATCGCTCTACTTGGGAAGACAACCGCCAAAATAGGCGAACACGGAACTGAAGAGGTCAACGTGGAAAGAGAGAGGGAGGCAATGCCTCTGGCCATGTTGGTGGCGCTACCAACACTAAGAGCCATCTAAATGACGCTTTCAAAGCACCTCAATCAATGGAGTTTGAGCAAAGAGATGCATGTTCTCGATGTGGAGTATCCGGTCATTGGGCACACATTTGTAGAGTTCGTGAAGAAATTATCACCGCCTACAAAGAATATTGTGAAGCAAGAGAAGCTCACGATGTGGAACAAGAAGATCAAGATGATGATCTAGAGTGAAGGGTTAAAGATTACAAATCTGGCTAGGATCAATAGATCGTCAATCTGTTTAAGTCTTTATTTTTCCAAAAGATGTAATAGGCAATTGCCATATATTTTTGTAGTAAATGCCAATGGTTTAGTCTTTCTTCAAAGTAGGCTCATCCAAAGTAAGTGTGATGTCTAGGAAGGTTCTAAGATTAGTGGTACTTAAGCGAGCCTTGCTCCACCGACATCTCTCTACTCACCTGGTCACATTTATTTTGGAATTACCGAAAGAAGTTAGACGACTACCATTGTTTTGCATTAGCTAGCATTTTGGATTAGATTTTCTTTGGTCAAAGAAACAATGATGTAACTCTGTTGGCTTATGAATAAAATTTCGAGTTCTTTTCATTATGATTCCATTTTTATTCTGAGCATATGACTTTGTGACTACGATGGCCGGGCCATCAATATTAATTCAAGGACATGGAATAGCCCAAGTTCCCCTTGCCAAATGGCACCTTGATTACTGTCACAGAAACTCTCTACGCTCCTAGTGAAAATCGCACCTATGAATAGCCAACGGATTCCATGCGAAAATGCATGTAGAGAATGGAAATGTGTTCCTTTGCAATACCTCTAACGATTGCAAATGAAGGCGCATCTTAGAGAAGTTTATGTGTCTCTCTAGTGGACTATATGTCTCTATTTGAGGTATTGAATCCGATAAAGTCATGAGATAAGATCTCTTGAATTTAGACACATATTGGCTTTGTCACGACAGGATAGGTGATCCTAGTCATGATATAATGATCCGTCTACTAAAGACTTTACATGGACATCCTTTCTTTCGAGCGAAACAAAGCATGAATCAAAAGTTGATTCTTTGACTAAAGTGTGACCGCCGCCGCTGCCTCTGGAGCAGCCACCGTCCACCACCAGCCTAGGGCTGGCATAGTCCTTATCCATGACGCTATGGATAGCGTACATCATGGTGATGGCACCCTAGGTGATGCTGCAATCACCAACTTTGCTTCAAATAGCATTTCAGACGCTCAGGCCCAACCAAAATCCTCATTGGTTGCTTCTAAAGCCTCTCGCTCGTTTACAAAGTCTGTTCCTTAGGGAAATTAGGACTGAGACCGTCCTATGCAAAGGATATGAACATACTCATTCTGTTCTTACATAGAATCCATATCTATGGACTGATTCAACCAACCTGCGGACGTTTAAATATCTCATGATGTTGGTTGACCTGCAAACACGCTGGTCACGTGTTGTGTCATTGTCCACCTGTAAATGCTGCTTATACTACACTCCTAGCACATATCATATAACAACGGGCTCACTCCCCGAATCATCTTATTCAGTCAATTGGATTTGACTATGCTAGAGAGTTTACATCGAAGACTTTTGATGGTTATTGCATTGGGACTGATGTTGGACATCATATTCCTATGAACACACCCAAATGGTCTCGAGGAAATGACTACGATGGTAGTCTGGACATTGGTAATGCGTACAAATCTCCTTATATCCGCTTGGGGTGATGGAATATCGCATGCAGGTATACTAATTCGTCTACGACCCACCGACACTCAAACTACCTCTGCATTACAGCTAGTGACTAGGTACAAGTATCGTACTTACGCATCTTTGAGTGTGCTATTTATGTGCCAATTGTGCCGCCACAGCGCTCTATGATGGGTCCTTACAAACGAATGGACAACTACGTTGGATTTGAGACTCCAACAATCGTCCGCCATTTAATGCCCTTGCAAGGCGATCTCCTTACCGCTAGATTTGCGGATGTCACTTTGATGAGACAGTCTTCCCGTCGTTAGGGGGAGATAAGAACACAGTTGTTCAGCAGGAACAACAGGAATTGTCGTGGTCTGTCCCCACTATGTCTCATCTCGATCCCTACTAAAGTGACGAGATCACACATCTGCTGCAAATATGCCTGCAAGGAAGTACGTCCCTACGAAAGGACGTAACGCCACCCTACACGGAGGTAAGCATGGCGCCAATGCCAAAGAGAGTGGCACTCTGGCATTACAGGCTATGGCCCCAGCTAGGATTTGTGGGAGGCCCGTGGGCTCGAATGATGCTTTGGCACAATCTAATCCTTGGATCATCAACACTCAAAATCCGTCTCATGAGAATCTTCCGGGTTATGGTTATCGTTGGGGGACGCCTCAACGTCAGAACCTATTCCTGAGAATATAGAGCTCTTTGAAAATTACACTAGTGTACATGAGACGTGGGATATAAACTCCGTCATAATTGATGAGTTAGTTACGCGTTTCGTTGCGCATGAGTTTGTTGAGTCCGATGATATCGAACCACGCTCCGTTGATGAATGAATTTGGCCTAAATGGAAAGATGTGATCCAGGTTAAGTTGGATTCTCTAACGAAGAGGAAGGTATTTGAGCCAGTGATGCCAACACCTCCTATCATAAAACCTGTTGATTAATGGGTCTTCGTTAGAAAGTGTGATGAGAAAAAGATATAGTAATCTCGCCTTATGGCGCAAGGCTTCTCACAAAATGCCCTGGAATCGACTACGATGAGACATATTCTCTCGTAATAGATGTCATTGCATTCCACTACCCTGTCAGTTTGGTAGTTTCCGAATAACTGAACATGCAATTTACAAATCTGGTCAATGCGTATCTAAATGGGGATCTAGATACATAATATACATGAAAGTTCATGGTGAACTTCATTTACCCAAGTTAAGTGGCTCTAGACCACAGAGCGCGTTTGCAATGAGGTTGAAACGCTCACTAAAGTGACTACTTGATTGGGAAAGGATATGCCTGCGCGTTTCCATAACAAGTTTCGGATTCTATCGCGGTTCATGTTGGACATGATCTTCGTTGGAAGCTCTTAAAGAGTTAAGGGAAACCGCTGAACACTTGAAATCCGAGTTTGAGATGAAGGATTTTGGGAGAACACGATTATGTCTCGGTTTGAAACTTGAGCATCGTGTGGATAGATGCTTAGGTATTTTGATAAGGTCAAGCCATCAATCACCCCCATGATCGTCTATAGTCTTCATCCTGAAAAGGATCCTCTTCGTTCGAAGGATGATGACGAAGATGCGCTAGGGGTAGAAATGCCCTAGTTAAGTACAATAGGCGCATTATTGTACTTAGCTCAATGCACAAGATCGGACATCTCATTTACAGTGAACTTGTTAGCTAAGGTATAGCTCTGCGCCAACGCGACGCCATTGGATTGGTGTAAAAGATATCTTTCGATACTAGAGATGTACAACTGATATGAGCATGCTTTATCCTTACAGAGAGATGATGAATTTGGACCCATCACGCACCAGGAACGCCGCCAAGACTGGCCTGCATCCTCTATCCCTATCCCAGAACAACATGTGTTTTGGATGGTTTTGCTGATATTGGGTATTTCTCTGACCCACACAAATGTCATTCCCAAACTGGTTAAGTGTACGTTCACCATGGGTAAAGACCGTGATATCTTGGAGGTCTACATAATAGACCCTAGTCGCTATATCTTCGAACAATGCAGATACTATTGCTCTTCACGAAGAGGTTCGTGAATGTATATGGATTGGATCCATAATTACGCATGTTTGAACGATTGTGGTGTGAAGTTTATCACAGATGAGCCTACGAGCATTTAGGATAATGCTGCTTGTTTTGAACAGATGAAGCAAGGCTACATCAAAAGCGACATCACCAAGGATAATCAACGACAACAGACTCTCCTCAAGATCAAAGTGAACTAGGTTCGATCTGAGGACAATGTGGCAGACTTGCTCACTAAGTCATTGCCTAAATTACACTTTCGAGGAACATGTTGGTAGTATCGTTTGGAAGTTATCCAAACTCCCATGACCGTAGTCATCAGGGGGAGATGCAGACATCAGGGGGAGATGTCTACATGTATTGTCTCGAAACGTGAAGGGTGTGTTGTACACTTTTTCCCTTTCGACCGAGGTTATTTTTGTCCCACTTGGTTTTTGTTACTCGGCAAGGTTTTTAATGAGGCAACGAGAGGAGTACCACGTTTGGGCGACACAAGGGAGAGTGTTCAAGTAAACCCAGAATATGTGTCTGGCCCAAACTCTAGGTTACGTGACCTAGTGGTAATAGAGTTTTAATTAAAGATAATCTCGGAGAATCTTAGAGATATCCATTCAATGTATTATTACCTTTCCTTGTACAATTTATATTCTATGCATTGTAATCCTCTATATAAAGAGGCCCCTATTATCAATGAAAGTACAGCAACAATTCTCTCCCAATTTCAGTTTTCCTTAAACATATTTTATTTTTTTTGAAATAGAAGTTGAAATTCATTAAATGGCTAAATACTGTTTACTACCCTGTGGTTTAGGTCCAAAATCAATTTAGTCTCTGGACTTCTAATTTCATTAAAAACACCCCTGTACTTTCAATTTTGATCTAATAGCTGCAATCAGTGTTCTAAAACTCGGCCGCCTAGGCGCTGGGTGGCGGCTCTCCGATTCGATTAATGTCTAATCGGTAGGGTTGGGCGAGAAGACGTTCGGCAGCCGCCTAGGCTTCCTGGGCGGTCGATTAGTCGCCTGGGCGGGAGGTGGTTAGGCGCTAAGCGGCCCGTCTAGGCGGATTTCGGCGCTTATACATTTTTTTTTCCTTCGGCCTACTTTTCTCTTCGACTGCGAGATGCGATCTGCATCTCTCTCAATCCAAAACCCAATGAAGTCAACATCTCTCAATCGGCCATCGTAGTGACTGCGACTTCACCGTCGACCACTGCATGCTTCTCTCTCTCCCCACCGCCTGACTTTCCAATCCGATTATGAGGCTCAGAACTTCATCTCCAATATTGCTTTTCTCTCTCTCAATCTTTAGCCTTTGTCTCTGTCTCTCCTTGTTATTAAGTTTTCAATCAAATTCAGTTCTTCGTTCTTTGAATTGGTCTATTGATTGGGTCTTCTGAAATTATTGTTTCTTAATTGATTGGGTATGTGAAATCCATGTTTGGCTTGCTGCAGCTGCTAATTGTTTGGAATTGAATCAAGTGATGCTTCGTTAATGCAATTGCTGGTTGTTTAATGTTTATTAAAACAATTGCTGATTGTTTGGAAAATCCAGTGGATGATCTTTTTCATGGGGGAGAAAATCTTGTAGGTTATCCAAACATAGAAAATGGTGGTGTTGAGTGCACTGTGTACTTTGATCCGGTTTGAACTCAAAGTTGCAGTCTTGCAGACTTTGTTTCCAACTTTCTAAGTGAGCAAGTTTACTATGTAGTAGTATGGTGTTTTGTTGTTTATGTTGTTATCTTCATTTTCATTGAATAGGTTCAGAGTGGGAGCACTGTGACTCTGCGAGTCTGGGAAAAAAGACGAAATTTTTTCCCATTATCAACTTAGAAAACTGAACTCATTTTGCAGGTAGAAATTATACTTGTTTAGCTGAATGTGAAGTTCCTAGAAGTGGCCACCAGCTGTGTGGCTTGTGCTTACCCCAAGGTTGATAATCAAGGTCTCCCTGTAGTGAATGTTTTAGAGGCTGTAATTGTTCTTTTTCTTCCTTATATTATAGGATAGTTAGATTCTGTGATTACGGTTATCCTGTATTCTAAGCAGACAATAGAGGTCGGAATGGTTTTTGTGTGCAGTTATTTTGTTTAGCAAGGTTAATAGAGAATATGCCAGTTAAGTGAAGTTCTGTATAGAACTATAAATGAGTTTTCTGTTGCCCTTAATAATGTCAAGACTCTTAGGCTGTGTTTGTTTCGTGGGACTGGACGGGATTGGACTAGCTTATATAATGAAATTAGACTTGTCCCACGTTTGGCACATATGGGGACTCAATTAAATGAGATAAGAGAGTCCCCGCATCCGCTGCCGACCTTCTTACACAGAACCCCCAAAACTCACGGGACTCTGGAAGCAAGGGCTTCAGCAACGCTCAATCCCTTTCGCGCGCTTCAGCCTCGTCTCTCCATCCCTTCGCTCGCTTCAGCCTCGTCTCTCCATCTCTCGATCGCGCTTCATCCTCCTTGAACTACTCGTCCAGGTTCAATTTCTTTTCTCTCTCATGCTCATTTTGCTTTGATTCTGATTCCCTCTTCCCTTCGACCCCATCGAGCTTCTGGTGTATCTACTGTGATTGGTTAAATTAAAGACTATGGATTGATTTTCTATTAACAATTGTTTATGGGTTGTAACAATTGGTGTCTGGGTAGCTTGATTTGGTAAGAATTGATCAATTTCAAGACTGGGTTTTTTTTCTTCTTTTAACAACATCTCTGTTTTTATCATAGATTTAATATTCTGGATTTGGATAGTTTGATCATAGATTTAATATTGTTTTTGGTCTAGGAGTCTGCTACAAGTGCAGTTGAGATTGCTGGGAAACATTTTCCAGGAGTAGAATGCAAATGGGGTGATCAGGGTCTTGAGGAAATTATTGCAGATAGTTCAATTCTTGGTGTTGCTGTGGTTTTAGCTGGCCAAGCTCAGGTATAGCTAATACTAAAGCTTGCTTCTTTTTTTATTGAATCATAGAAACAGAAGCTTGGTAGTAGAAATTTGTAGTCTTTTTAGCATTTTGCGTGTAAGAGGATCTTATTCGGATGTGTGGATTACAGGAATAGTATAATGTCTGTGAAGTAATGGTCTCTTAGTTTTAAGTGTTTGGTTATACCCTACGAGCAGAATGTAGAACTAATTATAATGTGTGTGAAGTAATGGTCTCTTGCTTGTCCTCATTTTCATCTTTTTTTTTTTTTTTTTAGAATACATTTTCATCCAAATTGTAACTCTGATGAAATGAAAAAAGGAAAACATAATGAACTAACTATATAGATGAGAAGATGTATTCAGGTGTGTGAGATACGCCCTTTCGGAGATATTTTTAGCATACTGTGTAGCTATATAGATGTGAAGATGTAATCAAGTATCTGATATGAACCAACTCATGCAAGTTGATTTCTCACTGAAGCTTCTCAAAGCAGGGAAGAATGTCCTTCAAGGTTAGTCCTAGTCTCTAAACAATTGTATAGTTGGATTGTCAGAATTATGCAATTCTATTTGTGAGATTCATAGTTATGTTAAAGGATTTGTAACCTCCAATCAACCCCCAGGCTGGTGCCTTCTTTTTTATTTAACAGAAAGCTTACATGTTATGGTGCTATAATAAATCATCTATACGTTTCATCGACTACAGTGGACTAAATCTTTCCTTCTGCTTGTCATTGCTGTACCTATTCACTATTTCTTGGTCAACTTGATGGACTTGAAGAGAAACCAGCAGCAGCTAGTAAATAGGATGCAGTTTACTTTTATGTGTTATAACTGTCTTTCAATTTATTTTATGACATCTTAATTTGGAAAATGTTGGTTATTTGTTATGTTGTTACTTTTACATGTTATTCTGTTTATTCTAAGTTACTTATTCTGTTATGCAGCTACAAGTGAATTGGAAACTGCAGTGTCAAGTTATAAAACCAATTTGGGCTATAGCAGAAAATTATCGATTTGAACTTGCTCATGTTATCTCAGGCTGTGTTGTATTAATAGGTGGACTTGTCAATGTGTAAAAACTAACTACAAGTATGCAGATTGTGGTTTCTCTTCTCAATCTATGATTATTTTGCTGTATGTGAACTTTTAGTCCAATACATAAACAAACATGGGATATGACTATTTTGACTATTCTGCTCTTTAGTCCTAAGCAGTCCAAACATGGGTCATGTATTAACATAGCATATCCCAAGCTAGAAGAGTCCTAGACTATTATAGGAAATAAGGTGGGGGATAATAGTCCCCCGTAACAAACACAGCCTTAATGTCTCTCTTGCAGCTGGTGTATTATGTTGTAATGGTAGTCTTTCTTTTTGCTCTATGACCTATTAGGAGGATGCTTTAAGCTTATCTACTTTATCATAAAGAATGTTCCTTTACTAGAATAACAGTACGCCTTCCAGCCTTCCATAATTGTCATGCACTCATGATATTATTTTAAGTATATATATATATATATATATATATATATATATATATATATATATATATATATATATATATATATATATTCTTTAATATATAAATAAATGCTATAAAATTAAAATTAAAATTAAAAAATATAAAACCGCCTAGGCGTCTGGGCTCTAGTCCCCTGACCACCACCCGACTAGCGCCTAGCGATTTACCGTTGACATAGATATGTAAATTTATAAAAGAGAGTTTAAAAAAATAGAGAAAAAGAGTTAAAAAAAAAAAACAAATTAAAAAATAGAGAAAATAGAGTTAAAAAAAAAAAGAGAAAAGAGAGTAAAAAAACAAAAAGGAGAACAAAAAAAAAATAGAGAATTTTTTTTTTGGTCAGTGAGTGTAAAATAGTCATTTTACTGTGAAAAAACTGCCACATCATCAAGATGACGGAATTTTTTACGGAAAGTTGACGGCAAGGACTAATTGGGTGAAATTGGAGAGTTCAGAGAATTTTTAGGTGAAATTGAAACGTCAGGGACTGAAATGTCGAGACCCTATAAGTATAGGGAGTAAACAGTATTTTGTCCATTTAATATCTAAGGTTGAGATTAAAAAAATGAATTCTAAGTTTTTTAATCTCAACCCTTCAAAGTTTATAGACCTACACGGTCAACAAAATATTGATAGAGGTCAAATATCCCCTACTCCTGATTTATAATAATAATAATAATAATAATAATAATAAATAATAAATAATAATAAAAAACAACAACAACGTTATGTTAGATTGGAACTCAGATACGTTGTTTAGTAAATGAATCATCCAATTAGATTGTAATTGAATCATATGAGTGTGTCGCTATGTTTTTCTGGTCAGGTTTAATGGCTTGATAATGTAAATTTACTTAGGTAATGACCCATTCTGACTGAAGTTTGGTCGTTATGTGTATTCTTACTGAACTATCAATAAATTGACAATTCTCTCTCAAAAAAGAAAAAAAAAAATACGAGTGAGGGAGTCGCTATCAAATTTATATCATATATATTATGCCAAATTTGAATCAGAAGTTCAACTCATAACTTCCTATATTATATTCTAAAATATATAAATTCACTTAAGGTTTCAAAATAAAGCATATGTTTATATTTGAGAAAAATTATGTGAAACTGAGAGCTTACACGTTAATCCATATAATTAACAATTAAAAGGGTTTTGAAGGAAAAAAACCTTATCATATAACTATGTATGCTTGTCTATTAAATATATGACTTCCAAGTTTGCGACAAATAACTTTCTCTGGCCCAGTGCCCCAGTCTATTAAAACTCCGGGAAGAGACTCTTCTCCCTATCGGTGCACTCCACACCACTCAATTTTCTCCACCCTTCCTTTCATCTCTTAACTTCTTTCCCTCGTAACACAAGTACACAACACAACAAGTCCACAAAGTCACAAACCAAAACAATCTCTCTCTCTCACTCTTAACTTCAAACAGTAACCGTCGACTTGACCTGACCTTACACACCCCATGGCCGCGTGCGGTGCCGACACGGCCCGAACCCTCGCTTGCCGCGACGGCCACGCGGCCGCGCAGCTGAAGCTCATCTCCATCGCCGTCATCTTCATCACCAGCGTCGTTGGCATCACCTCCCCTGTCCTCCTCGCCCGTCACTTCCAAGGCAAGCCCGCCTACGACCGTGCTACTCTCATAATCAAGTGCTTCGCCGCCGGCGTCATCCTCTCCACTTCCCTCGTCCACGTCCTCCCCGATGCCTTCGCCGCCCTAGCCGACTGCCACGTGGCCTCCCGCCATCCCTGGAAGGACTACCCCTTCTCCGGTCTCATCACCATGATCGGCGCCATCGCCGCCCTCCTCGTCGACCTCACCGCCAGCGCCCACATGGAGAGCCACAGCACCCACGCCCACGGCCAATACGAGGTCCTTTCGGTGAGCACACAGGAGGAGCTAGGGACCAAGAAGTCGTCGCCGATCGAGTTGAAAGTTGAGTCCGTGGAGGGTGCAGTTAGCGATAGTGGCGGTGGTGATAGCCATAGCCATAGCCATGAGGAGATGATCATTCGGCTGAAGCAGAGATTGGTGTCGCAGGTGTTGGAGATAGGGATAATATTTCACTCGGTGATTATAGGAGTGACGATGGGGATGTCTCAGAACAAGTGCACCATTCGGCCATTGGTGGCTGCGCTTGCGTTTCATCAGATTTTCGAGGGGATGGGCCTCGGCGGCTGCATTGCTCAGGTAAATTAAACTATTTAATTAGAGATTTCATCTAATGTACTCTTATTTCTTTTGATTTCTTTTTTCGTTACCTATACAAATTAGATTCCTTTATTTTAAGTAAGTTTTTAACAATCGATTAATTGCATTCATTCACGTTATGTCAGCAGATCAAAATCTTTTATTTGATTAATACAGTCATAATGAACTTGCTCACGAAATTTGTTTACTAACTAAATCACGGGTTTTAGCTCGTACAACAAATTAGGATGAAAGTGAATGAAATTTGATTAACAAACTTAGTAAGTGTGACATTACACATTTGATCAATGGCATTTTCTTAGATTCTTTTATGTATAGGTTTTGAATTTTGCAATTTTGAGTCTAATCTTTGTAACTTTTGTTTCTTCCTACTAGAAATAGGACTTAAGTTTCCATTTCGTTAACTTCGGCATCTGTTCCGCTTTCAAAAGGACAACAAATTGGCTTATCGGTGATATGTATATTTGTTTCTATTGTTACAAAATAGTTCCAAATATAATTGGAAAACTAGAAGCGTAACGACTACAATGTGATCAAAACACTGGGACAAAAAATGCAATGTTGCCGCATTTTACTTTTCCGATTTGGGCCGTTTCTCTTTTGCCCCATGTTTTCTTGATCCAGGTGGGGAAGAAAATGTTTTGCTGCTTCAGTAGTGTGATTAGTGGGAATCGTGTTCTTAGTGAAAATGAAATTTTTTGCCAAAAAAAGTTGATCCAACTTTTGCTTATTACAAAGGACAAGCACTAACGAAAAGATAAACCGTTGCATGATGCATCCAAAAGGTGCATAAAGTAGAAGCACGAAGCCTAAAAATTGCAAAAAGCACCCTAAAAATACTAAAATAGTAAAGGAGTAAAGAAAGTATTCGTGATAGAGTAAATTTTTGCTTATATATATGTATTGCAGGCAGGGTTTACCTTTGGAACAACGGCCTACATGTGCTTCATGTTTGCAGTGACGACCCCAATGGGGATAGTGTTGGGGATGATCTTATTCTCGGTGACAGGTTACGACGATAGTAGCACTAATGCCTTAATCTTGGAGGGGTTGTTGGGGTCTTTCTCTTCAGGTATCCTCATTTACATGGCTCTTGTGGATCTCATAGCACTTGATTTCTTCCACAACAAGATGATGAGCTCTAATTCATGGTTGAGGAAAACTTCATTCACTGCTCTTGTTCTTGGCTCCATCTCCATGTCCATCCTTGCCCTTTGGGCCTAGAAGAGGATTCTCATTGTTTTTCTAATAAACTTCAGGGTAGAATTGGTATGGGTTGTCTGGCAATGTTGTGAAATGTGAAATGTATATTCTGAAATCGTTAGTACGTAGGTACTAGCTAGCACGTTGTTGGCATTGTAGCCTCTGTTGGATCTTGGTAACAGAAATCGTGCCGATCAATAGCATCTCTATAATTTAGAGTTTAGGATCAGAGCTGCGATTTGCTTATCTTAAAACCATGAATCCTAGACATGCGCTTCTATGGGATATGTGATACGTGGGGAGTAAATATAGTACAAAGAGTATCAATGTATCATTGTAAGCTTTGTTTTCCTATTTGATGAATCTTCCTTCTTCTCCTTCTGAAACTATGGGTTGATCATATCCGCTATTTATCAATAATCAATATGCCTGTACCAAACTATGATAGTGGTATTAATTGGACACTAGATGACCAAAAATTTTCTGATCACCGACTGATGAAGTAGGTGAACGGGACGTCGGCCAAACCACAAATGGGTTAATGAAAGTAACTTAGCTATAGTGTCTTGCACTAATAGAGACGTACAGCAGTCTAAATTAATAAAACCATTATTGTTGCTTCACGCACTATAGTTGTCTTAGTATCTTCAAATATTTAGGCAACCAAATAGGCCCACGAGCTCTTATCTTTAACTTTAGCCATGCACTACAGATCGATCACTCTTCTAGTTTCTGCAATTCCTTGTCATCCCCAATTAGCCAGAGCACTACTTTAACAAAAGACCTGCAACTACATCAGCAGCCAAAACAGATAGATTCAATATCTGTTTTCTCAGTGGAGATCTGAATTGATAATCAGTGTCGTTTCTTTTCTTTATTGTACTGCTTTTGGCTAAGCAACTAGATGTGCATATCAGTCACTTAGAGACAAGCATTATCACGTTTTAAATCTCAGTTCTATAGAAAGATTGCAGTACTTTTCATGTGCATTATTACTTGTCCTGGGCCCTAGTTGAGCTCTTTGGCTCCTTGTGCATTCTAAGAAAGAGAATCGATTTATAGTAAATAATTATCAGTTAAATATCAAACAGGTCCCGTAGCTCAGTTGGTTAGAGCGTTGGTCTTATGAGCCGAAGGTCGCGGGTTCGAGCCCCGCCGGGACCAGTTTGAAATTAAATTATTATTTTTTTGAACTTTTTCTGATTAATTTTTGGGGCGTTGAAATAACCCAACTAAAAACAAGAGGCAGTACCTGACATTGGACAAAGGCCCAATATGAGTTACAACACACATATACCCAATCTTGTTAGAGTTTTTTGGGCCAGCTGAAATAACCCATGTAAGAAACACATAGTACTCTGAATGCGTTTTTCGGTATCAGATATTAACAAAACTCTAAAACTTTAGGTAATTCAACTACAAAAAACTCATTGGGCCAGTTGAAATAACCCAAGTAAGACCCTAAATGAGTTTTTCGGTATAAGATATTAACAAAACTCTAAAACATACAATACCCTTAATATTTTATGGATTGTTAAAATGTAATTCTTATTTTTAAGAGGTCCTTGTTCCGAGTGTGATGCCTATAGATAGCTTGTAGCGCCCTATATTGAGTATTTTTGTCCTTGAAGTTCATTTTTCGACAAGGTAGGTATTGAAAACTTTCATTTTCCGATGTCGGCGTCGTTTGGCTTGTCTCTTTAAACGGGGGTTTTCCCTGTTACTGCACGTAAATCCGATGAATATGGTAGTGCATCAAGGGTCTGCACGGTCTTTGGTTGTCTGTCCCTTTGATCCATTTGCGGATCGTTTCTTTTTTTCTTCTGTTTTGGTTCTTGTGTTCGTATTTGAGGATGTTTTGTATGGTTTAGAGATTTGGGTTATGGAGATCTTTGGATGGGTTATGTGCTGCTGTTCTTGCAAGGGATTGTTTTGGTTGGACTCCAACTTTTCGCCGGCCGATCTGGTGACGTTTCTGTGTCACCACTGGGTTTGGCTGGTGCCTGGTGGCAGCGACGTCACTACGTCATCCCTCTCCTAGTAGATCTGCATCGTGTGTGTATATATATATATATATATATATATATTATATATATATATATATAGGACTAAATACTGTTTAGTCCTTGAGCTTTTTGACCATAAAACCACTTCAGTCCCTGACCTTCTAATTTCACACTTCAATAATTATTTTATTTTTTTTGGGGGAAAAAAAATACAAACAGTACCCAAACTATGGGCGACTCCGAATTTCGGTACCTAAGTTTCCAAAACTATCACTTTGGTACCCCAAATATCTAACCCGACCTAACATATGTACCTGCCGTCCATAACGGCGTTAACCTGTGTGCCACGTGGCGTATTTGATGGGTATTTGCGTCATTTACTTACCCAGCCTGAGTCCCTTTGCTCTCTTCCTCTCTCTGGATCTCTGCCTCTCTTTCTCTATCTTCCCGATTTGCTTTGCAGCAGCCCCTGCCGTAAAGCCCCATAGTCGTCCAAACCAGCACACCAGGCTGGTTGGGCAAATTAACTTCATTTCTTAGATGCCCGAATAATGGCCTCGACGACCCCGACCCAAAGCCGAAGTTGTTATGTTGGTTGAGTCCGAAGGCTGTTGCCGGCGTCGACCCAAACTCGAAGTCTCCGTCAGCGCCGCGAGTTGAAGGGCCGAGTCCGTTCACGGTGGCTTCTGTTTGCGGTATGAGCCTTGTCCGGCCTTGCAGTAGGAGCGCAGCCACCGGCCTCCTTCGTCTCCTCTCTTCGACACACCTGGAGGTGAAAGCCTTGTCCGGCGCCACCGCCGAGCCATCCTTCGCGTCGTCTCCAAGCAAGGACATCATTCTCTCTCTTCTCTCTATATATCTACCGTGGAGCCTTCGCCATAATCTCCAACCCCATTTTCTCAAAAGCATAAATCGTAACAAACCCACGCTCTTTTGCAATCCAAATTAGTTTTGATTTTCCAATATAACCTCAGATCTGATCCTAATGTCAATTCTGGTTTGATTGATTTTCCGCATTGTTAGGTATATAATTGCATATTTTGATTATCCTGTTTGATTGAAAGTGCATATTATGGATTCCTGAATCCCATTTCAGTTAGGATTTCTTTCATGTTCTTCTTCATCTTCATCACCGGAGCTGCTCCTTTAGTAATGTGTGCTTGGAAGACCCGAATTCTGGGTTCGAGTGGAAGCCCTGTTGGTATTATGTTGGAAGCCCCGTATATGCACAAGTAGAGGTATACATACATGAAAATGAAGCAAAGCGAGAGTAACGAAGCACAGCGAGGTTAAGATTAGCACACCTGTGATGAAATTTCCGATGGAGAAACAGGTTGATTTGAGCTCGGAGATTAGTGAAGAAATGAAGTTAATTTGCCCCAATTCTGGATTTCATTCTTTTGGCAATGGTCTGGAGAAGATGATGGGAGAGTTGGGAGGAAGAAGAAAATGAAGAGAGCTCAAGGAAGAAGAAGAAGTCTAGTGAAAGGACGAGAATACCCCTCAAAGTTTGACAGTTGACTAATTCCGTAACAGCCAACAGTGTTCTAGGTACTAAAGTTGGGTCGGGATCCGAACTTCAGGTACTAAAGTGATAGTTTTGAAAACTTGGGTACAGAAATTCGGAGTCGGTCATAGTTTGGGTACTGTTTGTATTTTTTTCCCTTTTTTTTGGAAAAGAAATATTTTTTTTTTCCTTTCTGTTTATTTCCCTTTCTTTCTTTCTGTTTGAAAAAAAAGAATAAATAAAATAAAGAAAAAAGAATTAAAAAAAAAAAAGAGAAAGGAATAAATTTATTTAAAAAAAAAACTGAGGGCATAATAGACATTTCGCCGTGACTTTTAGACGGCAAGGACCTATTGGTCTGAAATTTTAAAGTACAGGGACTAAACGTGTGAAATTAGAAGGTCAGGGACTGAAGTGTTTTATGGTCAAAAGCTCAAGGACTAAACAGTATTTAGTCCATATATATACGTGGGGTCTATTATGTTGCATTTTCAAATTTTTACTGGTATAAGGCACAATTAAGTCATTTGTATGGGATGTCTACAGTTATCGGTGCCTAATGAAATGTTATCTTTATTTCTTTGCAGTATTTAATTGTATGAATATTCTTTGGATTGATGTTACTTTGTATTATTTAAGTCTCAATAAAGTGCTAGTTAGGACAAACAATTCATGTTTTTGTATCATTCTCTCAATCAATCTGATATTTAATAAAGGAAGCTGAAATTTGCACACCCACTTTTACCTTTTTTTAATATTTCTTATCAATCCACTATATTTCTCTTCCAAAACTACCCTTCTCTCTCTCTCTCTCTCTCTCTCCATCCACAGAACCCATTACCTGACCCGTTTCTTACCAAGCGTACGCCTGGAAGTTACCCGACGCGCCTTCGCCACGCACGTGGAGCTTCGAACAAGAGCCGAGTCCGGTGGAAATTAGGTCACTGAATTTGTTGAAGGAGAAGTCCAAGATGCTGAGGTTGCTATGACTGCTACCATTTTTGCAGAACTCAGAGATGGGAACGGAGCCAGCAACGCTGTTATTGCTGACATTGAAAGTGACGAAAGAGCCTACAGCGACGGATGGGGTGAGGATCGAAGATGAGATTGTTCCATTGAAGTAATTGCTAGACAAGACTACAATCTGAAGCTTGCTGGCATCGTCAAATGAAAGTGGTAGATTGCCATTGAGCCGATTGAAGCTCAAGTCCAGAACTTGAAGGTGAAACAGGGATTGAAACAAACCATCTGGTAGAAGACCTGAGAGAGAATTGTGGGAGAGATTAAGGTGGGTGAGATATGCAAGGTTAGTGATAGCTGGACTGATCAGACCACTTAATCCTCTCCCTGGCAGGGATAGACTGACAACTCGATCATCATCCAGGTCGCAAAGTATTCCTTCCCATAGTCAACAATAAGAAGAAACAGACCAATTCAATGGGGAGGAAACCTTGAAAGACTTCCCCAAAGACAAAAGAGCATCTTGATCCACTTTGTTACAGACAGCAGAGACAGAGCAAGGGAGAACAACAAATAGAAGCAGTAGAACGAAAACCCATTTAATTAGCAGAAAAGAACAGTTCCACTCTTGGATATGTTGGGACCTCTGGCTCCTTGTCGTGTTTCATCGGAACAAGAGAAGAAGACATGAAGAAGACTTGGCCGGGCGCTAAGTCTAAGTCATTCATTTTACCAAACACGTCGCCTTCATTTTAATCATCCCCCAATCTAAATGGGCACCAATCTATATGTACGTCTTTGAGAGCTAGCTAGCTAGCTACCCGGTACAGAGAGATAGAGAGAGAGAGAAGGGTAGTTTTGGAAGAGAAATATAGTGGATTGATAAGAAATATTAAAAAAAGGCAAAGGGTGTGTAGAATGTAAAAGAGGGTATGCAAATTTCAGCTCCCTTAATAAAATCTAAAGAAAAGAAAAGGAAAAGAGAAAACATGTTTGTGCTTTGCTTGTGCGCATTAAAATGTAATATTCTCTTTTTATGTTAGAGAAGTGTTATAAATATGGCAGCACTCTTTGTACCCTTTTCCCTTCTATTTATAGCAATGTGAGCAATATGCTTCTTCATTTTTGTTTTATTCTCGTTTCTTTCATCGTCCCTCTATTAATTAGTGGTACTTAGAAGACCCATTCTCATGTGGAACTTCCTCTAGACACTAGTCTTGGAAACTCAGGTACCATTTCTTTCATACTTTTTGCCCTAATACTCAATTAATTTTTTTATTGTTTTTTTTTTTAGTACAATTTTGCCCTCTCTCCCTTTGTCACTTAAAGAGAGAGAGAGAGAAGTCATCTGAGACTTCGCCGGAATCTGGTCGCAAGTTGCCAGAATCCTGTCACTGGCCGCCAGACTTCTCCGGAAACCTCGCCAGAGTTCCTTAAAGAAGTCATCGGAGATCCCATAGGTCACCGGAGACTTTTATTGCCCCAAAGTTTATTTGGTTTTATTGGGGGCAATAAAAGTTCATTGGGGGAAAGAGATACTAATTTTTGTAAAATTAAACAAATAAACTTTGATTGATGAAGAAGATGAGGATATTACATCAATTCAAAATATTTTATTGGGGGGTAATAAAAGTTTATTGGGTTAATAAAAGTTCATTGCAGGGAAGGGAAACTAATTTCTTTAAAATTAGAAAAATAAAACTTTGATTCAGGAAAAAGACAAGAATATCACATCAATTCAAAACTTAGTATTTTTATTGCCCCTAATAAATATTTCATTATGGGTAATAAAACATTTGGTACGTAGTTTTTTTTTTCCTTTCCTTTTTGGTAAATCGGACTAATTTGATCTTCCATGATAAAATGACACTAAAGCTTCCCATAGCACCTCCTCTAATGGCCCAAATTAAATAGGTCTTCTCCCATTGACTGCCTATCAAGAGTAGCATCATTTACATCCACTATTTTGCCATCCACAATGTTATCTGCTGTGATACAATATTTTCTCATTAAGTTGCCATACCCACCCCCGCTGAAGTGACCGCCAACACCAACACTAGGGCAAGAAGCAGCCGAAAAACCATGGATGTTACTTTTCTCCGCAATTCTAGTACAAATTTCTCCGATGGTAGCACTGGGCTCGACCCAAGCGCTCTCGTCGCCGTCCAAGTGAAACGTCCCACTCAAAGGTTGGATTAAAAGGAGACTTTTGCAAGAGCCCCAGCGAACCTCATGAACATGATCACGGTCGTTGTCCTTGTTCCTTATCAACACCTCGCTTATCAGAACCCTATTCTCCGATCCAAACCGAGTTGACTCGTCGGACCGAGTCAACAACAATAAAGTCGAGCACAAAAGTGGCGACTTCTTAACTAACCAACTCTGGTCCAACTTGGACTTGGCCGAGTCGCTGAACCGACTTAGGGACAGCGACGTCGAGCACAGAACCGGCCTCCTCTCTGTGACGACCTGGAATTTCCGATCCAGAGTAGTAGTCAGAGAGAGAGAGAGAGAGAGAGAGAGAGAGAGAGAGAGAGAGAGAGAGAGAGAGAGAGATGTAATTTCTTAATTACTCAGAGGCTAAACTTGTCTTTTACCTTTAAATAGGGTAAGTGGCACACAAATCTTTTAGTGGAGTAAGTGGGTTCCTGTTAAGTCAAATTTGGGCATTTAGTCAAGAGCCCAAATATTAAGTGGGTGACGACGACGCCGAAGGTGGATCGATCGAGTTGTTGGCCTGAAGCCGAAGGTGGGGCGTCGGAGCAGCCATGGCAGAGAGAGTCTGTTTTGGGTGACGGCGGCGCTCGGAGGTTCAATTCGAATCCGGATGCAGTGCTCCGATCTTGGGGCTGGCTTGGGGGACCTGGCGGTGTTGACTTGATGGAGGTGTTGGCCCGAAGCCGGAGGTGGGGCGTCGGAGCGGCCATGGCACAGAGAGAGAGAGAGAGAGAGAGAGAGAGATGGAGTCTGGGAGGAGAAGGGGAGTCGAGAGAGAGAGAGAGATAGAGGGAGTATGAGGGCAATACTGTCAAACACTGTTAGATTGGGTAAATGGGGTTAAAAAACTCTTAGTGGAGTAAGTGGGCAATTTTTAGTCTAAAATTGGGTAAGTGGTCACGGCCCCAATTTAAGGGGAAATGATCATTTACCCAATTTCAGCTTAAAAATTGCCCACTTGCTCCACTAACAGTTTTTTAACCTCGTTTACCCAAAACACTCTAATAGATTATTTCCCTAATACCCAATTAATTCTTTTTTATTCTTTTTTATTTATTTTTGGGACTTTTTTGCCCTCTCATTCTTTCTCACTTATCATTCTTTCTCACTTAGAGGGAGAAGTCATCCTCCACCTTGCCGGACTTCGGTGACCAGTGGCTGGCCGCCGACTCCGGTGATGGGAATCCGGCTACCGGACTGGTGTCGGGATTCCGGTGTTTGAATTTATTGCCCCCTAATAATACCCAGTAACCATATTATTGCCCCTCAGTAATCATATTATTGCCTCCCAATACTCATATTATTGCTTCCTAAAAATCATATTATTGCCTCCAATAATCATATTATTGCCGTCTAGTGAATTGTATAAACTCCCAAAACCAAAATGAATACACTACATGCACAATTGATCATATTATTGCCCCCCAATACTCATATTATTGCCTCCTAATAATCATATTATTGCCCAAATAATCATATTATTACCCTCCAATAATCATATTATTACCCTCAAGTGAACCAAAATGAATACATTACAGATACAAAAAAAATCTCAGGATACCAAAAAACAAAAAAAAAATCTCTAGGCACCCACCGGAGTGTGAGGCCGATGCAGGAGTGGTCGGGGCGTGTTTTAGGGTGATGGCAACGTTGGAGCGGAGTCAATTCGGGCTGGGATCGGAGTCGGATCGGCGTTGGGGCTGAGTTGTTGCAATGGGCCTTGGATCATTGGATCTGTGGTTTGGGTGACGACGACGCCGAAGGTGGATCGATCGAGTTGTTGGCCTGAAGCCGAAGGTGGGGCGTCGGAGCAGCCATGGCAGAGAGAGTCTGTTTTGGGTGACGGCGGCGCTCGGAGGTTCAATTCGAATCCGGATGCAGTGCTCCGATCTTGGGGCTGGCTTGGGGGACCTGGCGGTGTTGACTTGATGGAGGTGTTGGCCCGAAGCCGGAGGTGGGGCGTCGGAGCGGCCATGGCACAGAGAGAGAGAGAGAGAGAGAGAGAGAGATGGAGTCTGGGAGGAGAAGGGGAGTCGAGAGAGAGAGAGAGATAGAGGGAGTATGAGGGCAATACTGTCAAACACTGTTAGATTGGGTAAATGGGGTTAAAAAACTCTTAGTGGAGTAAGTGGGCAATTTTTAGTCTAAAATTGGGTAAGTGGTCACGGCCCCTAAATACAAAATTTAGAGTATAATATTAATTATAATTTAGGTGGCGGATTCGCCTCTAATAAGGGAAAGCACAAGGTGACGTGTTCGTTTTGTAAATTATCAAATTGCATTAAATAAACAGACGATTAAAAATTTCAAGATGAACCGTCTATTTTTTTATAGAGTTAGATTTAGAATAATAGTAGCATTAACAATATTTCAACAAGTCTTTACTAATTTTTTTTTTTTTAAAGAATAGATAATTTCATTACTTATCCATGACTAGAAGGCATGTTACATCAATTGTTGTCTCATACCAAAATCATAGATGGCATAAGCCGCCAAACAAAATGAGCTCACTTATTCGGGCCTAAAAACAAAAGAACCCAATCCCTCACAACCTTACTCTCCTTTATAGCAAATCTAGTCGCCTAGAGACCTCAATTGGTGTACAACCCCAAATCCAATTGCAGGCAAAAAGAACTAAACTAGATTGGGACAAAGCCCACTAGAACACCAGAAAAGGCCTAGAGAAACTAGAAGATAAAGTTTGCTGGACTAGTTGCTCAATCATGGTCCAAAGGAAGCAAGTCTTTATTATGCATGGTTGGTTAGATTATTAAGTGTTTTGCAACTTAATTGTTAATTTCAGGCAACTTAGATCATAGTGAAAAGTTGGAAACATATAGTCATGGCAGATATGGTATTATTGCTCCGACTCTTGTAGAAGACGAAGGTACTAGTGTGGTTGAATTGGAATTGACCAAGTCCATTGCAGCAAAGCTTCGCCCCGAATCACCATTGCCTGATTCGTGTTGCATATTCAAAGTTCCCGAGGTGAAGCAAAGGCGAAACAGAGAAGCATATCGACTTGATGTTGTCTCAATCGGACCCTTACACAGAGGCTGCAATGAACAATATCAATTCATGGAAAATGTGAAACTATGGTATTTGCATTGTATCCTTTCAAGAACGAGTGGTATAAGTTTGGGAAGCTTGGTCACAGCCATTATGAAGCTTGAGAAAGAAGCCCGTGATTGTTATGCAGAATCATTGGATCATCTCAATAAAAAAGTCTTTGTTGAGATGCTGATTATTGATGGTTGCTTCCTAATAAAACTATTTGACAAGCTACCTCACTATTATGTACAAGAAAAGATGAACGACCCCATTTTCACCATATCAGGTATGCTCGACTGCGTATACCATGATATTGTGTTGCTACAAAACCAACTATCTTGGTTTGTGCTCGAGGTTTTGTACAACTGACGCAATCGGAATAGTAACCTAGGTTTACAAGCAATAAACCTAAACAAAGAGTTCTGGAGTCCACCAGAGATAAAAGAGAAAATTCTCTATTTGATTGATAAAAGATGAAAAGATAGGTTCTACAGCCGCTTAAGGCTGCTTATATATGAGAAAAGAAACCCTAGGGTGACTAACAATGAAACCCTAAAGCCCACGGGTAAAAATAAAATAAAACCCAAAACAAACTAGGAAACCGAAAATTCTGAAAAACAGTAAATTGCAGTTTTGAGGCCCTAAACAACACCGAAAGCCCGAAAAAGGCCACACGTCGTGGCATAGCGACGAGTTTTGTTCCTGGCGCGATTCCCTTTCCGAAAAGCTATGGCACACTCGAATAGGACACCAAATGCGAAAGTTGCAATAGTAACTTGGGTTTTGGTTTTCCTCCTTTTGCGCGATCTAACTGTTCTTCGATTCCTCTCGCCAACCGTTCTACATCAACAACAAAATTAAAATCGAGACTAATAATAATCAAAGAATGCCCCTCGATGAACTAGTGATCAACTTGTTCAAATATCAATCAGGGTTTGATAATTGGCTTGTCGACCCCAAACCCAAACTTCCTCATGCAATTTTGCATATCCTTAATCTTGTTAGAGGTTTCATCGTTCTTAAGCATAAACAATATAATCTTTTACATGGCGAGAATAGGTTGGCAAATTAAGTACGTAGTGTTGTTGCTCTTTCAGAGGTAGGCGTGAAATTCAAAATGGGCGCCCTGGGTTTCATATTGAACATAGAGTTCAAGAATGGTGTTTTTACAATTTCGCCATTAGGATTTAAGACATCGGATAGTCTGTTGTTCAGGAACATGATTGCCGAGCAGTGCTATTACAATTGCCTGCCCTTGATAACCTGTTACGTGGTTTTGATGACTAACCTTATCCGTTCGAGCAAGGATGTGGAGCTCCTATATGGGAAAGGAATAGTGACCTACTCCATGACTGTTGAGTTCTTCAACGAGCTTTGCTCTAATGTCACTGTTAGATTAATTTGGACTTATCACAAGTTATCCTAGAGTAACTAGGAAATCATCTAATGTCAATTCAAGTACAACATGGATCTGGAAATGAATCAACCTAAATATCTAATGTAATAGTGTATTTAGCATTGGATTAGGAATCCATTATTTGGACTACAAGGAAGTCCTAAACTGTGATGCATTAGGATTCTTAGATACAAGACTTGATCCTTAAGGAAAACCTTTATGGGAGGATTCCTAGGACTTGTATAAATAAGAGGCTAGGGTCCCTGTTATCACCACCGTAATACAAGCATTGTGTTCTGCCCATTCAGAAGCTACAGTTGGTGACTAGCAGAAGACTTCAGCCTCGTCTTGATCCTTGTTCCTGCAGCTGCATCAATGGCTTCAGCTATGGACATCAATGGTATGTTTGATCTTCTAGAGTTGTTATAGAACATGTAATCGTGTGAGCTTGTTTTGTAATTTGGTTTTACAGTCACCACAATTTGGATGGTTCTCCTATGCAGACCTTTTTGAAAAAGTCCAAGATTATTATGAAAATCAGTTGGACAAATGTTTACCAAGACCAAAAAGATACGAGTGGATCAAGATATTGAAGCGTGACTATTTGAGTACACCATGGAAAGTTCTTTCTCTGATTGCAGCTTTTATCCTCCTTGTTCTCACCTTACTGCAAACCATATACACACGATTAGGGAAATTACAATCCCTTGCGTCAAGGCTCACAAAGTAGAAAAGGAAACAAACCACAGGACAAGCAACAAGAGAACACTAAGATTTAATGAGGTTCATCATAAATTCATGCCTACATCCTCCCGAGAGAGACCTGTTCTTCACTATGAGGGAGAATAATTACAGTACAAGATACAATTGACGTAAATCACCATAACTCAAACCCATAACCCTTGTACACCCACACTCATATAATTTCTCAAGAACTCACTCTCACCCAAGAGCTGTATTCACTCTTGACATCTCTGCTCCCTTACCCAAGATATATATACTCTCTTACCGATGATCGCATGCACCGACCATGCCTTGGTTTACTACCCATGCCCTCTATATATAGGATATAGGCACCCTAATTATAATCTAATTGGTAGTAGGAAAAATAAACCTTCTTGTACAGGAGAAAAGATCTCATTCCTGATAGGAATAAACTTTGACATCAACCATGTCCAATTAAGAAGACTAACCAAGTCCAACTAGGACTTACCTTTCCTAATTAATTCTTATCACATCCTAACAATCTCCACCTTGATGAGAATGCCATGTAAAATTATCTTGCTCCATCTTTAACCATTGGCCTTTCTTATACCAGCAACACATAGCCTGAATCAATTGTGGTTCTCCCTGATTCGTAATGGTCAATCCTATGTGTAACTGTACCAAGTCAACAATCAACGGCTGACTCTGCAGAGGGCCCTCAAAATAACCCCTTCTCTAGCAGGATTTTCTTCTCACCATCGTTTGAACTCGGAAACTTGTCAACGACATCTCTGCTGTACCTGCAAACAAGACTCGCCTATGCACACTCCTGTTTCCCACTATCCATTGAGGTCTTAACATACCAGACGATACCTATACCACACTGTTCTCTCTATATGAGGATCATACCTCCATGTGTGATTTTTCCGACTCCACCTACTATAAACACTTATAGCCCTTGGAAACCAACTAGCTCTTGAATATCAAATTCCTCTGTAGCTTTGGGACATCGTTACACCACACAAAGTACGTCAATCCCAAATCTAATATCTAGTCAAAGAACATGTGTCACCTATGGAGATTGTGAGAGCATCTCCATATGAAAATAGGTTTTTGCTACAGCAATGTCATCCAAGTCTTTCGCTTCATTGACCCTAGTCATAACACTTATAGCATCTTGCCCCTAGATTTAGACTTGCTATGATCGCTAAATGCCCGATAGTTTTCCATGCATTATCCGCTGTCTTCTCTGGTTTCATATCCTTTCCCTTCAACACTTTACTAATCCATGTTGAACTAGGATGTCTTTCACTCTATTATATCCAAAGAGTGAAACTCCATTTTCTATCAAACTACTCCACCTCAAAATTGTGAGGCAATACCTGAAGTCATGACGAACAACCACGATCAACATACAAACCTTAGGCGAACGAACACCACGAACAACGAACAAGCACAATCATTGACACCACGAACCACCTTGGTGAGATGTACACTCTCACCAACCATCATTCCCTTGAGTCATATCCTGGTCTCTTGCAACTCCACCTTTGATTAGGATTATTCTTGAGTCTGGCTCGCACCACCTAGCCTCCGAGTCACTCCACCTATCGACTGCCTTCGATCAGGACTTTCTTGAGTTTCTGACCCGATCCACATTGCTAGAAATTTTCCCCCAGCTGGCTCCACCTAATGCACTTTGAGTTAACACCTTAACCATCTAACTAACTCCACCTTGAATGATGAGGTGTCCCAGCCGAACCTGGCTCTGATACCACTTCTTAGAGAAATTACAATCCCTTGTGTCAAGGCTCACAGAGTAGACCAATAGAAAAGTAAACAAACCACAAGACAAGCAACAAGAGAACACCGAGATTTAACGAGGTTCAGCATAAATTCATGCCTACATCCTCCCGAGAGATACATGTTCTTCACTATGAGAATAATTACAGTACAAGATACAATTGAGCTAAATCATCATAACCCAAACCCATAACCCTTGTACACCCACACTCATAGAATTTCTCAAGAACTCACTTTCACCCAAGAGCTGTATTCACTCTTGACGTCTCTGCTCCCTTACCCAAGAGATATACACTCTCTTTCCAATGATCGCATGCACTGACCATGCCTTGGTTTACTACCCATGCCCTCTATATATAGGCACCCCAATTATAATCCAATTGGTAGTAGGAAAACCAAACCGGAGAAAAGATCATATTCTTGATAGGAATAAACTTTGACATCAACCATGTCCAATTAGGAAGACTAACCAATTAAGTCCAACTAGGACTTGCCTTTCCTAATTATTTCTCATCACATCCTAACACACACTGCATCAGTAATTACTTGTTATTTGGCCGGAGGCTATGTATCCATTTTGCTATCGTAATTTCACTTTCATTAGCTCATGTTTTATGACAATACTGTCCGCTTTGGCTGTCTAAGCCGTTATCGTTCTAGTTTTGAAACTTGTGAATTTGTGATTGAACAACCATAGTCTATGAGGTTTGTCTTTTGAAGCTTAATTTGATGACAGCCAATACCTTTGAACCCCGTTGTTTCTTGTCGAAAAACATTACTAGGATTCTATTACGTACTGCACCCTTTATTTGGCAAAACTCATCATCTTCAATGAAGATTATCTTCATAGAGTTTCAATTCCCGGAGTACGCATGAAGATTATGGTCATGTCTGCAATGCACCAGTGCTTTGTCACCCCACAGGCAAGGCCTTTCTGTTTCTTCCTCTCCCAAAATTTGATCGACAGATTTTGGAGTCGGGAAGAATAAGAGAGAGAAACAAGGTTGGAGTGAGCAACAAGATCACGGACAAGGTTATTATGAGCTCAAAGGTAGAAGGTCAACAAGATCGAAATTTTTTGCTCAATTGTTTTGTCAATGCATGTGAAAATTATTCACCAAACTTATAAAAACAAACAAGGTGCGACTAAAATCGTTAACCAATTAATTGCTGCGTGTCTGCCGTTGGAGCATCCACATTGAGCACAGATCCCTAATGTATGGTAGAAGAAGAATTTTTGCTCTTACATTTGTTCCCTTACCCTACGATGCATGCATTTCTCTCCTCTTCAACTTGGGTCCATGGACACAACATTCATCTTTTGTACTTAAAAAGGGATAAGTAGTTTTGTAAACTTTACTAATATGATGATTGGAATCGTTCATCTTTTAACTTGAAACAAAAACAAAATTTTGTCAACATCAACCAAAATTGTAAAACACATTTATCCGACAAATTATCTTTATATATGAATGATATATAGATGAGCAAATAATTTTTGTGCAACTGATTTTCTGTAGGTTGTTCTTTGGAGATGAACGGGTTGAGTTAAAACTTAGGGTTTTTGTCCATTTACCCTAATACTATGGTCATTTATCTCACTTATTCCATTAAGTTTTTTTAATTCCCCCTTACCCATAAAAACTCTAATAATGTCTTCCCTAATACCCAATTAAGTTTTTATTTTTTTTAAAACTATTTTACCCTCACCCCTTTGATACATATAGAGAGAGAGAGAGAGAGAGAATGGAAGATAGAGAAGTCATAAAAGACTTCGCCGGAGTCCCGTCACAGGCAGCCGGATTCCGGCCAACAATCATCGTATTTCGATCACCTGCCGCGGGAATCCGGACTTCTCTGAAAACCTAGCCGGAGGTCGTCGGAGACCTCATAGGTCACGGGAGAGGTTTATTGACCACCCTCGCCAATAAACCTCTATTGCCGGAGGTCTATTGGGGGGCAATAAAAGTTTACGAAACCTCGCCGGAGGTCCCCAAAGAGGTTATCGAAAATCTCATATGGGGCCGGAAAAGTTTATTACCCCCTAATAGACCTTTATTGCCCCACAATAAAACTTTTTTTTCTTTCTTTTTTTCTTTCCTTCTCTGTCTTCTGCCCACTTTTTACCCAATATATATATATATATATATATATATGATTTGGGCACTTAATCGTAGCAAACCCACCCAGAAATTGGGTCGGACCTTGGGTGCAGCTGAGGGATCCAAGCTTGAGACACTCCTGCCGAGAATGAAGATGATGACAGCGGTGCACGTCGATCTTAGTCGTCTGATGATGCATCGTCTGCTCCAACACAACCCAACTCAAACCCCTCGCACGAACCCGACATGGAAGTCAAACCTGTATCAAATTTTGTTGAATGAGGAGATTCAACAGGTGTTGTTAGCTCCGCACAGCTCCAGGAACTCATCAGAATCCGAAGATTTCCAAGATCCGAGCCTCGGCGATTGGTGTGGAGTAGTGAACCAGCGGTTTTCAGAGAGAAAAACAATCAAGTGGAAGGCTAATCTCGATAAGTACTTGTTAGCGTCGCCTCTATCCAAAACCGACTTCGACAAAATCTCCTAACCTCTGCCGTTTCTGCGTCTTCTGCACAACGACCCAAACCTGGACTTCTACAGCTTCCGGCGATGAGGCGAGCTTGGTGAGAGCGGTAGAGGAATCTGAATCTGAATCTGACGGTGGCGGTGAGAGAGAGAGAGAGAGAGAGAGAGAGAGAGGAGATCACAAAGGGATAGAGAGAGAGAGGAGAGAGAGATTGATGGCATGCATGTAATTCATTAATTAGATCAATGGCAAAGTTGTCATTTTATTTTAAATGGGGTAAGAAGGAATAAAAATGTGTTGTTGAGGTAAGTGAGATAATTTTACCTCATTTTAGTGCTTTAAGTGAAGGACTTAAAACTACACTGCAGGACACTTTAGAATTTGGAAAAATGTATGTGTAAACAATTAAAAATGAGAATCAACTACGAAACTATTGTGTGAATGTACAGTAAGGCCCAATCCTCTTTTGAAGTTGGTAAGACCCAATCATTTGATTATAAATTGCTCCGGTTCACACTTCACAGATCGAATTATGAAAGCAAAATATGTGACTTACAAGTCGGAGTGAAGGAGCAGATTAACTTAAAACGGGAGATCTGCTATATATAGAACTAGCATGTGCGACTATAGTTACATAGCATGATTGATTCATCCACATAGGACCATAACAAAGGACAACAACGTATATAGGGAAATCAATGCAGAAAGGACCGCAAGTCCAGGCACTGAGTATAGGCAAGGAGATATGTATTAAATGTTAGGGGGCATAGAGAGAGGGAGAGAGGCACCATGACCATTCTGCAATAGTTTCTTGACCATTCTGCTTCACATATATGCGAAAGCAATGGTCCAAAACATTGACCAGAAAACATGGGGACGACTTGACAATAGCTCTTGTCCTTATTATTTCTTCATTAACGTCAGTACGTCACCATAGGGCTAGCTAGCTCTCTTCCCAGTCAAAGACAAGAGTCTCTACATTGTCTATTATATATTAGTCACAGTCCCACAGATCATAGCTCTCATATGCGTCCAATTTGTGGTCAGATTATCCTCACCATGTTGGTAACTTGACCCGAAATTATAGTGAGCTAAAGAAGCATGGATTGAGAAACTTTAATTTAAGCTTATCGGAACCAACATTGTTCATGTGTTAAACAAGGGAGTCGGAAACTACATCCCGAACAGGGGTTTGAAGTTTCAAACCAGAGATGCCATGTAAGACAATTACTCAACTCAAAAAAGAATTAAGTATTAAACCTCAACAGGTAGCTCAAATAGTGAGAGAGGGGTGGGAACTAAGTTAGAAAACAAATTCAAAAATAAAAAGTATTGAAATAAGTGCCTTGAAACTTGAAAGTTTCAAACTCGAGCTTTTTTCAAACAAAAAGTTATGGCACGTACGTTAGACAACAATTGAACTATGAAAACCGTAATGAATTGGAGTTGGAAGTTTCTTCAAACTGCGGTTGGGTTCAGATTCTTTGAACCCATGATACTTTTCAAACATGAACTCCAATATTAATTGTGTCAAAGAATATCAAATTCTAAAATCTTGAGTACTTAACTATCGAGATATAAGTTAGGAATTTGATATCCTTGTTCTCCCTTATGATTTACAGTATTCATGATTTACAGTATTCTTTGAACCCATGATACTTTTCAAACATGAACTCCAATATTGTGTCAAAGAATATCAAATTCTAAAATCTTGAGTACTTAACTATCGAGATATAAGTTAGGAATTTGATATCCTTGTTCTCCCTTATGATTTACAGTATTCATGAATGTCACGTCTAATGAGATTTGATATACCAAACAATTTGTAACTCAATAACTCACATCAAGAAAAGGCATGTGACTGATTTGCACCAAAACAGCAAATTCCACCATTTCCTTCGAACACAAAGATTCGACTGTATTACTCGCAAGAAATATCTATACAAGATGGTTCACAGATTCAAACACTCACATCATTCCCATTTGTAGATGGGAACACCTTGCTTTCTGGTCTATTCCTGCTCAGCATTCTCTTCAACGAACAACCCACCATCAATGGCGAAGACGAAGATTCATCCGATAAGGAATCAGCACTAGTTTCTTCAACACCATCATGATGATTCTCAACATACCCAGAATCCGAAACTTCAATAACTACTGTTTCCGCTGCAGATTCCTCGCCCACCACCTCAGGTTTGGCCTGATCAGACTGTGCCGGTGCGACTACCGGAGCTCGGCAAATCGGGCAGCTCATGTGCGAATGCAACCACATATCGATGCACTCGACGTGAAAGCAGTGGCCGCATTTGGGCAAGCTCCGGCCGACGTCGTCGTCCTCAAAAGGGCTCAGACAAATAACACACTCAAGGTGCTGGTGAAAATGCTCCTCTTCAGATTTGTACACAAACAAAGGAATGGTGGCGATTGTGGAGGAGTCAAGACCCTTGGGAGTATTGGTGGTGAGATTGTTGGTAGTCGGGTCGAAGGTGAAGGTGTGGAAATGCTGGAAGCGGTTGGGGCCGAGGACGCGGCGGGAGACGGCCATGGAGCCGCGGCGGCGGTGGTGGGCTTGAGCTAAGAACCATTTGGCGTAGACGTGGAGGAAGAGGACGAAGAGAATGACGAGGAGGAGGGAGACCAAGGCAGCGAGCATGACATTGCCGTTGTAGGAGAAGATGGTGTCAAAGAGGTGCTTGAGAGGGTTGGTGGTGGTGGTGGTGGTTTGGTTTGGGGTCTCTGTGGGGTTGAAGCTGAACATTATGAGTCTCGGTTTTGAGAAGTAATTGAAGGACTGATGGGTGATGAGATTTGAAAAGTAGATTTTGTGTGAAAGAGAGAGAGAGAGGACGACTGGAGGAGAGTCTTATGTGTAGTGTGTCAATCATATGAATAAGTACTGGTACTTCATGATCAGTCTTGAATGAAGATGAATGGCATTGGAAATGGTAGAAAACTAGAAATACCCAAATCAATATAATGAAGAATTCTTAGGTTCACCCCTAGGGTGAACTAGCATATTCACACTCATTGTCGATTAACATATTTTTACTTAATAAATTTATAATTCAGTCATTCATGTTGTATAACGTAATACAAAGATTAGCTCTATAAAAAATCAATCAAATTGAATACCTTTTAGTTATTCATTTCTATGAAATACATAGACGGTTCATCATAATAGTAGCAAGTGTTGTTAGAACCATCCATTTGTTTGGTTCAATTAGATAATTAAACGATTTCCGATTCGATTGATTTTTTACAGGGATGATCTTTAAATGCTAATTTAAGATATGGACCGTTAGATTATAAATTTATGAAGTAAAAGTATATTAATCAACAATGTGGGTGAATATGCTAGTTCACCCTAGGGGTGAACCTAAGAATTGTTCGAATATAATTAAGTAATTTTGTGATTTGTCACAATTGGACCGGAAGAATTTAAGTTGTCTAGACGTTAATAAAAATTTCTAGAATCAGTTATATCCGACAATACTTAACTTTTTTTTTTTTTGAACGCGTGGGGTGTCAGTCCATTATAGTAAAGTAAGAAACATTACAAGATGACTCACCCGGACTCCGGGCAACGACAGAAGAGAGCTATAAATGAATAAACTAAAGCAAGCCCTAGACTATCCAAACATAATGTATCCATAGGAATAAGCTCCAATGATTCAAGTAACCTTGACACTACTAGGGCAGGATCCGAACACGGCCAAGACACTACTGACAATACTTAACTTGAAATCTTAAGTGTGAAGAGAAACAATTAAATCATTTTACACTATCATTTAACTTCGAACTTAAATTGTTGTCTATTTGTACTATAAAAATTTAATGAAACTAGAATTTTAGTAGATCACTTAACCCAAAATGAAACGATTTAACTTTCAGCAAAACAATTATAATCCTAAAATGTGTATGTTAGATTAGACAATTATTGAATTTCAAAAACTTAACTCTTTCTAAATCTCCAAACAATGCATATGATATGAAACTATACATAAATCAAGCATTGGATTTGGCAATGTTTAAGAATATAAGTTGACGTGAAAATGAAGATAAAGTCGTTGGTAATGGGATTTATCGTACATTGTGGCTTAATTGCATCCCACATTTGCGTGTAATGGTGACCAACAGGTCTCTGTGTTTCAGCAAAAATAAGAATAAAGAAATTGGGTGTGGTTGAAGTCAAAAGAAGATCCCTATATCCAAGGGGAGGAGGAGTGGGACTCATGCTGCCCATGGTAGACTCGTGAAGGCGACGGCAAGAAGAAGAAGATGAAGAAGAAAGAAAGAGGTGGGTTTTTATTGGATTCATGTGCTAATTGTTTAATGGAGGGAGGAAGGTACTAGAATCCCGAGAACCTTGACATCTTTCTACCCCAATCTAACCCCATTTCTCTCTTTCACGGTTGGCTACCCACCGTTTGACCGTTTTGGGGGGGGGGGGGGGGGGAGGAATTTATGGGCGTGCTTAATGTTGTGTTACTAAAGTGAACATATCAAATCATCGCACTCAATCAGGTTAAGCTTCTCCCTGCTACCAGCTACATTTACTTTAGGACTTACGCCTTGGGTGCTTCTTCAACTTAGTTACCCCTCAGCCTCTTACAGGTAATTTTCTTCGGCTATTGTTAAGGAAAGGGAAAAAAAAATCAAGACCCGCTGGTTATAGGACAGATGATCTTAAAGCGGAGACGGGGATTGTAACTCATTTCTTTCACGCTTTATCGCCACTTGGGTTAACCCCGAGAGTCGTAATGTCACTGTTAACCCCACGGATCAAATTTAGGGTAAACAACATAATTGTAATCTTCACTCAATAATCCATGAGGTCTTTTTGTTACCTCTCTTCATAGAAGAAAACTAGTGGGAGGGACCCAATTGCCGTAAGATTCTTGACGGGTCAATTCTAAGCTCAGGGTTCCCATGTGAAGCTAAACAGACCTTTTCCAGTAACTCCAGAGGTACTGGTGCATGTTTATTAATGGCTTCTACTCCTCTTTTTCATGCATGTATTTTAGGCTAAATGATTCATTTACTTTTGGCACTAGTAGGTCTTATAGGCTGTCTGGCTCGTGACCTCTCTCAGCGGCGAAGAGACTCTGATAAACTTGACCATCACCTATCACCAAGATTCTTCACCTTTCATAGTTAGACCAGTACCCCCACCTCTGCAAAGCTTTGCAAGTCTAATAAGGTGAAAGGTCACGATCTAGAAGAAAATCAAGGCAAAATGTTAACCAAAACCAGAATCAAGACAAACGAAAATTGCAGAGCACAGAAAACTGAGAAACTTTTGCTTTTGCTTTTGCTGCAAAAGGTTATAATCAATATGAAATTATGAGTCACATTTTCTGTGCTATAAGACAGTAGGAATTACAATGAGGGAAGCAATGGGGGAATCAGTATGTATATTGGATTGCTGATCCTTATTGTAGATACAGTTGAGGCATTTATGCTAATGCTACATTTGGTTAACCAATGGTGACTACGAAGAAAAAGAATATAATGGAAATTTACCAGTGTACTTTCAAGTTACAAAACTTTACTGTAAGAATGTTCAATCCATGAGCTTGTATCTTTTCTCTTGGACACCTGTAACTCCCATTTGAATCTCTATTATAGTATGAAGTGGCATCTGAAATCGAATAAACTAGCTGTCAGGAAGTAGCTTCAGAAGGAACTGATTATAATAGAATTAGTGCATTTTCTTTTCAAGCCAATAGAACTATGGGATGCCAGGAAGATGAATGTGAGGAAGACTTTTGAACAGCAATAGTAAGTTTTTTCAATCAAATACCTCAATATGTGGAATTTCTTTCAGCGGCCTATCAGCAAAGTAAGCATATAATGCTCTCAAAACAGCCTACAAGGATAGAGGAATGAGTGAGCTTATAACTAATACAACCACAATTGCACCAAAAAACAGCGAGAAAGGAAGATTAGCAATTGAGGCCATGTGTATCACCTGGTGAGATATCACCACAACAGGTGCACGTTGTCGCTCGAGTTCAATGATTACAGGCTCTAGCCTGCATTGTTGGTGGAAGTTAGATTCTAGTGGACAGCTTGATAATCAAATCGTTACAAGAACTCATTGTAACTGTAAACTACAAACCTTTGGATAACATCTAAATAAGATTCTCCACGAGGATACCGATACCTCAGCTTATCTTTTTTACGCGCCCTGAAGTAAAGAACATTTATTAGAAAAGCAACAAATGTCTTGAAGCAAATAAGGCCCCCACCAACAGTCCAGAATTTTACTAATTAACCCTCATTCAGTGAACCTTCAAAAACAATGCAATGCTTTCCATTCTCTCTATAATTTCTTTTAGAGAAAGAGAGATAGTATGCAACATACTCGTATTCCTCTGGCATGTTTTTCTTTATCTCCTCATACGTCATTCCATCACACACTCCAGCATATATCTCATCCAGTGCACGCCATTGTATCTAGCAAAATTGTAAAGAACTATAAACTAACTATACTGGATCACGTTTAAATTTCTGGGTCCATCAGTTACCTACTACACGGGGCTTAAAGGCTGTACACTAACCTTGGGAAATCCCGAAATGGGAGCTGCGGTCAGAATTGTTCGCTCCAGCGTGCTAGTCCAAATCTAAACACCACGGAAAAAATATGTTAATGGTTACCCATTTTTCAGCCAGGAGGGAAAACGAATAGAAGTTCGAAAAAAAAATTAATTAGATAAATTAAAAATTAACTCAGTATACTTATCAAAGAAAATCAAGAAATGATGCCATCGGCATGGTTACACGTAGATACATGTGCTACATTCCAGTAGAAAAACGAACCTAGAGACTAAATGGTGTTTTCCTTTTCAGTAAGAGGTTATAATATGTTTAGTTGGAAGATAAATAGGACAGACAGGTGCAAAGCAGGACTTGTATGTCCAGGTTTGGTCATTTATTCATAGCACTAAATCAAATCCCTGAAGTATGCAACTTTCAATCATCAACAATTGGCTTTCTGTTTGGCTACATCTGCAATACTCTTCTAGCTTATTAAAGCAACAGAAAGCAACTGTACATCCAGAATCAAGTTATACTTCTTCAACATTACATTTAGATTCTTGATAACATAACTCTGTGGTCCCAAGTATTACGAAATATTGTGGACTAAAGAAACATCGATTGCCAACAAGCATTTCTTAATAAAAAAGAAGTAAAGAACTATGAAAATCTCCAAACTTGAAACTGAACAATAGATAGTGCTGAAGCTTACCGAAGCAGCTCGCTCTGATTTCAGTCGCTTTTCAACAAAGTTACCAAGTTTCTTGGCATAAAGTTCTCCGGCATCACTGTCAAAACAAGTAGTGATATATTTTGGTAAGTTCCACTCACAATACAGGCACTGGTTCTCATGAAGTAATAAAATTGACAATTTAAAACAAATTATAGAGAAAGTTGAAAAAATCAGAGGAATAAATCTCTGAAATGGACAGTACTCAAATTGCAAGGCGAAGTGTAATCATTTAGCAATACATTAAAATCAAATAACTGAAAGTAATGAATATATCAACAGATTTAGGATCACAGAAGTGTGACAATTACTGTAGTAAAAGAATATTTCTTTTTCTCATAACTATTTGGTCTTTGTAAGCGGGGGGTCCTGAGTTCTGTTCATGGACGACCAGTTGTTGTGTGTGTGTGTGTGTGTGTATATATATATATATATATGTATGTATGATTTTTCTCAGGTAAGGATGTCCTTACCTAAGGTTTAGGATCGGATTTGGTGTTTTCACCCACTTTCCGATCACATTTTCATATCTTAACCGTTCAGTTTTTAGGTCATAATGTATAGATCACCTCTGCAAAATTTCAGCCAAATTGGTGATCGTTAAGGCGTCCAAAACTGCAATTTACACGAACGGACCGAACCTGTTGAACCGGAACCGTTCGTATTTATAATGGTAAATTGCAGTTTTGGATGCCTTAACGATCACCAAATTGGTTGAAATTTTGCAGAGGTGATCTATACATTAGGACCTAAAAACTGAACGGTTAAGATGTGAAAATGTAATCGGAAAGTGGGTGAAAACCGGAAATCCGTACCTAAGGCTAGGTAAGGATGTCCTTAGTGTAGCCGGACTGTATATATATACGGAGGCGTTCCAAAGAGGACGGCGCTGCTGCAGCTCGGCTCGGGGTGCGACGGAGCGGCAGGGGTTGTCGGAAGGACGCCAGGGGTCGGGCAGAGCGGTCTGCAGTCGGTGGAGTCGCCGGCGACATCGTTGCAGCGCTGCCCAGAAAACCTGCAGTTGCAAGTCGGGTTGCTGCCCAGAACCTGCAACCCCGGCCTCCTCCGACCTCGAACGCTGCCCAGAACAGTCCAAGATGCCTCCGGCCTCCCTCCTGCAAGCCGCGCGCCGCCGTCGCCGCCTGGAACGCCTCCGCTGCGTCGCCGTCCGCACTTTAGCGAAGTGCGGACATCCGCTTTGGAATGGGCCTATATATATATATATATATATATATATATATATATATATATATATATATATATATATATATCTGTGTGTGTGTGTTGAAACATGAGTAAAACCACTTAAACTAATCAACAGAAGGACCAACCTCAAAGCATGGTCTCCACCTATTCTTCCTCTAAGATTATCCATGCTCTCACCATGCCTTGTAAGTAAGATTGGCCGGGGTGTGAGATGTGTATTCACCTATGACAGAGAAGCAGAAATACATGAAGCAACTAGGAACCAAAGAATAGGGCGTGTGAGAAGTATCGATTGTATGACTATGATATGGTATGGTATTCAAAGATTCATTTAATTAAATAAAAAAATTAGTCATGGTTTCTTATAAAAACATTTTCTAATAAAAAATTAAATAACAGGTGCAATTTAAATGAAGAAACTGTTCAAGATGATACAATGTAATTTCATCCAGTGCAGTTCATTTATAGATTCCTGTCAGAGTGTTATATCTGATGTCACATAACAGGTGGTTCATATTATGTGAGACAGACATTTGGAGTCCACTGTCTTAGAGCAGGCATTGTCTTTGAAACCAACAGCAATAATGATTATGTGATTACAGTAGTAAAGATACAAATAACCCCTAGATTCATAAAGAGTAACAGCATTATACATGATACATATGAATGTACCACTATTATATAAATCATGTCCTTACTATGTGGCTCAACACTAATTTATAAAAGACTAGTGTCAAAGGATTATGCCCACCTATTATGGTTTTAAAACTTAGTAAGCACCATTCAGTTGGCAACGATCCTCGCAGACTTACTAAAACTAACGTCAGAAGACTAGATGTATGCAATTGCATCCCAAAGAAATGAAGAGTAGAATTATTCTTTCACAAAGCCTTAGAACAATAGGGGAAAGAACATTTCTCAGATACAACTGAAGAAACTAAGATTGCATTTTACAAAGCCTTGAAACTACTGGAGGATACAAATAGGCTAAAGATTGATAGAACAACATACCAGGAAAAAAACAATTCGTCCAGGAAGATACCCACTGATATTGTTCACCTGAACCAAAATAGAATAGCTTTTGAATGAACATAAATCATAGTCACAGGTATCATCATACTCAAGAAGACGCATAGAGGGGCTTTAAAGGAGATAACATAAAAACTTCTGAAGACTCAATCTACTTACTGCTTCTGGTGAACAAGTAATCTTGCTGCAATTAAAGGCTCTCAAAAATAGAACAAGAACAAAAATGATTTGTACTCACTTGTATTTGACCTCCATGTCCACTGACCATGTCAATCATTTTGATATACGACCCTTCTTCTACTGGATCATAAACCTAGCAATGGAAGCAAAGATGTACATCTCAATATAAAATCAAGAATCCTTACAAACCAAACCATGACCATATAAAAAACATGAAGGGGATGTTGCGGGGAACTACTTTTTCATAATAAGAAAGTCGATCTTTGAAGTCCTTGCATCCAGCCTCAAAATCTGGCCTGCAGAAGGAGAGCAATTAATGTACAAAGCCATTGAGATAACAATCAAATGGTTCTGGAGAAAACCCATACTCTTCTGCATAGTCAGGACTTTGTTGAATTTTAAGACGTATATTTCTTTCTATAATTCGTTCATCGTTGCATATTGTTTCCAGAAAGATAATCTGAAAAATCAAAAATTACTGAAATAAATGTACAGAACATGTAGCAGAAGGGCTTAAGACTAGATATACTATGTCAATTGAAACCATCTCCCATTCCATACTCAGGGTACCTTGCATTTTCCTTCAGCCATTTTCATGAGCATATTCCTCCGTTTCTTTGTGCTGTTTGTGGCATCAAATATTCCTACCTACAGTTAAATTGGGGTTCTTAGCAAGAAAAGATTAGGCAGAAGCAAACAATGATCAAACTGAGTAAGAAAAGTACTTACCTGGCCACCTTCTTGCATCCAAGAAACCATGTCATCAAATGCCAAGGCTGCTACCTAGTAGCACGTGATATATTAAAACTATGTACAAAGAAGAAAGTTAATATTGTGTCAACATTACGGATCACCTCATGATAAATCCAAATTCACCATAAATAGCACTGGTTTCAAGCACATACACTTTTAGTAGGAGGTGTCTACAGATTGTCATCCATGATTGATGTGAAGTGCTTATAGTTGTATTTCAGTGTTTTTGCTTCTTTAAGATTTTTACTTGACTACTGTTGCATTCACTTAAGAAACAAGGGTAAATTCCTCCTATGGTACCTGAGGTATTGCTACTTGGACAGTTTGATACCTGATGTATTAAAGGGGACAGTTTGGTACTTGAAGTTAGACTCCGTTTGACACTTTGGTACTTCTGTTAATTTTGCTGTTAAATGTAAGGATAAAATTGACATTTAGAATATATGTATAAAAACTTAATAAAAAAACATGAGTTTGTGGGTTGATTTTCTTCATAATTTTATAGGTATGAAGACCTAAAATAATACCAAATAATATCATCGCATTGTGTTTATGAAGAGGAGGAAAAATCCAAGTTTTGGAGGAAAAATCAGTGGATTCATAGAGAATAGTACAAAAAAAATATCTGATTATTATATTTTTTTAACATAAAATTCGAATATTTCACCTTCAACATAACTCATAAACATTAATTCATACCTATAAAATTATGAAGAACGACAATCAACCCACAAACTCATGTTTTTTTATTATGTTTTTATACATATATTCTAAATGTCAATTTTATCCTTACATTTAACTGAAAAATTAACAGAAGTACCAAAGTGTCAAACAGAGTCTAACTTCAGGTACCAAACTGTCCCTTTTAATATATTGGGTATCAAACTGTCCAAGTAGCAATACCTCAGGTACCATAGGAGGAATTTACCCAAGAAACAACCACTCCTGATTTTAGATTTCATAAGATCTAAAGTAAAAACAGAATCATAGTTTCTCTATTCACCGTTTCTGCATATCATCGTGGGATCCTTCTTAAATGAGAGTTTCTAATATAGTCAAGGGGCTTTTACATAGGTTGAATTAATCCACATACTTCAAAAGAGTTGATATTAATTTTATCATGATCTCCTAAGGGAAAATTCCATAAATAAATCAAGACTATTATAGGAAACAAAATATTTTAGTCCGGCAACATATCTAATTCACTCATTCACAGACAAGGCCTCATATTTTTTCTTAAAGATTATAACAGATAATAGTATTGGAGATTGATGAATCTATTCAAAAAAAAAAAAAAAGTAATCCATAGGCATTCACCTCGTTACGTGCCTCCATGCCTTCAGGGTTGTCAGCTCGGAAAAAATCAGCAGTCTGCACTGATAAATGTCTTATAAGATGTTGTAGGACACCCTTAACTAGGTGATTCTACAATCTAAGGAAGAGTATCATTATCTCTAACTAGCAAGTCTTCTCAAGGGAGAAACCAAGTAAACATTCTTTCTGAGTTGACATGTGCCTCAAATTTAAAACAGTTTTGCAAAATTTCAAAACTAGTACTCCAGTGTCTGAAAAATAAGGCATGACAAACAAACTGGCTTGCAATCTGTAGGATCATTCCCCAGTCAACCAGATAGAGTATTGAACCAAATCAATCTTTCAACAACTTAATATTACCTGATTAGTCCCATGCTTAAGACGGCGGTACTGCAACAAAAACAAAAAACAAAAGAAGGTCATGTTGATCTCTATCTTCAAATAGCTTAGCGACTAGCAGTATGAGCAGAACAAAGAATTGTAAATAGTAAGAATGCTAGTAACCTTTCCAACATTGAAGTGTTTGGTATCATGACCCAACCATCGAAGATACCTTGTAAGTTTAGCTGCCGTAAAAGTTTTTCCTCGAGCTGGCAAACCAACCTAGATCACAGTAGACATGTGAGAGAACTGTTTGCTTTCAACTGTACTCATCAATTAAGATTTAAAGATGAGTGTGTGACTAGCTAATCACTCATTCTGGAGTATACCAGGACAATTGCCAAATGCACATCTTCCTTTGGTCCGAGCATTTGATCAGCTATGGCTGCAGCTGCAACAGCTCCAGCAGCTTCTGGCATTGAGTTCTAACAATAAGCATAGAATGACAAAGCTTCAGAACAACCACTGCAACTGGAAAACAACTTAATTTCTGATAATCTTGGCAGGAAAGATACAGTTCCACACACACCTTTGTTTCTGTCTCCTTCCTGACCTCAGGAGAGAATGCACTGGAGCTGGATGATTTAACGAGCCTAGGAGACCCAACACCTCTATCCACAAAGAGACCCCTCTGACTGTCTTGCTTTTGGAAAGGCGAAAATGTTCCCACAGACTTTGATTCAACCATCCCAGAGGAAGAATACATTTTTGATGAATCTGGAATAACAACCTCCATCTCCTGTATAAATGTTGTATTAGGTGGACTATAAATACAATGATTGTAGGTACCCACATTCAACCTTTTTCCTCGGACCAAAATAGGCCAGCATTTCTTTACTATGAAAGTGAACATTTAGATTCAACAAAGTTGATCAGACCAGGTTGCAAGTAGGCAACAAGAAGCTTAACAATAGACAGATACTGGTGCAGCATAACACCCTCACAGTGCTAGAGCTTGCTAAAAGAAACTCTACCCTACTGAAATAGCAGATGATGTAACGAGATAAACCTTTTTGCTTGATCGATCTATCGGAATACCGCTGTCCTTGAAGGTATACGAGGAATTGGTAGAGCCATCGGATTTAGTAAAAACCCCAGTTAGAGATAATGACCTTGGAGTCTCTGTATTGTTAGCTGCATAACCCGGACCTGAAGCCGAAGGAGCTGGAACAACATAATGTTCGAGATCAAGCTCCAAACTTGCTGAAGAGCCATTCTGTATACAGTACCACACAAAAACAGGACAAAAAAGCTTAAAATTGCTCCGAGCAACAGAGAACCAGAAATGTAACAGCAGATAAATTGTCAAGCTGGACAGTGGAATGTCAACAAGTCAATGCATTAGAGTGAAAACGCACCTCACCACCAATTTCCGGCACTGAGCCAATACTGACATCAGGAATGCCCCGAACTGCAGAAGGCCGGAGATTCTCCTGATAAGCCCTCCAACTAGCTGCAAGATCAAAAGGCGATACTCTATCCGCCTTAATAAACACCCGGTACTCGAGCACCTCATCACTACTAATCCTAAACAGAGCCTGCCTAGCATCCCCTTGCAAGGCTCCCCCTATGAGCTGGCGATTCGGACCCTCCTCAACCACATAAACCGCATTGGTGTTGTACTTGGACTTCAACAGGAACTTGAAATCCAGAGTCTCTAAAATTCCACACAAAGCAATCACACTCACTCAGAAGTCAGAACTAACTAATCACACTCTAAAATGGAAGCAATAGAACAGTAACTACTAGTATTTACCGTGATTGGGAGGAACAACGAAGCTGAGCTCCCACATGGAGGTGGATTCACGCTCCATAGAAAGCTACAAAATCAAAAACGGAAATGAAGATAAGCAAATGAGTGATTCAGACAATGAAGTAAGTAAGCAAGTGAGTGGAAGAAGGCAGTTACGGCTTTGTTGGGGTCCCAGGAGCCGACGAGAGGGACGGAGCCGAAGACGTGAGGGAGGAGCTCGCCTTTCTTGAGCTTGTAATTGTTCTCCATCTTCAAGGAGACGTAGAGCTGGCCGCCGCCGCCTTGGTCCAGGTACTCTTCCTCCTCCTCGGGGGCTTCGCCGGCGTGAGAGCCGTCCTGCGTCCGCTTGGACGCGCCGGTCCCCATTCGAATGGGGATTGGGAGGGGGGGTTTGTGGTGGGTTTGGGGATTTGAGGATAGAATGGGAGAGATGGAGAATAGAGGAAATCAAAATGAGGGGTATATATGGTGCTGCTGCATGTGACGATTTTGATTTTGATTTTGGTTTTGGTTTTGGTTTTGGTTTTGGTTCTTGGTGTGGTGGCCGTTGGCCGGCCTCGGTTTGGATATCCTTGGGGACGCTGGGACCGGGACCATGGCCTACTGTCTCTCTAGATTTACTTACGCGCTTGCTTTGCTTACTCGCTTCTGCTGATTGACGCGTGTCATGGGATTTCCCGAACTTTTTCAACAATATTTAATAAGGGAGCAAGTACGGTTTACATATAAAGTCGTGACTTTATTCCCCAAAAAAGTCGTGACTTTATGATTACCGACCTGCATAAGTTATGTAGCCAAATAATTATTAGTTATTAAGAGCTCTTTGGTTTGTGAATTTGATGACGAGAAATTTTAAATGCACCTACCTATTTTTTTAATACACACTCTCATTTTTTTAAAAAAAAATTAATACATCTTTACCCTTGTAACTAAGAATACCTAGGACTTACTGTCAGGGCCATGCTGCTTGGACTTTTACTTCTTGTTTTTTGTTGTTGTTTTTACTGTTTTTGTTTTGCAGTGTGTTGTTTAGTTGGTTTGCGCATTTTGCGAGCAATAAGTGTAGGGCATGTCTGGCCTCGTGCTGTGGGTGCACTCTCAGTGCCTTGTCTGCTCTAGGTAGGCGGCGAGTTCCTTGCGTTGTCAAATGGTCACTGCCTCCTAGTGGCAGGGTGAGACTTCGTGCCACTGGATGTAGATTCAAGTGGCAACATGATAGGAGAGCTGTGCGAATGGACATTATGCTTAGCTGTATAAGAGTTGCAGATCTAGTTATCTCTTCGTTGTGTCACCGCTGGGAAGCAAATAGAACCGTCTGGAGCGAGTTCTTTGCTAGTTGGTGTGGTTTTGAATACAATTGTTTAGTAGAGTCGTCACTTGATCTCTTTTCAGGATGTACTCTAGGCTCTTATTGTAATTTGGGGTTTAGGCTCAATGTCCCCCCCCCCCTTGTATTCGACAGTTTCATTTATGGAGGCTTGAGGGCAGCCGCACTGGCCCTTATTTCAAAAAAAAAAAAAAAAAAAAAAAAAAAAAAAAAAAAACTTAGATCCAGGCCACCATGGTTGAGAGGTGCAAAATTTATCATATTTTGGTCTATTGCTATTCACTATTTTATAATCAAATGAATAAGTTAGAAAAAAAATATAAAAGAAAATGGATATTGAGATAGATGATTGTTGAAAATTTTGATAGATTAAAATAAAATCAACTAGCTACACACATCTTCCTCAAATCAATATCGCAGAGAATTCGATAGGATCAATGTTCATGCTTATAGCACTACACCCACACACATAATCCATGCTATCGTATTACCAACTTATAAGATTCAGATTATAAATACAAATAAATAATCAAAACATAAATTAATAAACTTAAATCAGGACAGAAGAGAATAGAAGATTAATGAGAATCATATGCCAGAGTGTCCAAATCAAATATAATTACTATCCAATTGAATCAGAAACATAACTATGTAGTCTATACTACAAGAACTCATTATTCAATCTAATTGTCATGGCCGTGAATCTCTAAATTCCCTAGGACCCCAGTCTTCATCGAAAAATACTAGCCAGCCTTCATCAACTTTGCAACCTCCATCGCCATCAAGCAAACTCGTTACTTTTTTTTTTTTTCATATTTTATAATAAGGGGCATAAGAGGAAATTCCGGAGAAAAGATTGGCAAAAAAAAGTTGTGAGGTGTGTATTAAGTAATTTCACTTTCATGTGTTTGGTAGAGTAAAAGTAGATGAACAAGTTTTTCAAATGAAAGAAAAAAGTGGGGGAAAGTAAATCCTCTCATAGAGGGATTCATTTTCTTTTACTCTTTCCTTACATTACTTTCTCATCCTATGAGAAAGACAAATGAATTATTTTCATTTTCTCGAACCAAACGCGGCGTAAGATTGTGGAATTGTGAGTTATAAACAAGGTCAGGTGTTCGATTTTCACGAAACATGTTTTACATAGATTTTTGTAAAATCAATAGCTATTCACATTAGAAAAGAATAGTTACTCACACCTCCATAAATTGTTTACTGTTGCAACTTATTAATTTTACTTCAAGCAAACATGCTCACATTGCGAATGCTTCTCTCATATCATTCGATGTTTCGTTACCTCCAACTCTATCAAATGAATTGAAAGAGGATGAATTATATTAATAAGCTTTTGGAATTCATCTAGGATTTCTTCGCGATTTTTTGGACTTACGTTTGCTCTTAAATCTTAGGGTTTTTGTCCATTTACCTCATTTTTAGATATTTTTTTCCCACTTACCCCATTAAGTTTTTTTAATTCCCTCTTACCCAAAATACTGTAAGGAGGTCTTCCTTAATACCCTATTAAGATTTTTTTTTGTTTTTTTTTTTTTAATACCATTTTACCCTCACCCCTTTGTTACTTAGAGAGAGAGAGAGAGAGAAACCATAGGAGACTTCGCCAGAGCCCGGTCACCGACCGCCGGATTCCGACACCTGCTGTCGGATTCCGACCAACTTTCGCCTGATTCCGGTCACCGGCCGCCGTCCACAAGATTTTTCTGAAAACCTCACTGGAAAGGTTTATTGCCCCCAATAGAGGTCTATTGCCCCCCCCCCCCCCCCCCCCCAAAATAGTGGGGCGCAATAGATGTCTATTGTCACGCCCCGAATTTTGAATAAAGGATTCAAATCCGGAACATGACTAATAACAATACAAATAACGTTCTGAATTTTTCTCTCAGAAACAACCACTAGTTACACCTCTCGATATTTACATAAACCAAATCCTCAAGCTACTTATTACAGTACACTCTCACCAAAACAAATTATAAAGCTCAAGAGAGCACAATTCTCCTCACAAAACAAATGCTATAAATCTAATACTAATACTCTAAACCGCACGATCACTACCCTGATTCTCCTGACCTGTAAGACTACCCGCTACACAATTTGAATAGTGTACCGGGAGTTGCAACAACACAAAACCCGGTGAGCTTTTGACAGCCCGTATGAGTAAACAAGAAAGAACTGTTGATTTATTCAATTATATTTATTATAACTCAAGTAAACAATCAACACACTCACAAGGTAACTCCAAAAATCACATAAACATAAAAGCAAGTATATTCTCGATACTCTCTTTTAAAACTCAACATTTGACTGATCACAACCAACAACTATTGCAACATTAATATGTGAAATAACATTAAAGCAAAGCATGCTTGATTCTCTTTTCACTAACACCTTCACATATTAACAATATATCACAGATAGATATTTGATCAAAATAATATAAGTACACTTTTCATTTTAGTGAATTTTCGGATTAACTGGTAACAAATCATAAATACAAGTGCTAGGGTCCAACGTACTATACCCAAAGCACGAGTAAGCCAGGTTGACTGGTAACAAATCACAAATCCACGTACTAGGGTCCAACGTACTATACCCAAAGTACGGGAAAGCCGCAGCATACTAGGGTCCAACGTACTATACCCAAGTATGTATACCCAAGGTCGGCTACTTCCTTCAATAGTGCACTATCTGAAGGGACTAGGGCCCAGACTTAACGTCTCATATCACAAAACAATTTTACCAGTAATTCACTTAAGCACGGGGTTGTAGAAATCACCCGGCTTCACAATTGTACTTCTCAGACAAAATCAAATTCCAGACATAATCAAATTCACAAAATACAATCTTTATGATTTATAGATCGTATATGTGTATATGTACACCACATAAAGAGACATATTATTTCAAGACAAATCTTTATTTCTTAAAATAATTTCCACATATTCACAATTGGGCATATAAAATAGCTTTCACACCACATGATCAACATTTCATTATTCAACAATTAAATGCGAGATTAATAGCTTGAATAATATCCAATTCATTCTCAATCATTTCATCACACCAATCATACGTCAACCAATATATATATTCCACGTATATATAAATATATATATATATATATATATATATATACGTAATCATCCGCTCAGGGATGACCACTAATACCAACTATAGTTCAAGCATAAAAACCGTGAAATTCATTTGTATAATAAAATCATTTTACTTACCTATGGACCGTAGTTGATCAAGTCCATATAATTTAAAACAAATATTTATTCCACAAATATTTTCACACAATTGCGACAAAAATAAAGTAATTAAATTTATTTGGTTCGTAATATGAACCACGTGAGGTTTACTCACCTCTAATCCAGCTGCGTCTTCTTAACAGCTAAAACAACAATTTTCCCGAATTGTCCGCCAAATCAATCGGTCGATAACCTAATCCAATAATGATCTTAACTTAGCCAACAACTCATAAATGTAATTAAACGACGATCCAACGGTCAGATCTGAATATAATGATGATCCAACGGTCGGATTCAAATTAAACGATGATCCAACAGTCGGATCTGAATTTAATGATGATCCAACGGTCGGATCCTCAAGGATCGCCTTTAGGATCATCCTCCAAAATTATCACGAAGATCCAATGGTCAGATCTTCTTGAATCACTCTAACAAACATCTCCACAAAATTATACGAAAATTTGACGGTCAGATTCTCACGAATCGCCTTCCGAATCATCATTTCTCAATTATACGAAGATCCAACGGTCGGATCTTCGCCCGTGACCACACAAAGTCATCGGGACAGTCATACAATCAACATATCTAAATTTGAAGCAAAACCGATGGTCAGATCTTCGCAGATCGTAAACCGAAGATAAACGTAAAAACGTTAAATAGTAACGTAAAAACGTAAAACGCTCGTATGGATGCATAGATCATCGCCTAGATAATGAAAACTCAAAAAAAAGGTCCGACGCGCCGCCACACGAGGAGGTCAGACGGCGGTCAACTCGGCGGTCAACGCAGGTCAACCACCTCCGATGCAAAAGTAGTCAACTACAAACTGGTTCAAAATGAAGGGTTGATCGACTTTCATACCTGGAGCTAAGCGAGATTCGGTCTAGATCGTCCTAGATCAAGCTTGGAAGTCGGATTAATCCTGTGCGTTCGATCAGATTTCAGATTAAATCAGGGACGTCGAAAAAGTCAAACCTTGATCTAGTGTTCTACACTCAAAATCGTGATGAAAGACTTACATGGGGATGATCAGGGGGAAGAGGAGATCACGAAAATGGGGAGGATCGGCCCGTGCAACGCCGGCACGGCCAAGATCCAGTCGGGTCGAATGCTAGGCTCTGGGGGGCTTCGATCCACGTCTGGGGGCAGCGGCGATGCAAGGCGATGGCACCAGGCGACTGGACGGCTCACGGAGAAGCCAGGGATGGCCGGGTCGTGGCCGGAGGACGCCGGAGGAGAGAGATGGATCCGGGTCGGGTCGGCCGAATGTCTTCGGGTCTGAGGGTGAGGGAGAGAGAGAAACCGGAGGAAGGGGGGGGACTGTTCAGCAAAAATAACAAAATTCTGTCCTTAATGACAGAATTGAATTTTTTTGACTATTTATAGAAAAAACCCTATTTTCAAATATTCGTAACTTATTCATACGAACTCCGAATATTGCGTTCCACATGTCCACGAACTCGTATCGACGTGCTCTACCACTTTCATGAAGGAAGTTTTCCCAAATTCCCAATGTATAAAAAGTCACTTTTTGAGACCCCCTAAATAACGTTCGTTTTCGAAAATTAAATCGTTCGAACTAATACCACAACTTCTTCAAGCTTCGTACTCGCTCCTACTATCGTGAAATCATTTCTAAAAATCCATGGAATTTAATTTGGATTTTTCGGGGTATTACATCTATTATCCTCAATAAAACTTTCAGTTGCTAGAATATGAACTAATCTCCCTAAATTTAGACAAATAAAACTTTATTAAAAAAAAACGAACAGATTATATCAATTTAAAAACACCTATTGCTCTCCAATAGACGTTCAATTTCTTTTCATTCCTTCTGTCCTTACTTAAAAAAAAAAAATTAAATTAAAAAAAAAAAAAACTGATTTGGGCACCCAAGTCAAGAGCCAGACCAAAACCACCAGATCGAAGCACCTCCGGAGCTCGCCACCGACGTCTCTCACCTGTAAAAAAAATTATTTGGGCGACTGCAACTTCTCTTTCTACTTCTTCTCCTTCCGAACAGATTCTCGGAGCCGAGCACAACTTCTCGTTGTTCAAGGAGGAGACTGGTTCGGGGAATATCTAAACCACACCACTAGCCCACGGTCGAGCTGGCCTGACATGAAGAGACCGGGGATCCCCGCTTCGAAATTTCCTGAAATCGGACCCAAATCTCGCCGGAGATTATTGTTCTGCAGTGGGCTGCCATGGAATCGAGGCAAAAGAGGCTAGTCCCCGGGGCCATGATCTCAGACTGCAGGAAGCTGAAGAAGTCGCGGTTCCAGACCTTGATCGTCAGCGAGAACGAGAGGTCCAGGGTGAGCTTTTCCACGAGTTGGACTCCGACGTGGTTGAGTTGGATCCGGCCGGGTCGAAGGGGAAGAGGAAGAATACGGCAGTGGAGAGGGGGGAGGAAAGCGACGCTGGTGGATATACAGAGGCGGAGTCTTCGGGTCTCCGGAGCGAGAGAGAGAGAGAGAGAGAGAGATGGCATTGATGTAGTTTTTCAATTAGGCTGAGGTCAAAATTGTTATTTCACTTTAAATTGTGTTAGTGGGAATAAAAATCTGTTGCTGGGGTAAGTGAGATAATTTTTGTCAATTTTAGTGTTTTGGGTCAAGGACCCAAAATCTTAACCATGCACATGTCACCACCTAGATTAATAATGACAATTGATGAGTACATCAAGCGTATTACCAACTTATAAGATTCAGATTATAAATACAAATAAATACAGGCTTGCTCACCTAAGGGATAATTTTAAGGGACTGTGAGGGATAAATACATCTCAACCACATGTATTAAATATAAAATCAGAAATTATAACAATTTAAAACTATGCATTTATTTTCAGCCGTCAAATTCACTTGTCCCTCACAGTCTCTTAAAAATTGTCCCTTAGGTGAGTAGGCCTTCAAATCAATAATCAAAACATAAATTAATAAACTTAAATCAGGGCAGAAGAGAAGAGAAGATTAATGAGAATCATATGCCAGAGTGTCCAAATCAAATATAATTACTATCCAATTGAATCAGAAGCATAACTATGTAGTCTATACTACAAGAACTCATTATTCTATCTAATTGTGAGGTGTGTATTAAGTAATTTCACTTTCATGTGTTTGGTAGAGTAGAATGTCTCTATGAGTCTTGTGGACGTGCTTAGCTTTAGCGTACCACAATTGCGTGCTCGGCATTTTAAGGTTAGGTAGAATAGATTGCCTGCAAGGCGAGGTATTTTTATGTGGCATAGACTACTCTGAGCATAAATGTATTATTGGAGTAATCTTCTGTACCATTCTTGATCTATGAACCGGGTCATACTATTGGTATGCTTCCATTTTATAAAAAAAAAAAAGAGAACAAGTAGATGAACAAATTTTTCAAATGAAAGAAAAAAGTGGGGGAAAGTAATTCCTCTCATAACTAGAGGGATTCATTTTCTTTTACTATTTCCTTACATTACTTTCTCATCCTATGAGAAAGACAAAAGAATTATTTTCATTTTCTCAAACCAAACGCGGCGTAAGATTGTGGAATTGTGGGTTATAAACAAGGTCAGGTGTTCGATTTTCACGAAACATGTTTTACATAGATTTTTGTAAAATCAATAGCTATTCACATTAGAAAAGAATAGTTACTCACACCTCCATAAATTGTTTACTGTTGCATCTTATTAATTTTACTTCAAGCAGACATGCTCACATTGCGAATGCTTCTCTCATATCATTCAATGTTTCGTTACCTCCAGCACCCCTCTCTCTATCAAATGAATTGAAATAGGATGAATTATATTAATAAGCTTTTGGAATTCATCTAGGACTTCTTCGCGATTTTTTGGACTCATTTTTTTTTAGAGTAATAGTCAACCACTTTATTAAAAATAATAATAAGAAAAATTACAACTTATAGAAATATAAACTACTTCGAAATGAAAAATAACAGAAACAATACTAGATGCAACAAGGCATCGGAAATAAAACCTAGAAATGATATTAGGGGATGCTAAAAAGCATTTGATGAAGCACCGGGCAGACCCCAGGCTATATAAAACGGTACCAATAGTATGGTCGACCATACTTCCACGCAAAAATATGCGTCGAATAGAGGGTAACCTTTTATCAAGGCAACCGGCGGTAGTGTGACCGACCTTACCTACTCCACACAAATTAATCCATCGAGTAGAGGGCAATCTTCTACCTAAGTAGCAGAAATTTCAATTCCAAAGTGCAGCTGAAGAAATAGCCCATAAAAAGTCTCTTGGATCCCAAATACGTATTCAGACAGAACATAAAGCCCAAACCAAGGCCCAACTTTAGCTCCTCGATTTTTTGGACTCATGTTTGCTCTTAAATCTTAACCATGCACATGTCACCACCTAGACAATCGATGAGTACATCGAGTGTCCATTGGGTATGAACAACCATACGTGATACTTTTATTTTTTTCTCTTATTTCTTACAGAGACCCAAAAAAAAAAAAAAAAAATTGATGGTGATATATCAATACCTATAGATAATTTTTCGTCATCTCAAACTCGCAATTACATCCCACAATCCAGATAAAAGACAAAAATTTCTCCAAGGACGAAATTGACTATATATTAATGAGTGCAATTCTAAAAATATTCTATCTTTGCATTTTATAGGTGAAAACAGAATTGAAAGGATAAAAAATTAAAGAAAACAGAAAAACTGTAAATGGATCAGTTTTGTACTTTCACCTGGACTGGGCCCATGTTTCTCATACTGCATCTCAAGGCCCAAATCGCAACTAGGGTTTTGTGCTTATAAACACTAGCTAGCCATCGCTGCCTCTCTTCACATAGCTCACCTCCCATATCTCATCTTCTCGCTCTCACCGAAGTTCACCCCAGAAGGAGCACAAGCTTTCCGTCTCAACCGTCACCATGAGGGCCAAGGTAACCAAACCCTAACCCTAAAATCTCCCTTTTTCTGTTTGGTCAAAATTGTTATACTGTTTTTTTCGTTCTTCTATCTTTCGAAGCTTTGGTATCCGATCGCTGATGAATGAAATCGGTGTGTGTTGCAGTGGAAGAAGAAGAGAATGAGGAGGTTGAAGAGGAAGCGCCGAAAGATGAGGCAGAGATCTAAGTGATTGCAGTAGCAGCAGCAGCACCTGTTTCACATGGCGTTTCTGAGCCTAGGCTTTTGAGTTTTATCAGGCTTAGTTGTTTGTTAGGGTTAAAAGCGACTCTCATTTGGTACTTTTATTTCAAGCTTTCTGTTACATTCTCTAAATTTTTAATTGAAAATTCGGCTTTTATGAGTAAATTTTGTTTCGTCCTGTGGATGGATCGACATAGTTTGATGAATGAATGTATCAATTTATCTGCTGCTGCTATTTGAATGCATTCTGTAGCTGGAATGCTGTGTTGTTGTGATACTGATTGTATTTTGGTCTTGAACTCTTGATGGATGGATATCGGCCTTGGTCACCGTCACAGGATAGTGAGGTTCTGCTTTATTAATGGTCTTGTTGATTTGGAAATGTTTGGGCCATAGAAATTTAATGTGTTGATTTCATTATGGTGATCGAGGACTTGAGGTGATTGCAGCGGCTTGAATCGTGTATAGTCTTGTGGATACTGAACTGTTTGACAAGAGATTTCAATATGCTGATCAAGGAGTTGAGGTGATTGCAGCGTCTTGAAATGTGTAGTGTATAATTGTATACATCATAGATATTTTTCTTTTTAGACATTATTTTTGTTTAGGGTGGTCAATACAAGTTTTCTGATACTGCTTTAAGGTGCTCATCGGTTTCAATCTGTTTGACAAGATAATAATGGGTTCAATAGATGAGGGATTTAGGGTTGATTATAAGCCACCATATCTTTGTGGTCAGTGTGTGGTCATTGCATAGTTGCGGTTCTTAGTGTATACAGGATAGATGTTTTTCTTGATGTTGAATGCATCACTGTTAGTTGAAGTAAGCAGCTGAGTATGCAGAAGTCTATATTCGAATTATAGTCTAGAATTCCCGACTCATTTAATACTTTCAGTCACATTTTATGGTATTTTGGCCAGGGCCATTTCACAAATACATTATGTGCTACTGTTTGTTGGTTTGTCTCTTAATGTCCGTGCCTATCTTCTTTAGCTCCTCGAAGGAGATTATAGTCTCTGAATCAAATCCGCCTGCAAACTGAATATATATTGTGTTAGTACTTGTTGCTAATGCAAGTAGAAGTAGAGGTTATAAGTGAAGAGTTTCTTCAGTGTTACCTGGTGTACTCGGAAAGCAAATCGGACTCCTTGGAGCAAGAGGTTTTCTACTCTTGAGCATTCACTAGACTGCACTTCTTTGATAATCCTTTTCATGAACTCTTTGGCCAGCCTTAGAGAACTTACTTTCAACTGCAATAAGTCCATGGACATGTATTAGACGTACAGTTGGCTTTGGTGATTGTCTAGCTTTGGCATGTATTAGACATACAACTGCAATAAGAGGTTTTTTGCTTTTATCACAGTGCGAAAGAAAGCTATTCTGAAAACCTCTGTTTGAGAATTGTGAGAAATATTATCAGGTGAAAGCCTGGGATTGTGTTACCGGTTGTGTTCAGTTTGATTCCAGTTTTAGCCTGGGTTTTGAAAAGGAATGTGGATGTGGAAGTCGGATAGTTTGAAATTTTGGGTTGGAGTGTGGAATTTTGTATGGATTTACATTGTCAAAATGAAAGAACATATTATCAAAAAGGGGGACCAAATGACCAATAAATCAAAAATCTTTGCAGTTGTCCGTTTCATTTCGCTGGAACTATATAAGAAAGCCTCTATATATTTTTTCGGTCAATAGAAAACCTCTATATGGTTCTCTTTTTTTAAGCTATTGGTAAAACATAGTTTTCAGGGAAGAACTTGAGCAATAATGATAACAAAAAGTCATTAACTTAATTATTTTTCACCTACCTGTCCGATCAGACCTGTGTCTAACATCCATTCCCATGGGATCTGAAAATCCCTGTATTTCTTGCTGGTAATGTCCCTTGTCCTCTCTGTGCTGCTAAGACTTCTCTCCAATCTGTCAAAATTGAACCTTAATATTTCGTTCCCTACAATGAATGGAACAGTAAAATTTAAGCTTTTGGACATAAACATGCATGCTTGCCTATCTTGTAATGCTTCTATTCTTCTTAGAGCCAAGATCAATGGCTCCTTCATGCTGTCTTCGAATGATGAGACTTCGGATTTGAGGTTTCTGAGGTCTCTGTAGTTGCAAGCAGCTTCTCGCAGAGTGTCGGCTTTTCGTTCTGGCCACTGCGGAAAATGCTTCAAGACTGCTCTTTCATCAACCAAGGAGGACAGCTGCCGATCCAGCCAATTCACAAATGCTTCTACATCAGCAATGTTCTTAAAGGTTGCTGACTCCACCTCACCGATCAAGAAATTTATGAACTCTGCTTGTGTTTCGACCTCTGACTTTATCTGTTGATGATGTGCAAACGATGTCAGCAAATTGTGTGTTTTTATAGGGAGATTGTAGAATGAAGAATAGGGAATTGCCATTCCCTTGCTATATACTTACAGCTAAAACATAAGATGAACGATTTTCGATTTCTCCAATCATGTTCTTGGTGAGTGCAAAAACATGAACTCCTGCAGGGTTGGCTTTGTTCTCCATGTGTGGATCTTTCCTTGTAAGTGATCGGTAGAGCTCAATTACTTCTGGCACACGGCGCACTCCTTTTGAACCGACTAGTGATTTTGAGGGCGGTGGTGGAGGTGGAGGTGCTGGTGCTGACGGCCCTTTATTTCCCTTTACCTCCTTGAATGAAGCAGGAGGAGTTGGAGGTGGTTTGGGCGGTGGTGCATTTGTCAATGTCGTTGCCGGCTTTTCCTCTGTGAAGTCTAATTTCGGACTCATTTTCTCTTTTGCAGCTGGACTTTGCTCTGGTGTATCCATCGAGTTCTGGAACTTCTTCCAGAGAACAGTTTTCCTCTCATGGTTGTATGCTTTAAGGGAAGTTATCTGATCTCTGAGGCGAGAAACTTCTCGTCTCAGCTCGTGGTTTTCTTTCTCCAGTGAAGCATTCTTTTCGAGAGAAGCTTCGAGTTCTTTTCTGAGGAAGGTGATCATGATCTCTGAGTTTTCATCTTCTTGTGGCATCCTGCCTTCGGTGTAAGAAGGACGATGACACAAGGAGATAGGAGTGTGACATAGAGTTTCTTTTGGATCTTGTTCCTCTTTTATGTGATGGTCTTGCTTTTGAAGGTTGGTGTGTGAGATGCTTTTGTAAATTTGCCCCTCTTTCTGTTGTTAATGGCAGTTTGAGCTTCCGGAGTACTTAGTTTAGACAAGATTGCTTATAACTTTTGAGGTCTTCTTCATCTGTCCTATGCCAAGATTTATTATACTAGTAACTAGTTGGCATAATAGTTGCAAGTATGTTATAGTTTTTAGGTGCAACAATATTCTTTGGTCAAGTTTACTCTAAAATCCATGTTGTTTTTGGGGTTTCTAATATCTTACATTGATAATGTCACTATCATATGTACCAGGTGTGCCATTTACTTCATATTTTACAGGTAGTCTTGTGAAGATTGACCCAAAAGTGAATGGTATGTATGTGATTGCTAAATTTACAAGTAAAAGAAGGTGCTGGAATAGATTTACATTTTTTTTTTTTTTTTGGTCAAGGAATAGATTTACATGGTAGTTGCTGCAATGAGGCCTGGCTAAGTTCGAAATGACATTCCTTTTTTCTTCTTTTGTTTTACATTGTTTGTCTCCAAATAATTAAGATATTATTAATAATGTTGTACGATTTCTCACTTTTAATATGTAATTATAAAACTGACTTTAATTCTCATAATATATGTCTTTATCGATCAATCTAAATGCGATACGATTAAACATGGGTTAACATGAGTAACTCCTCTCCTTACCAAGCTTACAGAAAAATGATCAAAAAGCAATTGATGGGTTGAAAGAAAAAAAGGTTAGTTACACCTGCCTAATGTCATGTATTCATGTATTAGCTTCTTTGGCCTATCATTGTGGTTCAAGTGTAAGCCTCAGACTGGGATGGTGAAATCATAATTAGGTTAATCTAGGCATAATTAAATTGTGATCCTCTTGGTTTATATGCGAACTGACTTATGCCCCTTCATGAGATTATGGCTAAATTGAATTAGAAATTTCTATTCTTTGCTTGTGAAGCAACGATGAGAAAGCAGGAAAAAGGAGGAAATGAACACCAGTGAAGGATGCTGACAGTGCAAAATTAAAGGAAAAGTAAAAGCTTTGATATTTACAGCCTACCAGATTGAGATCCTCCTAATTTTTTCTGCTTTATTTTTCCTGTACTTGAGGGAAAAAGAAGAGGAGGGTGTCAGGGGTTTCTGTTTTCGTTTTTTCTGCTTTGATTGGGATTGAGTTCTTCTAGCTGGTTTACTTATTATATTTAATAGATTCAATGAGGTATAATCTTAGAATGTGAGATTTCATCTTATGTGTTATTTTCCTGATTGAAAATCTGATAAACAGAGAAATTTACACGATCAATGTGACATACTAGATGGTCGAGTGTTGAATGTATAATGAAGGTCTAAGGGTCCGTTGATGGTTCGCCTCAAGCCCGAAACAACCATGGAACTAATTCTGTGGCCTTAGATGACAGATACTGTTATGTGCTAATTGACCCTAAAAGGATATAAGAGCTAAAACCTTATAGTAGTGAAGAACAGTGAGGCAGCACTTGGGCTTAGACGTAGCTCAAACGCTTCCCCCTATACCAGGGACTAGGGCTATATTTTTTAAAGGTTATATTCCTCTCCATTATTTGGTACAAGTCCACTTCAAATTCAGCTTTGATTTCCAGGGGACCCCTATATCTATAGCTCTTAAATCTAAATTCCCTATAGGCAAGGGAACCTGCCTTCAGGGGTTGGTCATAGGTAAAACAACTTGCTCAACACTCAACATCAGAACAACACGAACATGAATGTTGAAGGGGGTTTGAAGGACCCAATAATTGATCTGGGGTTTTTCATAAACACAGAAACTCTTAACCACAAAACAAAAAGGTGCAGAATTAATTGTGAAAACTTGCCCCAACAGAAAGGGAAGCAGAGAATTCAAATGTCGGTTTCTCACCCATTTGGCTACTAAACAAGAACCCCTAATTGAATTGGCTTGCCATGTTTTACAGTCCCAGCAACAGCTTCTGTACAGTGACAAGTCAATGTCTATGATGGAGACAAACCGATAGATATCTAGGACTCTAGGTTTAGTGGGGTGGATGTTGTTGAAGGATGTCAGGATTATGCACACTAGCTACCAAACTATGATTACTTTCTATTGTTTTTTTAATGAATAAGGGATTAGGCGATATTAGCTCATCGGAGGCAAACAATGTAGGGAACAAGTCTCACCCTCTATCTCGAAGGAGAGGGGTTTGCCACACTCTGGGAACCCACCGCCCGTCCCCCTATTTTTATTTTATTAATAACATAAAAAGAAAATACAACCTAAAGAGGGAGGGGGGAGAGAGACATAAACCTTACCCCAAAAGCTAGAAAGAAAGACAAAAGGAAGTGAAAAAATTGAAGATGAACCTCAAATTTTCCCAACTTCCAACTGTTAAAACAAGCCCAACACCAACCCATGCAAGAAAGAGAGTTAAACATGGCGAAGGTAAGGGAATCCCAGATCATCCACTTTCTATTGTTGTAATAGGAGAAGATTGTTCTAGATTCCCAGTTCTAATTAAAATAGGATTCCTTGTACTCAAAGATTATGTACTTGTATCCTCAATATAGAGGCTCCTATTATCAAAGACACAGCTATTCTCCAAATTCTCTCTACAATTCTCTTTTCCTTAAACAGAAGTCAAAGATAGATAAACCTAGAACGTGCCCCACGCGCGGAGAAAAGAAAAAAAAGGGAAACTCAAGCGAACCCTCTCCCGGCCGAAAGCCGCAGGCACTCCTACCGCTGCGTTCCGGTCTGGGAGGGGATGGTGGATCTGCCCTGCGGTGTGGTCCTATGGCGGTGCTGCGGTCCTGGTTTTGGTGTGAGGGTGTTTGAGCTCGGTGGGGGCAGATCGATCGAGATCTGCTCGGGTTTCTGGGTGCTATGGTGGAGGCTTGGATCAGAGATGGAGGATAGCGGCTGCATCTCGGACGGGGAAGAGCGCTCTAGATCTCTTCTTCTCCGATCGTGGGGGAGACCGGACATGGAGCAGCGACGGAGGCTTCGGGCGTCACGGCCGGTTCTGGGTGCTTGGTGCTGGCTGGGTCTTCGATCTTGTGGCAGAGATGAGCCCATAGTGGGTCTGCGTCTTTCTGAGATCTGGGTTCTGACATCGGCCAGGCTTTGGGACGGTCGGCTTTGTGGGGTGGCGGTGTTGTGGCGTTGCGGCAGCGGTCTAGTGCAAGGCGACGGGACGGTGGAGCTCGCTGGCAGCTTGCTAGGTGGACGGCGGCGCTAGTTGTTTGTGGTGAGCGGTGGTTGGGCCAGACCTTTGTGTCTGGGTCATGCCATTGGTTGGGCCGGGCCTTTGTGTCAGGGCCATGCTTCTTGGGGGTTTCTTTGTTTTTATTTGTTGTTGTTGTCTTTAGTGTTTTAGTTACTTGCAGTGTTTATGTTTTTGCTTTGTCAGAAATAAGCTCCAACCGTGTTCTGGTTGGAGCCAGTGGCCTGTGTGCCAGTCTTTGCACCTTGTGTGCCAGTTTTGCTCTAAGTATGCGGCGAGTTCCTTGCACTTGCAAATGGTCGCTGCCTCCTAGTAGCAGAGTGAAACTAAGTGTCACTGGAAGTTGTTTCCAGTGGCATCATGATAGGAAAGCTATGCGTATGGTAGTTATGCTTTGCTGTAATCGAGTTGCAGATCAAGTTATCTTTCCGTTGTGTCCCCGCTGCGTTAAAGCAGTTAAAGCAAATAGAGTCGCCAGTAGAGCGCTCTTTGCTAGTTGGTGCTTTGTTGAGTACAAGCGTTTAGTAGAAACTCAGGATAGTATTTCAGGATGTTCTCTAGCTACTTATTGTAATCAGGGGTTTAGGCTCAATGTCTCCCCCTTGTATTCGATAGTTTCTTTATTTAAGGCTATCAAGGCTTGAGGGCTGCCGCCCTTTTTCTCAACAAAAAAAAAAAAAAAAAAAAAACAGATGTCAAATAATTCTCAATTGGTTATTCACTCAACTTCCAAAGGCATTATTAAAAATTGACCATGCTAGTAGTAGTACTATTTTCGGAAAGCAGTGGCGTAGTCAGGAGGATTGAGAGTTGGATGTCATTGGTCGACCGACAACTAGCTAGTTAGAGCAACTCCAACAGCTTCCCCATAATTTGATTTTTCTCTATTTTAGGGAAAATGAGCCTCTTTTGCTCCAACAGATTCCCTATAATTATCTCTATTTTAGAGAAAGTGAGGAAAGAGAAAACTAAATTCCTTATATTTACAGCAATCTCTAAAATTTAAGGAAGAATATGGAGATTTTAGAGATTGCTGTAAAATAGAGAATCTGTTGGAGTTGGAGAAGAAAAAGATGCTAAAACTTTGACTTTTGCTTCCCTATTATACAGAAATTATAGGGAAGCTGTTGGAGTTGCTCTTAGGCCTCGTCTAGTCGTCTTAAGAAATTATGGTCTAGTAGGTCAGCAGAATGATACGCATGCTAGCGACAATCGTCCACACATAAATGTATGTGAATCTCAAATTAGAATTGACGAATAGCCAGGCCTCATCTAGTCGTCTTATCAATATGCTGCTTTCGTCCACATGAGAATTAAGCAGTGCAGATCCCAAAAAAATCTCAACTAAATGTATTCAAAACTAGTTGCAAATGCGAAATTAGAACACAGAAAATCAAAACTGCTAAGATAAGATAATGTGCATGCTAGCTATCTCTTATTCTAATTTGACTCTGAAATAATCTGTCATGTGAGTCTTTTTATTGCGGATTTGGTGGGCGGCTATTGGCGGAAGAGACCCTGGAACCCCATTCAAGTAGCTCTTTGCTTGTGTCATCCCTGTGAACAATGACTTCTATGAAGCACAAGCAGTCTTTCTTGTCCCCTGTTGCTGTTGCAATGGCTTCTGTAAGGTCCTCTTCAGTGCGTACCTGAGACGAAAACAAATGCTCGTGATTTCTTCAATTCACTGCTAAAGCAAGTAAGCCTATTCATTGAACTTATGACCATTTAGTAGTGCTCAACCCCCTCATTTAGTGCTCCAACATTAAAAAAAGGAGTGCAAACTTTGGCTAGCTTTCAAAATTAACTTCATCCCGAATTTAGTGTATACCTTGGTTGTCCAGCAATTTCCTTCACCATTGTGGATTGCATCCACTAAACCAGTGTAGTTCCAGTTCTTGATCACATTGTAAGGCCCGTCATGGATTTCGACTTCTATTGTGTATCCACCATTGTTTATGAGGAATATGATGCTCTTTTGATTACATCTGATCATTGTTGACACATCTTGTGCAGTCACCTGTCAGCCAAATGTCATTAGTTAAGCCTTTCAGACCATTCAACAACATCATGAGTGTGACACTACGAGTTCAACAAAGAAATTAAAAGTTGAAGCTTTTCTAATGAACTAACCTGAAAGCTACCATCGCCAATGCAAGCAATGACACGCTTCTTCGGTACTGCCTGTGCATATCCAAGAGTTCCACCAACAGACCACCCAATCGAACCATATTGCATCTGGAATTCGTACCTGCAACACCAACTTTATTTCTCTTATCATTGTTGTAAACAACAGTCAGACCTCAAAATCTTAAATCATTAGGGTAGGAGTCAACAATGTATATTAAGCCAACACCCTCCTTAAGTCACGAAAATGTATGTGCTAGAACAATCATAAGCATCAAAGGCCACAAATTATAATTACTATGGACTCGTAGTTAGTTGCTCACCCACATCCTTCTGGCAACTTCAGTTTCTGGCAGTTAAACCAAGAATCACCAGTCTCAGCAATCACAGCTGTATCAGCTGAAAGCATTTTCTGAATATGTTGGAACAGAACATTCACTCTCAAAGGCTCATTAGGCTCAGATTTGACAGGCTGGCCTTCCGGGACAAAGATTCTGTGGTAATTCTCATAAGCAGTAGTGTTGCGTGTGATCTTCTTTGCAAGTGCCTGGAGAAAGTCCTTCATTAGAACACACCCGAAAGAAGGGCCATTGGCTATAATCACGCGATCAGGCTGCACAATGATGGCCTTCTCCTTCTTAAGAAGGAGTGAGTACCCAACAGAGCTGTAGTCATTGAAAATTGGGCCAACAAATACGTACGCATCAGCTGACTCCACAATCTCACCACAGTAGGCAGTGCCCACTGCCCCCCAATATGTCCCGATGAAGTGAGGATGGGTTTCCACCACATGGCCTTTGGCTGATGGCATCACAGCCAGGGCATAGCCACTGGCATCAGCCAATTCGATAAACGCTTCATGGGCTTTTGCAACTCGGAGTTTTGGTCCTCCAACCATGACCGGCTTCACCGCCTTGTTTAGGAAAGCTGCTGCTGCATCCACAGCTGCCTCTAACCCCCTCTGGTTACAAATTCTGCATTAAGACATCATGAATACCCGAAGTTGAAACAAAAACATACTTAAAAAAGGAAGTTCTTTCGTGTTAATAATCTCGTTAACTTAGGAAAAAATTGACGTTATCCAGAGTGTCAATCTAAGCGTTTCGTGACAAATTGACAGTCGAGTAACATAAAAATGTTGAATATATAAAGAAATCATACTATATAAACAAACAAGTTACCTAGGTGATAATGAAAATGGAATAGGCTCTCTGCCAAAAGTTGGATGTGAAATCCCAGGCAAGTTACAACTAATGCTAATATAGACAGGCTTGCTTTGCTTGAGAGCAGTAGAAATGGCTGTATCAATCTGCTCATGTGCATCTTCCAAGTTGTTCACCACAGCCTATACCACATCAAAACCCACATCAATCACTATTATTAGCAAATCTAAAAATTTGACACAAATCATGAGTTGCTTCTAACATTACATTTTAGTTAACCATGAGTCTTGAACGCATTTATAACCGTAAGATTGAGAGTCAACTGAATATTGAAACTCAAATTAAGATGGGCTTAAAAAAAAAACACGATCACACATATTATGTATGCATTAAAGGTGTAAACTTTTCGACTTACTTGATAGCATGTGACAGACTGGAAGCACCTGAGTTCTTGGCTAAAATCCGCCAAGCCGATAGTGTGGTGAAGAATTCTGTTGGTGCCATAATCATTTGTGTTGGGTCCTCCAACAACACAAATCACAGGTAGATTCTCACTATATGCCCCAGCAATGGCATTAAGCACACTAAGCCCACCCACAGTAAACGTGACCACACAAGCCCCTACCCCGCGAGACCGGGCGTACCCGTCCGCGGCGTAGCCGGCATTGAGCTCATTGCAGCAACCAATGTTGGTAAGCCCCGGCTCGGCAATGAGGTGGTCAAGAAGGGTTAGGTTAAAGTCACCAGGGACAGAGAACACGTCAGTGACACCCACCTCCACGAGGCGGTGTGCCAGGTGGCGGCCGAGGGTGGAGTCAGGGGAGGAGATAGTGGAGGGAGGGTGGTCGTGGAGTGCAGCGGCGCCATTTTGGGGAGGGCAGCCCACGTTGTTGTTGGTGGGCCTGGTAAACTCTAGGGAGCCAAGGCCAGTCGCCATTGGAGGATCGAGGAATGACAGAAACAAATGAGAATTTGGGGTTGTGTGCGATTGCTTGAGGATCAAACAAAACGTACAAGAGAAAAGGTTGGATCTTTGAGGTGAGTTTGAGAGTTGAGAGCGTATTTATAGAGGGTTTGCGGCTACGTAAAATGAGGTTATGGGTTTCTTGGGGAAGAAGAAGACTGATTCGCTCTGTCCTCTGTGTGGATTGGAGTGTAATAGTACCTAAACTTTAGGGAAAATTATAGAAGGTTTGTCCATTTTTAACAAGGGCATTTGGTAAATTTTGACAGCAAAAAATGACTCGTATAGAATTTAATGCCAGCTCCATGCATACACTAATTGACAGTAACTGTTATATATACCTTGATAACCAAGTTTTTTTTTAAAAAAATTTCTTTGCTTGAAAGGCCTTGATGCTCAAGTTATTTCCTAAACGTCTATTCTAGAATCAGAATTGGAAACTTCGATTATTCAAGGGAAAACTGATACATTTTTATGTCCATTGCGAGAAATTTGGCAAAAGAAAAAAAAAATGTTCATATTTGTAGGTTTAGGGCTTTGTGGGATCCTATGGATAGCATACTGTTTACGTTTGGTAATTAATACCAGGGGCAGCCCTGGGGGTGTTCAAATGGAGCAGCCGCACAAGGCCTCCGGTTCTCGAAGGCCTCTTAGTTCAATTTTTTAATGGCTTTAACAAATATATACACTAAGAATGTTAGAAGTTAGAGAATTGCTGTACAGTTCAGTTGGCAACTCTGCTTTAAGTTGTTAGGCTTGATTGGTCTTGGGTTCAACACCTGCTTTAAGTTGTTAGGCTTGATTGGTCTTGGGTTCAACACCTACGGGTGCTTTAGCTCTATTTAATTTTTTCTTTGCCTTTTTTGTGATCTTCTCTCTTCTTTTATTATTATTTTTTTTTCTTTTCATTCCTAAGGCCTCTCTACTTTCTTCTTTGATCTGTGTTATGTTTCTTGACTTTTTTTTTGTCTTTATATTTTTCCTTCCTTGTTTATGTTTTTAGGCCTCCACTATTTTTTCCTTCTATTTATACAAGACATTTTTCTTAATTCTTCTAATTGAGGTCGTGATTAATAAGGCATCATTTAAATTTTCGCACTGATCCTCTTAATTTTCAGGACCGGCCCTGATTAATACCTTGCTTCGTAGCCAAGCTGTTTCCTTAATAACATGCATGAAAAGACAATGCATTTCTTCCTCACTTAAGTTTGGACTTTCTTGCCACTAAAAATGAAATAAATAGAAAAGTTTAGAAGCCGTGCAAAGGAGTTCAAAGTTCAAAATGTTGTATTGTTTGCTAATTTTACCAATGGTAGGATAAAAACTGTGTGTTGTATGGTTCACACACAAGAATATAGGTGCCTGAATATGTGCCATAGTGGGGCTCATTGTTTGGAAAAGGCTAAAGCTCCTTCATTTAATTTTTTGTTTTTTGGAATGAATATTCATATATTTATACAAATTAATTGAGCAGTCACCACCGTCACAAAATTATATAGATCACAACTTAAAGTCCTTTAAAACAACAACTTGTCATGCCCAGTGAGCATAAAATGGAGAGAAAATTCATAACAAATAATTACCATAACGTTCTAATCTACTGAGAGTAGGAGTGTGCTTTCAGAATATGAAAACTTTTCTTGTTAGTTCAACTATGTGGTACTATTCATTTGTTCTGAGATGCAGCCATTGAAAACTTTACATTCTTTTTACAAAGAGAAAATTTCAACCCACGTCCCCAAACTATGCTGTCAAGGCCAATTTGATACCCGAACTCTCAGAAGTGTTAATGTGATATCCAAAGACCTATTTTGACATCAACGTGATACTTCCGTCTAAAATCTCAAATAGCGCCGTTTGTTTGCTGACGTGGCAAACATGTGGGCCCCTCAAAAAAGTGAAATGATCAATTTACTCTTTTTTTTTGTTAATTCATTTTTTTTCTTCTTCTTGTTCTTCTGGGATTTTCTGGCTTCTGCTTCTTCTTCAACCTCAATCCTCTTCTTCTTCTCTCTCCTCCTCCGCCCAAACCATCACCAATGCTGCCATCATCCTCTCCAATTCCTGCTACAAATCCATGTTCTTCGCACTCAACTGCCGGTGGACAGACCCAAAATGAAAGTTGGGTGACATGATTAAAAAAAAAAAAAAATCAAATCTTTCGGCACCCAGAAAATTGCTCTGGCTTCTCCGCCAAAACCTATCTCCTTCTTCTCCGCTCAGCAGCTTTCCTCCTCCACCGCCACAGCCTCAAAGTCCTCCTCCTCCACTGCCGTCGTCATGTCAGTAACAACAGATACCAGAAACTCCTATCAAAATCACAATCACAAGGCCAAAGCAACATATAACTATGAATTCATGTATACCAGCACTAAAAACAAACCCAGCATAAACCAAAAAAGCAAAACCAACCCAGATAGCAATTGAGCACAATTAGACCAAGAAAAAGACTTGGCAGCTGGTACTTGGTACCTTTGGCTTCTCCCACACATTGTCAATTGCTCGATTTGAGTGAAGAGTTGAAGCTGAAGAGCGAGCTCCACTACCTCAACAACAATGGCGAAAATCACAGAACCTCTCATCCCTGCAAATCAAACACCTCAAGCAGAAGCAGATGAACCACCTCCAGACTTCGATCCCGAAACCATGCGAGGCCTCCTCCTCCACCTCTTCCTTCTCCCCCCTCAAAATCGCGTCTTTCATTTTGTCCGCCACCATCAAGTCCGCTCGACCACTTTCGCCACCGCGACTCCGACGCCAGCAGCGGCCCATAACCCTTGTCGCATTCTCCGGCGTCAACGACGCATTTCGACGACTCTCATCCTCTCTGATCGCTCTCGTGATCGCCGAATCAGAACGTCAACAGCCGCCCATAACCCTCGTCGTCTTCGAAATCGACAGCTGCGGTGGCATCGTCGTCGTCGATGTTGGTGTCTGAATCGACTGATCGTGGAGGAGTACCAATAGCTACTGTGGATATGAAGGCATGGTGGATAGCGAAGAAATCAAGGATGAAGTTGGTGAGAGAGATGAGACAGGGGTCGAGAGAAGGAGAGAGAGCGAGAGACTGATAGCCTCCAAAGCCATCAAAACCCAGATACCCGAAAACCAGAACCAAGAAAGAAAGAGAGAGGAGAGAGAGATGGAGCTTTGTGCTCCGTTTTTTTTTTTAAATTAGTTAATAGTAAAAGACTATTCTGCCCTTGATAAAAATATCATATAGGACCCACGTGTTTACCACGTCAGCAGACAAACGGAGCCGTTTGAGATTTTGGACGGAAGTATCACGTTGATGTCAAAATAGGTCTTTGGGTATCACATTGATACTTTTAAGAGTTCATGTATTAAATTGGCTTTGGCAGCATAATTTGGAGACGGTGACTGAATTTTTCTCTTTTACAAAGTAGTACGTGTAACATTAAACATAGTAAACCATACCTACTTCTAGCAAAGAAGTAGGAGGCACATTCAACACAACATCAGGCTCTCTACAATTCTTGCACAGAAAATTATACACAATATCTATAGCAACTTTCTTGATAAAGGATGCTGATTTCTTCGCCTTTGCATGTGAATGCCCAAGAATATAAGTCACTCCAGATTCTTTGGCTTCTAATATCTGCAGTGACTCATCTTGAAGATTACGTGAAACTTGTATCGTGTTTTCTTCATTCTTCAACTCCATGGAAGTCTGATCCGGATCATCCGGGGCATAAAAGGCTTCAGCATCAGGACAGTCTTCTGTTTCTACAAACTGCACTATACCAGACACCAACCTATTCTCGAAATTACAGTTTTCCTGTTGAAGATCCTTGTAACCATACCTCACAATGCACCGGAACATGCCACACTCCTTCGGGCCAACCCTACTAATGATCAACCTTTCCTTTCCACTAACATGGGGAACTTGAACGGATTTGACACAAACAAAAATCAGCACCTTATGGAAAGCAGGTAGATTAGTGACAAAGTGTCCGAAAACAGCTGGTACCCCAGTCACCAAATTAGTGTACACAAGTCCAATTCCGGAGACACGAACCATGCCCAGGCTAGGCCCTAAGCACACTATTCGGTTAATTGAGACCTTGTTCTCAACATCAAATTGGTGTTTCATCATTGTCCCGTAGTTCCAAGTGTACATTATAGCCATAAAGACAAGAGACAGCAGAACCGGGATCCATCCACCTTCGGGGATCTTCGTGACAGATGCTGAAATATAAATCAACTCAATTGATCCAAAGAACAGTAAAAATGCTAATGCACTAACTACCCTTTCTTTCCAGACAATTATCATCACCAGAGCCATCAAGCAAGTCGTCACAAACATTACAGTGGTCACTGCCAACCCTAAACAAATCGAACAACACGATTAAAGTTTGTATATAACAATACTAAGAATACCCCAGAGATAGAGATAAGATCTATACCATATGCATGACCCATCATGTTAGTATCCCTCAATCCAATTGTCACAGCTAAACAAAGGCACATTAACATCCAATTGACTTCTGGAATGTATATTTGCCCGTATATTTTACTCGAAGTATGAACTATCTTGACGCGTGGAAAGCAATTCAGCCCAGAACACTGGCTTATAATGGAGAAGGTAGCTGAAATTACTGCCTGGCTTCCTACCACAGATGCAAAACTAGCGAGTATGAACACCGGCCAAAACACAGCTTCTGCAGTGTGACATTTTGGTAAGGTCATCAATATGACAATGGCAAAGAATAGAAATGAACATTTGGGTACTGGGATAACTTCGTGCCTGGTATGGATTTGTAGAAACTTCTTTGGATGTCTTCATGGTGCTTGGAAAGAAATGCAGCCTCACCCATGTAGGAAAGAACAAGAGAGGGATATACTAAACATGTGAAGGCTATCTGGGATATCATTCCATGAACTTTAACATTAATATTCAAACAATTAATATATTCTAATTAATTTGAGGCATTAACATCTAGTTTGTAAGGTTACCTTTATCGAGAGTGAAGAGAAATGGCCCAAATTAGCAAACATTGCCTCTACACCTGAGACAATTTTACCAAGGAAACTATTTTCCAGTAGCTTTCTTTATCAGCAAGCAAAACCATAATTACTTCATCAGAAGTGTAAAAGAGTTACCTGTTATTGAAAGAACAACACCAGCTAACGATAGCCATCCTTCGATGCCTGTCGTTTGAAGGAACTTCAACATGTAAACTGGAGAGAGTGCTTGAAATACGCATTGATTCCACTGAACTATGTTGTATATTCCAATGCCACTAATGCACAGAAGCCATGCAGTAATGATTGGAGCAAACATGAAAGCCACTCTGTGTGTTCCGTGATGCTGAAGGGAGAAAAGCCCCACCAGCAAGACACATGAGATGATAACAACATAATCTGAAAAGCAAAAATTAATAAAATGCTTGTCAAATGATGGAAAATGCAATTATGTTAAGTAAGTCCAAAAGGACACATATTGGTCTATAGTCTATACACTAATGAAAGAAGTAAGACTTACTGTCATGGAGTTCTGTGAACTTAAGCTTTACCCCTGACACTGCTGAAAGAACTGAAGGGAGAAAACAACAGAATCTCTATTAGACTGTTATATATGATCCAAATTTTTAACTCCTAAAAAATGGTGAACAAATAGTCTCCTTCTGAATTTGGAAAATCAATCGGCAAAGTTTGGCACCTGATATTGAAGGAGTGAGTACACCATCACCAATTGCCATACAGGTCCCAAACAGAACAAAAATCAGTAGCCCTTTTTGAAATCTTGGGTGCTTGTCGAAGAATGATTTCAGAGCTGCACTATACCATGTATCTTTGTTTCCCTCTGTCACATGTTCAGACAGTTCCTCATCTGTGATTTCTTGATTAGGTAGAATGCTTAATCTTGCATGACGACAGAGGAGGGAGTATAAGGCAAAGGTACCACCTGGAACATATGCACAAAACTGACATTTGGAATATGTCTTTCTATGATGTCCAAATCTATAGTTACTGATCTCGAAAGACATGACACTCAAACAAGTCTATTAAAAATAGAGAAGATGCATCAAGAAATATCAAAACATCACAAGCAGAGTGTACAGCAGAAATTCCACTTTTCGGTGTTGAGATTTGAAAATGTTGCAAATGCGCAAAGTTGAAACAACAATTACATGGTGATTGGAAGATTGAGATACCAGCATATATAGTGTTTGAGTCTTACGATTTGTGAGTGGATATAGAAGTGATAAAAGTGCAGAGCTTTTGGCAATGACTGGCAAGGTTACACTTTGTATTGCTAAAGCACATGGTAGATGCTTCCTCTAGAAGCACTTTGTAGGACTTATAGGAAGAACTTTGCTTTTTGATCAAGAAATTCTATGTACTCCTAGCAAAAGTTCTTATGAAAAGAGTGCTTCCCAGTTCCCACAGAAGCATTGCCAAATAGTACCCAAGATGAATCAGGCTACTAAAATGAAAACATATATGTACGTATGTACCTTCACCATTGTCATCAGCCAACATCACAATGAAAACATACTTGAAGAGAGCAATGAGAGTAAATGTCCATAAAATAAATGAAAGCACCCCGAAAATCTCTTCATCGTCCTCATGAAGACTCAACTTTCCGGAGAAGGTGGTCTTGTAAACATATAGAGGGGATATGCTGAGGTCTCCATAAACGACTCCCAGACTTTGATAAGCCAATGTGAGCACAGTTGCACAAGATACCCTCTGCAAGTTCTGATTCAAGGCACCAAATTTTAAACATATTTTTGACAGGTTAATTGGTATACAAAGATCTAACTATGTAAGTAGGCTCATCAGTACTCTACTGCTTCAAAAAGTTCATAACCAGTTCAACAGCCACAAAAGAAGGATAATTAATCATACTGGGGTTTTTGTTAAAAGGTACCAAAAAAACACAAATAAAAAAGAAAATCCAAAACAGCTACAAAAGAAGGCTAATTAATCATACTGGGGTTTTTGTTAAAAGGTACCAAAAAAACACAAATAAAAAAGAAAATCCAAAACAGCTACAAAAGAAGGCTAATTAATCATACTGGGGTTTTTGTTAAAAGGTACCAAAACACAAATAAAAAAGAAAATCCAAAATAGGAACCCCTCTCTCTTAAGTGACTGTTTCACTTAAACCCTTTTGTCTATTAAACCCTCCAGAACTGCCAGATATTCTTAACAAAATACTATAGTAACCACATAAGAATGACATTTATAAAAGACTTGCCTAAAATAAGTTACATGGAATGTATTAAATGCTTCGTCCAGAGGCAAAAAAAGAAGAATACCCTTGGAGAAATTCCTTGTTCCACTAGTTCTTCAGAAGGGTTCATGATAGAGAGAGAGAGAGAGAGAGAGAGAGCAGAGAATGTGGGAAGTGAGAAGCAAGACAAGTGACTGAAGGGGAAGAAGGATGAGAAAGAGTTTATATAGTGAGAGAGAATGTAGGATGTGAAAAGCAGTAAGTAGGAGAGACGAGTGTTATGCTGTGTGTCCAAACGCCAAAGAAGTTGCTAAAAGGCTTTCAGTGGTCTATTACTTCTCTTCAACCTCTTGTCTTTTCTTTCCTCAAATATCATAAGACAGTCACCAATTTAGAAATATAAGACACATCGCCCTCCCAATAAGTCATTCTTTATTTTTTATGCAAAGTCTAGAAATAACAAAATATTAATTTTGGAGTACAGAATAACTTTACGGGTGTACAATTAGTCATCCTAGATGTGCTTGTTTCAACATCTACTCCTCCCATACTACATACATCATATGTGTTTAAGTCGATGCAAAACCACTTGATTTGACTGACAAATGACCATCACTATCTCATGATGTGAAGAATTTAAGATTAGGTGGGAAAGTCTTTCCTACTTGATATCTGCTGGACCATGACAAAGGTGTGAATTATTGTTGAGAATGAGAAGCCAAATCATCCATCAGCTACAGAAAACGTTAGGCACCGATCATACTCCTTAAGAATGTCAAAATTTGGTAATTTGGTGTAAGTATCAAAATAGCCGAGTGTTGCTGTGAATTCTTTATAGCAGCATATTCTGAATTTAACTAATGATGTTGACCACAAACTAGTTTTTTGTTCATGCTTTTAATCTAAAACCCTAGGAGAGCTTTCCTCTCAACCTAGTTTCACCGGCGCCCTACACTCAGTCATGGCGGCCGGTATCGGCCTCCCTCTACGTCATCTGCTGATGAAACTCAGAAGCCGACCTTGTGCGGTGACCACCCTACCTTGCTCTAGGTTACTCATCCTCTCTGGCCGGAAGGAAATAGGTGATGTGAGGGTTATGGATCGGTGCTCTGGTCCGATCAGCCTCATTGGGGATTGGGTGGACGAATGGCAGTGTCGAATCAGGCCGAGGAGAGGCCGGCTCAAGTTTGGGTGGTTCGCAGTCGAGAATGACCGATGCATACAGTCTGGAAGCCAAGAGATGCGAGGTCCTGTGTGGCGGTGCGACCTCTGGACCCGGATCCAAACGGCCAAACTCCGATTGATGGCCGCGCCAACCTTTGCTTTCCAACTTATGGATTTGGCGGAGATTGTCGTCATGCACCGTGCAGCGAATCAGGTTTGGGAATATGCAGAGCATGCTGGTGGGGTGTCTGCGTCGATGGCGGTGGCTGCATCTGGAGTGGTAGCGACGGCGTCAGACGTGATTGGTCGTGGAGCAGCAAGTGGGGTGGGCAGATCGATTTGGGGGCCCAAATGGTTTGGGTGGCCCAAATCAGTTTGGGTGCTCAAATCATTTAGGAAGCCCAAAAGCTTGTGGTGGCCTAACTCAGCTTTGAGGCTAAAATCAAATGGGCCTGGAGGGTCCAAACCTGCTCAGAGTACCTTTTGGCATTGGGCTCTTTGGTGGACCCTGCGAATGGGCTCATTTTCTTTAGGGTTTCGTATTTGGGATCCCGGAGGATCTTTACCCTACAGCTGGAGGCTCGAGAAAAGGGCAAAGGAAAGTTTTAGGTTTTCCTGGTCTTCTTGCCTATTACTAGAAAGTTGGTCTTCTATTACTTTCGTCTTAGTTTTCTCTAGTTGTACACCAATTGAGGTCTCTAGGCGACTAGGTTTACTTTTCAAAGAGAGGTTAGTAGTGAGGATTTGTTTTCTTGTAGTTAGGCTCAACTATGTGAGCGTATGTGTTAACAGTGAGGGTCATCTGTCCTTTGCTCGATAGCTTGTACCATTTATGATTTTGGTATGAGACGGCATCTGATGTACGTGCCTTCTGGCCATGGATAAATTAATGAAGTTATCTATTTTCTCAAAAAAAAAACTAATGATGTTGACCTATCAGTTTAAGTACACCAGCCTAAATTTGACTGAACACGAAAGCTGGATTCTTGCAAATTGGGCAAGCATCTTCTGAAATTGGACAATATGAGTACTAAACCTCTGCAATGTGCATGCACCATGACCTATATTACATGGTTTGGTTACAACATAGTTGGTATATGATGCAAAGGGTCATGCAGTTGGGTAAGTTGTATTCATCATCTCCCAAATAGTATAAGATGCCAAGACATGATCTCTCTCTCTCTCAAGTTTGGAATATCATCAGCTCTCTAAATAATACAACTGTCCTAAAATTTGAGGGTTTTCCTAAAACATACCTTTGCCTTATCAACCAAATCCGGCGACTTAGTTGATGATCTTCCCCGAAAGTTCAAAGCAAATGGGTTCCAGCCGTACAACATTAAAGTACATTATGGGCAAAATGATTGTTTGTGCTCTTTTGGACTAGAGATGAATGAATATTAGCCAAGACTATTACTTGACAACAACCATATCTTCTTCCATGTTTGTTTCCCAGCAGCATTATTGGCTTCCAGCCGTACATGATTTCCAGTGCATTGCATATAACTGATGTTAGAAGTATAAGTATATAGTATACAACTGTATAGAATTTCACAGGACTAAACAATCAATTGTAAATTTGGTCTCTGTGTTCTGGATGGACTGCAATTTTGTTCTATATATTTTGAATTTCTTGAAACAAAGTTAGATCGTTCTGCAATAATTAGGCAAACAAATTAATTTACACCATAGATTATATATCTTGTGCTGAATCGAAAAGCACATAGATTTTGGAGTTGAAAGAGAGAACGATATTGACTCTATAAATACGAAACAAGTATGTTTTTTAACCATACAATAACAGAGGAAAAAGAAAAAGACAACGTTACGATTGCTCAAACACAAAGACCGAAAGTGCAATCGTGAAGAGTGAAAGCGAGAGAATCAGCTACAAGCTTGCAAGTTATTGTTAGGTACCATCTCTACATCAAGTAGTTATAGCTCTCTTGATATATGTCTGGTACATCATGCCTGCCCCCATTTGTTTGATTCAATAATACACTGCTGTCTTTGAAGATTGGTAGGTCACTTCTTAATATCCATCTCCCACTTCAAAATGGCACAGGGTAGTCAAATATTGTGATATTTCGTGCATAAACAGAAAGGTGAGCTATTTTCACTCGCACAGATCCTTCAATGGGGATATCAGTTCACACTCCACACAACTTCACCCGACATGTTTGATATTTTTCAAGGGGTGATGCTATCTGAATCCATGGCTATGAACTATCTGTGGCAAATAACAAGTTTGTTTGTGGGCTCAAAGAGCTATCAGAGTGGGATTTTCTAACTATGGGACTACATATCACATTTTTCTAACATCAAATTCACAAGCAGATCTACATGTACTTCTTCTTTTTTCTTTTTTTTTTGAAATAGATCTACATGTACTTCTTCCATAGAAATTTAAAGATCTGGATTTATCCACATGTGGAGAGCTCTCCATTATTCAACAACAATACATTCTGTTTCCCTCCCGAGAAATTTTGGAGGAGGCCCAAGGTATGCATGCTAGCCCAGACCATAGCTTAGGGAAGTATGAATAGTGTAAAAGCTACGCGCTGTGTATCCAATTTTTCGGGAGAAGTTTTTAAGCAGCAATGCATAAAGAAGCAGCATATAGATAGCTCATCTGAGTCTTCCTCTAGGCCAGGACTAGGATTCTTTTCATGCGCAGTCTTGTATTTGATTTAGGTACTCAGACGTATGTGGGTCAGTTTTCATCTTTTCAATCACTAAAATACTGGGGCTCTTCTTCTTTCTAATGAAAGTTCGAGTCTGTTGAAGTAAAAATACAAAAAGGGTGAAAGCCACATTTTCTTTTTATAACCCTGCTGTTTAGTGTTGACTAAAAGAACCCTTACAGGAGCCACATTTTCTCAATTTGCAGATGGTTAGCCTACACAAGGCTACTATCAAGTAATAGAAGGCACACTGGGATATCAAGAAAACCAGGACCTTCACCACTTTCAAGTTCAACACAAAATATAACAACCGAAATGCTTCTGCCAGAAAAGACAACTTTGTTCTGGCAGATGCAACATGTGATTCATTGCAATAAGCAATAGAACCACACTGCTCATAAAACTAACCAAGACCGTGAAGTCGTGAACAAATCAAGAATTTATATCCAAACAAAAGCTCCTCTGTTTATAAATAACAAGTAATTTTCGCTGACCTGCAACTTACTCCCAATATGGGAAAACTCTAGGGAGAGACTCTTGACAACAAACCAGACTCTGAAAAGACACACAGCATTGAGCCCATAAACAATGACTCAACAACTTCACCACCACCTTGAATTATCCCAAGACTTTGACGCAAAACAGAAGCCAGCCAAACTAACCTCATCAGGATCTCAAGTATATATATGGATATAACAAAACACCTATATTCAAGTTGAGGAAGTGGATTCTCCAGCCTTATCACTCTTACAGTCCTTCTCCTCCTCCTTGACTTCAGCAGGTGCCGCTTCCTCATCTTTCTTTTCGGTCTCAGCCTCTTTCTCCTCAACCTTCAAATTCTCGAGAAGCCCAGCAGCTGCACTAGCATCTTCATTTTCTTCTTCAGGCTCTTGGGACTCAGCAACTTCCTGGAACTTTTCCATGAACAACCTGTTATCTGATACAGAAAAAGAATGGCCAAACATCATCAATAAAAAGCACACACCAAGTGTACATGAAAATTGTAGAGCAATTGAACTGTATTTAGGATAACCTAACTAAAAATTGTCAAAGCAACCGGTTTTTCTCAAGAGTTAATATAATGCAGAGGATATAACTAAATAGTCAGAGGTTTATACAAAAAAAAAAAAAAAAAAATCAAAGTTTAAAGCTGGATCTTGATTCTGATACATTCAGAAGGAAGGCATCTTTGATTTTAGGAATGCCACCACCAGATTTTAAAGATGATATGATCTGATCTAGCATGCTGAAAGAAGCTGAATTACTCAAACCAACATAAATGAACGACACAGGAATCTATCTTCTATCTTCAGTGCAGTATTATGGTTACTGACTTCTCCAATGACAAGGAAAAAATATGACACACAATTAATTTTTAGAACTTAAACCATGAGTCCCCATAGATAAGGTTGTGCGTATAGAGAAACATAAGACTGCAGAAAATAATGCTCTAGCTACATGCCACATAAGAATCAACATTCAGCATGAATTCAAAAATTTAAACTCCAGGTTTTTTTCCTGCCAACAACAATCCCTGTAAACAACTATCCATCAAAACTAACCCTGTACTGCATAAAATGTCACCGAATCAAGGAACAAACATACAAAATCTATGACAAACCAATTGAGCAGAGCTACATCAACAAGACATGTATAAACACTTGATCTGTGCAACATCAGAATTTAGAAGGGCGAAGTACTTTGGAAACAGTAAAAAATCTCACATAACAGCCTAATCAGTCATGAAGTTTACAAAGCACACAATATCTCAATGCAGTAAATGATGTGAACTTTATGAAGCAGCATTACTTGAGAATTACAGAGCACATTAAAACATGCATCACATCAAATGAGCTCTAAGTAACTTCCTACATGTCATCGGCAACATGACAACACAATAGCAAATATTCTTGTATCCCAATAGCAATTTCAGGCAGCAAATTGATGCGAAAAGGTAAAGTAGATCAAAGGAAACTCACTCTCAATCGAAGCGAATCTAATGCAGAAAAGCTCTTCCTTCAATTCACCATCAGCAAAGTCAGTAGCGTGCCACACACATGACTTCTCATTCCCGGCGTGCTCCTGAACGGTCATCTTAGGCAGAACTGCAAGCAACAACACCAAAAACAAAAAACAAAATCAAAACCCTAAACCCAAAAGAAAACACTTCTTCCTTTTCTATACACAATCTATTCAATACTAACCAAGATGATTGGCGCAGATCTTTAGGGTTTTAGACTGCCTCATAACAAGGCGAACCTTGCCGGACTCCTTGTGCTTCAGAAGCTTCACAGTGCCAGCACCTCGCTCTTTCCACTGATTCCCATCCTTATCGAATCGGTACAGCTTAGCTTTCCTACAAACAGATAGATCCGATCAAAAACCCAAACCCTAGGTTTACCAAAAGCAGAACAAAAAAACCCTAGAATTCAAATGCGAAATGAATCGGAGCAAGAGAAACGTACAGATCGAGGACAGCATCTTCGTTCTCTTCACCGGTGGTGACGGCGACCTCCTCGAGCCTGACGATCGGGGCGACCTGGGCTCCGGTGTCCTCGTCATCTCCGGCGAGGGGCTCCTCTTCTTCTCTGTGCTCGGCGTCGGCGGTCGACATGGTTGGAGAGTAGGAAGTAGTAGAGAGAGAGAAGGGTGTGCGAGAATGAGGGGAAAACTGCAAAGCAGGTATCAGGGTTTCAGGGTTTTTATATACTAGCACTATAGGAGTGAGCCAGCGTAAGGTTTACGAGCTTGAAATTCCCCATCAAAAATAAACCCTAGTGTTTTTTTTTTCAAAGATAAAATTATTGTAATAATTTTGCAATCTAATTACTAATATGTGCAAAATTATTATAACAGCGCCCCTTATGTTGAAAAAAGTTTCGGAATGAAAAGAGCTAGGCAGCTAATAAAAAAATTTCGAAACTCTAAAGCCCGTTGGAACGCGCCTCACGCGCCTTCCCCAAATTCCCCTCGCCGTTACCCAACTGCTACACCGACTGGCCCACTGATCTACCAGATCCCGGCATCTGCTCTGATCTTTTCGAAGCACTGGTGGCGACGCCGACCTTCATCTTCTCCGCCCTTCCACCGGGAAGCGGCGGAGCCTCTGAATCTCCGATGATACAACGAAAACGTACAAAAAATGGGAATGACATTTCTACTGACCTCGAAGCCCTTCGTATGGAGGATCTCGACTCCACCATCCAGCCCTCACCTCTCCCTCAGCCTGCTCTGAGCTACGCCAACATGCTGAAAAACCCGATCGATCGCTATCGTACAACCATGACTGAGGATTTTGAATTCACCGATGCTGATTGCACCTACACCCAAGGCAAGCATGGACAGAATGTCTCGTTCTCGGAGAAAGTTCACAACAAACTGGACTTCGATTGGCGTTGTGCGGTTGTTGTCAAACTGATGGGTAAGCCAAATTCCACTAGCACTTTCGATTTCATGCTGAAAGGTTTAAGGCGTAAATGGCAAACTAAAGGTGGCTGACATCTTATTGATTTGCCGAATGACTTTTTCATTGTCAAATTTAACCTGGAAGATGATATGAATTCTGTCCTGTGTGGTGGACCTTGGATTTTGGCTGGCCAAACCTTGATTGTGAGAAAATGGAGCCCTGATTTTGACCCTATGCATGACGTAATTGGCAAGATGGCTCTATGGGTCAGGATTTGTGGTTTGCCTGTTAAGTACTTTAAGGATTATACTGTTGCTAGGATTGGTAAAATTTTGGGGGATGTAGTCAAGGTTGATCAGGTGACCATTGGACAAGCTATAGGAAAATTTGCACGGGTCTGCATTGAAGTTGATTTGAGTAAACCTTTGCGCCCTTATGTTGAAGTTGAATCTGTGGCTTATAATGTTGTTTATGAAGGAATCTCTTTAATCTACTTTGAGTGTGGATGCTTTGGCCATTCCAAAGACAAATGTCCTACTGTGTTTACTGTGCCTGCTGCTCCCCCACATGATGATGGTCCGGAATGTGCTGATAAGAATCAAACCTTGGCTTCTACTAAGAATTATGTCATGCAAGATATGGATACACCTCAAACTGCTTCTTCTGTGATCAAAGAAGACATGGGACCTTGGATGCTTTTGAATTACAGGAATAAGAAGAAGAATGATGCTGGTGGAACAAAGAAAAGTGTCAGTAAGGGCTCTAGATTTGCTGTACTACAAGAGGAAGATGCCAATGTTTCAAATGAAACTGCGACCATAGTTGACAATATTACTAAAACTCCCACCCCCACTATTGTGAAGCTCTGGACAAGTTTCCACGACAAGAAAAAGAAATTCTCTAAAGCTATCTCTGCTAAGTCTGGTACTGTGACAGATGCAAAAACCTCTGTTTCTGCTTCATTGAGTGGAAGTGCCTTACAGAATGCCAAAATAGTGGTAGGCTCCAACCCTGGAACCACAACAACTGAGTCAAGAATTCCAATGAAAGATGTCTCCAATAATATTGGCTGCAGTAGTGGTGGGAAATCCACTTTCCAATATCAAAGAAAATCTAAGGGCCTTACCCCTCCTGCTGGCAAACATCAATCTCATATCTTCAAAAAACTTTCTTTTGAAAATAATGAGGTTAATGTGTGTGGTAATGGGATTTCAGCCATATTTGGCCACTGTCCTCCTGAGGAAAATACTGAGGAATGTGATTTGCGTGCTCATATGACTCAGATTAGTGACAATGTTGTGGGTACTTCATCTCCAATGGAAAATGATTCGGACAAGTTTGTTGATATGACTTTTGCTGCTAATAGCCTATTAACTTATGATGATTGCCTGCCTTCCAACTCTTTGGAAGGCATAGTTGATGCCTAATCAGGCCTTTGGCCTCTCCTTCTATGCTTTCTCAATGTTTAAAGCTCTATTTTGGAATTCGAGAGGGGATGGAAGTGAGAACTTTAAAACTGCTATTGCAGATCTTGTTAAATTTCATTCTGTTGATATTTTGGCCATTTGTGAGCCAAGGGTCCAATTCAAGAGAGTTAGCAGTGCTCTTAATTCTCTTGGTTTCCCTGATTCTAGAATTGTTGAAGCTAGGGGCTTTTCTGGTGGTATTTGGTTGCTTTGGGATAAAAATAGAACTCAGGTTGATTTTGTGGATGATAACTCTCAATCCATATCTGTGAAAATCTCCATTCCTGGCAAGCAACCCTGGTTGTTTACTACTGTCTATGCTAGTCCTACTCATGTTATTCGAGCCTCGTTATGGAATTATCTAGAAAACCTTGCAAATGCTGTCAACTTGCCTTGTATGCTCATGGGAGACTTTAATGAGCTTGTTTCTGGAGCTGATAAAAAGTGTGGCTCTCTCTCTGGCAGATTTGGTGGTCTTAGAGATTGGATAAACAAAAATGGTATGATTGATATGGGTTTCCAAGGTTCTTGCTACACTTGGAGCAACAATAGAGTGAAAGAGAGGCTTGACAGGGGTTTCTGTTGCTCAGCTTGGAGAGCTTTATTTGCTGAGGCTTTTATTAGGCATTTGCCAAAAACGAGATCTGATCATTGCCCCATTCTCCTCCAGCTTGCCTCCAACAATACTATCAACAGAAATGCCACTCCCTTTAGATTTCAAGCTATGTGGCTCAACCACAACACTTATGCTGATTTTGTTTCCAACTCTTGGGACTCCTTTGAGGGTAAATGGAACAAGGAGGAGAATGGAACAAGGAGGTCTTTGGTCACTTGTTCTACAAGAAAAAACACATCCTTGCTAGAATTGGGGGTATTCAAAAAGCTAGGGACAGATCTGAGAACCCTTTCTTGATCAAACTTGAAGCTGAGCTTATTCATGAATATGATATTATATGTGAGCAGGAAAATCTTTTCTGGAGGCAGAAATCAAGAGATAAATGGCTCAAAGATGGGGATAGGAACACTAAATTTTTTCATTTGACCACTTTGATTAGAAGAAGAAGAAACAAGATTGAGGGCCTCTATGATTCCCAAGGTGTTTGGTCCATTGATTCCATTGTTATGAAAAGAATTGCTGTTGATTTTTTCACTAATCTCTTTTCTATTGGTTGTGTTGAAGACATCAGGTTTACTATCCCTTGGCTCTTTCCTCAAATTGATTAGAACTCTCTTGAGACTCTCTGTAGCCTTATTACTCTACCTGAAGTCAAGCAATCCCTTTTCTCAATTGGAGGACTCAAAGCCCCTGGCCATGATGGTTTCCCTGCATTATTCTTTCAGCACCATTGGCAGCTCTGTGCTAATGATATCTTCCAAGTTGTTCAAGCTGCCTTTCTAACTTGCACCATTCCTCCAGGCTTAAATCACACTATCATTGCTTTGATTCCTAAGATTGAGGGACCTCAACATATGGTAAACTTCAGACCCATTAGCCTTTGTACTACTGTTTACAAAGTTATCTCTAAAATCATTGTTGCTCGGATTAGACCTTTAATGAAGAGTTTGATTAGCCCCAACCAAGTTAGCTATGTGCCTGGTAGGCATATTTCAGATAATGTTATGATTGCTCAGGAGCTGCTTTTCAAATTCAAGAAATCTCGAGGTCAGTTGGGTTTTTTTGCTTGGAAAGTTGATCTCTCATGTTGACGTTAGTGATCCGTGGGATCTCTAGTTAGCTTTAGAAAGAGAGAGAGTGTGTGACACAAGATGTATAGTGGTTCATTTCCCGCCTTAGCGGGAAACTACGTCCACTTGAATGTTTAACTATGTGTGTTTGGGCCTTGCGGCCCAAGTGGATTACATGAGTGTAATGGAGTGGTGTTTAAGTGGGAGGAGACATTCCTTTTATAGGTGAAGGAATGCTTCTCCTTTACATGGTTTTCGATGTGGGACAAGCAAACAACTATTCTAGTATAGAAATGCCATATTGTGGAGGCAACTTGGCAAGGCCGGAAAGGCGGCTTCCCGGCGACGGATTTGCCACTTCCGGATACCGTAGCGTAGCTTGAACATAGGGCTACAAGATGCAAGTAGCGGTTGTGCCTCACCATGGCTTGGGGGTGTCCCAAAGAGAGTGTTAATTATGCTTGGTGAGATAGCAAACTAGCCTTGCTAGTAGAGGTATCTACATCTCAAAAACATATGATAGGCTAAGTTGGAATTTCATTGAAATGGTCCTCTATGAAGCCCAATTCCCTCACAGTTTGGTCAAACTAATTATGCATTGCATTAGATCTGTGAGCTTTCAAATTTGCTTCAACGGTGAGCTTACTGAGTCTTTTCACGGCCAAAGAGGTATCAGACAAGGTGATCCCTTGTCTCCCTACATTTTTGTCTTATGCATGGAAAAGTTGTCTCACCTTATACAGTCTACAGTTGAGTTTGGGAGCTGGAAACCTGTCAGAGCCTCCCAGTCTGGACCCCTAGTTTCTCACTTATTTTTCGTTGATGATCTAATGCTCTTTGCTGAAGCATCTTCTTATCAAGCTAGAGTCTTGAAAAAGTGCCTTGATGCCTTTTGCTCTCTTTCTGGTCAAGCTGTGAGCTATGAGAAGTCACTTATCTTTTGCTCCCCAAATACCTGTAGATCTGTTGCTTCCAGCATCACTGCATTTGTGGCTCTCCTCTTACCAGTGACCTTGGTAAGTATCTTGGCATGCCTCTGATCCATACTAGGGTTAACAAATATACTTATGCTGGAATTTTTGATAAAGCTCAAAGCAGGCTTTCTAGTTGGAAAAGCAAGGTTTTGAGTATGGCTGGTAGACTTACTCTCATTCAATCTGTTTCTTCTGCCATCCCAATCTACGCTATGCAGACTGCTAGACTGCCTGTTAGCCTTTGTGATAAACTGGATAAGCTCAATCGTGACTTCACCTGGGGTGATACTGATGACAAAAAGAAAGTCCATTTAGTTAGTTGGGATGCAATCTGCCAACCTAAGCAGCTTGGGGGCCTTGGTATCAAGAAAACCTATGAGATGAACAAAGCTATGCTTGCAAAAGCCAGTTGGAAAATATGGCAGGCTGATTCTGGTCTTTGGGCTGCCATTTATAAGGAAAAATATCTGAAGAATGGCTGTTTAACTGATAATGACTACAAACCTCCCCTAGATTACTCTAGTACCTGGAGGAGTATCTCTCATGGTGCTGATCTCCTTAGAAAAGGTCTCAAATGGCGTGTGGGTGATGGTAGGACAATCAAATTTTGGTATGATTTCTGGCTGATTCCTACTGCTCTTATTACTCATGCTCTCCCCAATGCTGTTATTAATCACAATGCTACTATTTGTGAGTTTTGGGATGATTTTGGCTGGAATATAGAGATGCTCTCTTCTGTTCTTCCTATTCATCTTGTTGACTTGGCTATAAACACTCCCACCGGGTTTGAGGGATGTGGTGATGATATTAAGATTTGGGCTACTACCTCCAATGGCTGCTTTACTGTCAAGTCTGCATATAACTCCATTTTTGATTACTCAAAACCTGCTGATCCTCATTGGAAAATTATATGGAGTTTCGATATCCCTCCTAAACAAAAGACTTTTATATGGGTGATTCTCCACAAAAAAATTGTTGACCAATGTTCAGAGAGCTAGGCGTGGTTTCACCAATAACAGCTCTTGTTCTATTTGCAATTCTGCCGATGAGACTCTTCTTCACCTCTTCAGAGATTGTCCCAGAGCTAGACACATTTGGTCTAATATTCCTAAGGCCACCTCCATTTCTAATTCCTTTTCCCTTGACTGGCATGGTTGGATCACTGCTCAACTGCATTGTAAGTCTCTGACTCATAAAGGCATTAAATGGTGCAACTTATTTGTTGGTGTCTGTTGGTTTATCTGGAAATGGAGGAATAAACAGATCTTTGACCTAACCTTTACTCTCCCTATCAATCCTGGGAAAGTTATTCTTGACTCTGCTGCTGAATGGAAAATGGCTGCTTTCAAAACCAATGTGTCCAGTAATTGTGATTGTAGTTTGTTCTCTTGGACAAGGCCTCCTGAAGGCTTCTATAAGCTTAATGTTGATGGCACAAGAATTGCTTCTTCTGGTATGATTGGTGCTGGTGGTGTCATTAGAGACCATATTGGCAATTGGATTATTGGCTTCCAGATTAATCTTGGTATTGGTGCTATTCTAGACGCGGAAGCTTGGGGGTTGTACTATGGTCTCAAGATTGCTAGGAATCTGCTCATCTCCAATCTGGAAATTGAGTCTGATTCTGCCATTCTTATCAATCCCTTGCAAAGGTCTGACTTATCTCTGCACCCCCTTGGTTCTCTCATTGATGGCTGTCATCGTTTCCTTTCAACCTTGGACAATTCTAGAATCAGTCATATCTTTAGAGAGTGCAACATGACTGCTGATGCCTTAGCCACAATGAGTATTGAGCATGCTCCTGGTCTTATCACATTTGAGGATCCTCCTGTTCATGTTGTGCATGCCTTCCTGGATGATCTTGATGGGGTTTCTAGACTTAGAAAGACTGGGAATACTGTTGTTCCTTAGTTAATTTTTTTCTTCTTGTTTTTTGGGCCTTTGTGGGCTCCTATTGTAACAAAAAAAAAAAGTTTCTTTAGGGTCCGGTTATTCTTTAATACACTCATCTAGTATGATAAATCAATTTTCAATTGAGTTTTTTTTGTACAGAGTTAATCAAAATCCCATAAACAAACGAATGAGAACTCAATCGAATTCTAAAATATGTCTGACGAGTGTAATTGTTGATGTAACTGTAAAGGAATGGTGGAAAAGTATGGCGGTTGAAAAATAGCTCAGAAGCTTGAAGTCACCGAAGACAAAATGGTTGAAATGTCAAAGATATTAACTAAACTTGAAAGCACCTCAAAAACACAATCGCCTAAAAAGATATATATCCAGTAAAAAATGTAAAAAGTTTATTTAATTGAAAAAAAATGTTTGACGAAGTTTTTTATTTTTTTAGATTTCAAAAGGGGAAGAACAAGATAAATGGGTTTTTGGGCAAATTGTGCACGACCAATTTCATACATCAAACCAAACTTTCTTCTCCTAGGTACCCCATACTGAGCTATACTTTAATATTTGAAGAACAAATATAAAGAAATTTTTCATTCCAGTGGCTCAACTAAATGCTCTAGTTCGCTATTTAGTTTACATTCAAAAAAATTTTGACCCATCCATCGATACTTGCAAGTTGCAGTGCTGATGAAGGTGTCAAGGGGAAAAGCGCCCACTATCTTCCAACTGTTCTTCGGTGGACTTCTGTTTAAATTGTGCAAAATCCTGATGCAATAATGTGCATCAAAAAATAAAAATTAAATTATGAGGGCCTATTACCATCGTAATAACTCACTGCATCATATAACTTGCCCCCAAATTTCTATTTTTACCAATAAAATAAAATAGAAATTTTCCATCAATGATGAGGTAAAGAGGATGTATTAATGACATGCAACCAGATTTTGAATTTCTGTAGGAGCAAGGGTAATTTTCCATAGTAAACTACAGCAATTTGTTTTATATTAAGGGGAAGACGTTAGTACAAAATTCCACTAAATGTCTCTTAACACTACTGAAATTAAGGTTTAAGAATGAACCTATACAAGTAGTAAAGTAGCTAGAAGCAAAGCCAATTGCAGGAGCAGGCTCGATTGCCATCCTAGGGGAAACAGAGACAACTGAAACAACACCTACTCAGCTCAGACTTGACAACCAAGCGAAAAGAATTTGATATCGTGACTAAAAAGTTTTTTAAAAAAAATGATAAAGCTCCATTAGATGAATTTTCTGCCAAGAAAGTGGGAGAATACTTGGCTCAACCCTAGACGAAATGTGGAATCAAATCTCTGGTAGCTTCACCCTGTAGAAGCTGTTAGAACAGTCACAAAATTTTAAGGACGCAGATATCAATAGGAAGGGCCCATTTGTGGCATTCCGAAAGGTGGCATTGGAGGCATCCCCATCCCACCCATCTGTGGCATTGGAGGTGGAGCGTAACCTCCACCCATTCCCGGAGGTGCAGGCAAAGCAGGCAGCAACTGAGCATACATGTTCTGCAGATTACACAGAAGTTAACTTACTTTCTTTTTATTTTCTAATAGTTTAGCTCTACAAGGAAAAAATGTTAATAAACAAACAAGAAGTCAATATTCCATAATATTTACTGAATGTGAATTGAATTAGACTAATAAACCATTCTTGTACTTATGTTGAGACCTGCAAAGTGGCTCTCGAGCATGCAAAGTTGCATAGGTAAAAACAAGCAAACCACACTTGTTGGTTACTTTATATATTTGTGTGTGTGTGTGTGACAAGATAAGAACTCGATTACAAGTGATATTTATAAGAAATGATGGCCTACTAAAAACCAAGCAGTCTTGCAGATGAATTATAGTTCTTGGAGACAACAAATGTATGACAAAGGCCATCAATGATACAAAAGGATAAAGCAACTAGCAATACCTGCTTAGCAACCAATTCCTTCTCTTCTTGCTCTTTGGCTTTCACCTCTTTCTGAGTCTCAATTTTGTCTTTGACGAGTTCATCAACCTTGCCTGTGTACTCACGAATAAACTGAGAGAGGAAGGGAGGTCAAATGAGGGACAATTGACAAAAAATATCAATGCACGAGGAAACCAGCGATAAAAATAAAACCAAAAATTACCTGCAGGATATATGGGAATGCAAAATCAATTATATTGTTCATCCATGCCAGCTCAAGAGCAACGTCTGGCCGGATTAAATCATAACAAACAAAGAGACACGATGCGAAACATTCTTTCTTTCCCTACAAACACATCAGATAAGAAGATGATTACAAAACCGCTTCTAGCATAATTCTTACAAATAGACTCCCTTCCCTTTAATTTGTGGGAATGGAAGAGAAAAACAACCGAGCATTTTAAGCAGACATCTCCTTGCTTTTTTTGACATGCATGAGCTCTAAATGCATACAAAGAACACAAACCTGCTCGATGAAATAGACAAGCAATTCCTCTGAAAGTTCATGATCACCAGACTGTGAGCATGTCTCCATGGCGTCTTTGTAATGTTTGTCTTTCTTTGACAATGCAATGGATTGCTTCCATCTTCCAGCTTTCTTATAAATGTATGCCGCAACACGTCTCATCTCAAGAAGCTCATGTTTCTCAAGCTGCTCAGATAAATCATTAACATTAATAAATACAAGTTCTAAGCAAAAGAATTTTAATTAATGAGAACCTTCAACCTCACCTTTTGTGCAAGACCTATCTGGTCAAAGCTATCATGCAAATCTATAGATTCACGAAGTCTGTCATAGTCTTCCTCCTCAATATATATTTCATTTAGAGCTTCATTTACAGCTGTTACATTGTTGCTCTGGACTGCAACCATGTATGGCTTTACCAGACGGATGTGACCAGCCTAAAACACAAACCATTGAAAAAATATAAAACCCCTAATAGAAGAGAAATGTCATAGCAAAAAACTAGTACTAATAGCGTGGTAAGATAGAAGAAAACCTTTCGCATTATATCCACCACTCGGGTATGATCCACACGAAGCGCAAGCACATTTAGAACATCATTGATAATATCAGGATGTTCTTCTAAGTAAAAGTGCACAGCCCTATAGTAAAGCTCAACACTTGCAACTTTGACTATCACATCCTTGAATTGCATGTGTTCCCATGCTTCTGGGGAGTGGTTCATTATGGTGGTTGCAGCATTATCAAATTCATCGTATTGTATATATAAGTATGTTAATTCCTTCCAGTGCTGCTGTTCATCACAAGCTCGTATAAGTTTGGGAATGTTGAGACGAGTAGAAAACAGTTTAATGTGCTCCATAAGCTTCTCAGGACGGTATCTTGCATATAGAACTCCTAACTCAGTAAAGATGCCCATATGTGCACGTTCCAATCCTAGTCCACTCTCCATAAGATTAATGAGCTCATTAAAGCAACCCCTGTTCTGGTAAAACTCACTGACCTCTTCCAAATCATCCACCTAAAATAGAACATGCAGGATGTGGAGAATTAAATACGTTGCTCCAATTGTCTTATAAACAAAGCATCAGATATAAATTGATGAACTGGCAAAAGTGAAATATATAGTACAGCATACAAGAATCCTACCTGGATGATGATGTTGAGTCCACAAATTTGAGCCAACCGGAATTCCTCAGCATCAACACATGCAAAGCAAACTTCCTTCCAAGTTTTTGAGCTGTTAGCTTTCCGGGCAGCATCAACAGCACCTTGAAACTGCTTGAGCTTCACTAGAGTACACGCCAGCTTGGCCCAATTAGAAATAAATGCAAATATGATCTTGGCTGCTTCATATAGTTCTTCATCATACAGGCGATCCCCAACATTTGGGAGATTAGCAACATTTGGCATAAGAATGAACTCTTCAATGTCACCAAGTCGATCAATCTTAGCATATGCATAAATGAGTTCACTGTCTACCTTGGGCTCTTTCACCTTCTGCCTAACCATCAGAAGGTACCTTACCAAGTCATGATACACATCTGCATCCTGAGCAGCACGTATGACATCCAAAAACTGGGTGGCATCATCAGCACGAATGAATGACTCAATAGCATCACTCACAAGCCCCTCTCGTAGTTGGGCCTTGGCAACCTGGCTCCAAACAGCATCTTCTTCAACCCGGAATGCAAACTCTACGGCACGGTCAATGCTCTGAATGTTATCCAACAGAACATTGACAGCATCAACATTCAAATTGAACTTCTTAAAGATTGCAAATGCTTCCTCATAGAGTTGGGCTTCTACAGCCATTACTCCAACTGCAGGCCCATCAAAGTTGTCTAATCTATTGATATAATCCATGACTCTGGATGGATCAGCCTTAATTGCAGTCAAGATCAACAGATTCTGTAGATTGAAGTTCCCACTAAAAGCTGAATTTTGGAGCACTATCTTTTCAAGAAGCTCAATCAACTCATGTGGAAGGTCCGCAGTCATAAACGCTTTAACAGTTGCTGAAACTTGCTCAGGGCTCTTGCTTTCAGGCAAAGCAGTAGAGACAACTTGATCAATTAGCTGCCTTCTATACTCATTTTCAGGATCAAGGACCTTAGCCCAGAGGTCATCATCCATTCTTTCCACAACATATCTGATACACATATATCAAAACAATAGCATTAGAGAACCACACTGGTAATTCATAATCCAACATCTTAGTAGCAAACAGATGCACAAACCTGGCCTGGAGTTTGAATAATGAATTCTTATTTGTTACATTAACAAGTTCCTCATCACATTGCCCTCTACGGTAAGCAACAACAGCAAGGGTGGGATCTCTTTTTTCACAATATTTACCCACAACGCGAGAATCATAATATGGGTTAGTAGTGAGAAAATGCTCTGGATTGTTGCCACTATCTATGATGATTTTACCAAGAGCATTATGAACATGTACATCTTGGCTTCCTTCGCTCACAAGATGCTCCAAGAACTGAGTGAGCAGGCGAAGACGATTCCTGCAAATGAAAATAAGAATAAGAATAAGAATAAGAATTGATTTGATTTGATTTGATAATGAAGCCAAGAGAGGTCCATGAAAAGAAAACTTCACCTCTTTTCACATTCATCAACAAGGGGCTCGACTGGTAGAAGAGAACGAACTGATAGAATAAGTCCTTTGATGAAATCTTCAGGACATTCATCATCCAAAAGCTGCCCAACAACTAAAGGAGCATTTCCTGGATTGACCTATCAAGCCATACAAGTGGGATAACGCTTATTGTTCAAGTTCACCAAAACATGACAGCATAATATTTTTAACAGGAGAAGGGGGGAAGCCTGCAATTGAAAAACAAAATGGATATAAAGCCTCAAAAGTATGATTACCTTTTGGACATAACCTTCAATGTAACGAAGCATATTGTTCGTATATAGGTAATGAGTGAGATCAGGAACAAAGCCAAAACGATCACAGACATTAATTAGGGGACGCGCATCTGGAAGCTTTGCTTCCATTAGAAAGTTCTTAGCCTTCTCAGCATCATAAAAATTAGATTCACGAGTCACCCGCTCCACCTCCTTAATCTGTCCAGTTTTTGCAGCTGCTTCAATATACTTAAAGTGGATATCGGGATCCTCACTGTCCAGAAATAATGAATAAATGAGAGGGAAAAAAGAACAACACATTTACAGCCCTCATTCGGCAAAAAACTCCTCTTATACTAATAAGAAACAGATACCTGGAGCTCAAGTATGAGCCTAAGAAAAAGTACAACCCCTCATAGGACTTGAACTGCTCAAACAACTTTATACATTTATCTACACCCAGTTGCTCGGAATACTCTTTGGCAGTCTGCACAAAGATAGTCAGTTAAGACTCCGTATTATAAACTATGATGAGCGACAACTGGTCAAATACTAAATGAACTAATTACCTGCACAATAATCTGAAGATTGCCCCTAAGATTGACCAGTAGAAGATCTTTCATGCACTCAAGAGCCCATTCTATGGAAAGAGTCCCGAAGAACTCAACAAGAGCCTACAATGTACCTTGTAGTTAAAAAACTATATGGCTTTCACACAGGTCAAAGTCAAATGGACATTTAAGTGCCTACCTGAGGGTCAATTGCATGTGTGTTCACAATGACTCTTTTAATATCAGGTAACTCGGTATAATGCTGCACGTTAGACATACTATTTAGTCCATGGAACATTTATCATATCTACTAAGGAATCTGTTTCATAGAATACAACAAGTACCATACCTGTAAGGCACGCAAATACAAACCAGCTTTTTCACAGAGTTGACCAATGCGGGGGCGGTCATAATGACTGAACATACCGTTAGCCAATATAGCATCCGCAACATTGGGAAAAGTCACTAGATTGATTTCCAAAACCTGAACAAAGTATATGTAGCTGATATGTAAAGGAATAGATAAAAAATAAAAAATAAATACAATAAAATAAAATTATAGATGTATTTGTTAAACAAAAACAAAGAAAATCAAAGTTTAAGTCAGGGGAAAAAATATGAGAACCTTTGTCTGAAGGTGGGCATGCTCAGGTAGATTCGGCTTCAGCACATCCAACAAAAAGGCTGTTGCCTCACGAATCAAATTCCTCTGAAAAACGAGAAAACACCCAATAAAAATAAATTCCGGAAGAACTCATACTCTTCATTTTAAATGTACAGTGAATAGGAGATGTCAATAGACCGGAAATGTTAAGAGGACAAGAAAGTATCTATCAACTCAAACCTGAAGGAACAGATCAGTAATGGTATTGTAGTCAATAGGGCAACCTCCTTCCATTTGAGACATCATTAGTGCAAAATTGACAGCCCCCTGCCATCAAGATATAGTTTTTTCA